>NW_026622830.1:12850681-13171217 GCF_023065955.2 Ursus arctos | reverse complement strand
AGATTTTATTTATTTATTTGACAGAGATAGAGACAGCCAGCGAGAGAGGGAACACAAGGAGGGGGAGTGGGAGAGGAAGAAGCAGGCTCATAGCGGAGGAGCGTGATGTGGGGCTCGATCCCATAACGCCGGGATCACGCCCTGAGCCGAAGGCAGACGCTTAACCGCTGTGCCACCCAGGCGCCCCCCCTAAATGTGTTTTAAAAATAAGGTCGTGTATAAGTTTTTTTTTTTTTTTTTAAGATTTTATTTATTTTTGAGTGTGTACGAGAGAGAGCACACGCGAGCGCAGTTGGGGAGAGGGGCAGAGGGTGAACCCGACTCCCTGCTGTGAGCAGGGAGTGTGATAAGGGACTCGATCCCAGTACCCTGGGGTCAAGACCTGAGCTAAAGGCAGAGGCTTAACCGACCGCGACACCCAGGTGCCCCTCCCTCATACTCTTCTTGATATCCCTCCACTCACTTGGTTACCGATTGCGCCACCTAGGCACCCCCCTTTGCATTTAGGTTTTGAAACACTTAACCTGTGAGTCGATAAATGTGTTTTCATGTTAAAATAGAGATAAGCAGTAGTTGGTTTTTGGTCTTGCAGTTTGGGATAGCTTTTCTAAGTTATTCTGTATCTTGTCTCTGAATTCTTTGGTTTTGTATAGGGGAAACACACACCTTTTTCCTTTCTAAACGTTTTATTATTAGATTAGGAGACCATTTAAAGTGATGGGACAGTTTTTCTTCATGCAGCAATTATAGTTGGAAATATTGTAAATTGCAGTTTTTGGAACTTTCAGATTTACATTTTAACTTTAATAAATCTGGCTGATTATAAATAAAATATATTTTTCTGTTTTTGAAATTTGACTTTAAGGTTGCTTTGATGTGGTGTGCTTGGGTGGCTCCGTCACTTAAGCCTCTGCCTTTGGCTCAGGTCATGATCTCAAGGTCCTGGGATCCAGCCAGACACGGGCTCCGTGCTCAGCGGGGAGTCTGCTTCTCGTCTTCCTCTGCCCCTCCCTTTCCACTCGTGGTCTCACACGTGCACACTCTCTTTCTCTCTCCAATAAATAAAATCTTAAAAATTCCTTTGATGTGAATTAACAAAGCACAAATGTGTACGATATTTCGTTCTCTCTCTCCCTATTACTTCTTAAGGAAATGTGTAGTAGGAAGTAGGTTTTTGAATAGAAATATAGTCAGAGGTTTATAGTGTATTGGTGTTGTGTTAGGTAGATATAACTGTGAGGTAGAAGTTTATTTGATGAGGCGTAAAGATAATTGGAATAAATAAAAGTCAGAGGTGCACTCTCTTAGATATGTTTTTGTGATGTCTTTAATTCTTTTGTCCTGTTGCTAGCCTTATGTTGGAGGGTATACTATAAAATACTAATGTGTATAATTTATATATATGTATTTATATACAAATATATAATCCAAATAAAGTTGTTTACAAGTTTTAGAACACTTAAGTACACGAGAGTTGATTCATGTGTTTTCATGTTAAAATAGAGATAAGCAGGTAGTGGTTTTCTGGCTTAATGTCATGGATTTATATATTTTTTGGAGTTTGTCTTTTAAATACACACTAATACACTGATGATGTTAAATGAGAACATTCTAGAGAAGGTGTTTGTTACTCTTTTTGAGGTCTAGCCTTCAGAATTAATGCTGCAAATTTGTAGAAGAATGACTGTTTTTGTAACTGCTCAGAGCATCAGGGTGCTTCTGTGCACGTTGATCTCCTGACTTCTGCTTGCAGTCAGCGACGTTCACGTCCACTGGCACATGGTGTCTTGAAACGACTTCACTTGGGGTCTGTGAAGGGCTATATGAGCACAGTTTTAAAAACCTTTCATTCTGAAATTTCAAACAAAAAACTAGAATGCTATAGGGAGTTCTCATGAAACTCTTTCAGGCTTCAGAAATTACTAAGTCATGGCCAATCTTATTTTTATTCAGATTTCCCCTTTTCCCATATTATCTTGAAGGAAGTCCCAGATAACATACTGTTCTATCTGTAAGTGTTTTAGTAAGTTTGTTTATTTATTCACTTATTTTAGAGAGTGGCATGTGTGGGGGTGGGGCAGAAGGAGAGGAAGAGAGAGAATCTCAAGCAGACTCCCTGCTGAGCGCATGGCCTCTCGCAGGGCTCGATCTCAAGACCCTGAGATCATGACCTGTGCAGAAACCAAGAGTTGGATGCTCAACTGACTGAGCCACTCAGGTCCTCTAGTAAGTACCTTTAAACTACACTGTTCAAAACAAAATAAAACCCACATTATCTCACTTTAAATTCCTTGATGTTATATCCAGGCATGTTTGAATTTTCAGTTCCTTGAAAATTCCTGTTTTATTGTTTGAGTCAGATGCACGTATTGCAGTTTGCTATTATATCATCTGTGTTTAAGTTCTTACTGCCTTTTTTTTTTTTTTAACCTTGTGGTTTATTTGTTGGAAAAAATGGTTTTGTGTTCTACAAAATTTTCTGTACCTGAGTGGTGTCATTTAGCACATTCTTCTGTCCTCTGTATTTTCTATAAATTGGCATTTGGATTTGGAGGCTTTAATCACTTAAAGAGAATTATTTTCCAGATTTGTAAACTTATGTTCTTTTATTTTTAAAACTTTTTTAACCGTCTTTTTTTGTTTGCTTGTTTCTTTAATATTTTATTTTTAAGTAATCTCTACACCCAACGTGGGGCTTGAATTTACAATCCCAAGATCAAGAGTTGCATGCTCCACTGACTTGAGCCAGCCAGGCGCCCCAACTTTTGTTCTTTTAAATCCTTAAGTTGGCCTGCCTGAGAAACTTTGCAGAGTATCCTTTCACAGTTGCTCTTTTAACTGCCAAAAGAAAGGAATAATTCTTTTTACTGTGTTGCCTTGATACTGGGTGTTTTAAAAAAAAATTGGCGTTTGAAACAACACATGGACAATTACAAATGTTGGTGTCAGGGTTTGAAAAGCGAATGACTCCGTAACAAATGGTTTGTTGGTCAGTTGCTTCTGAGTGTGTTTTCATCAAAACTGAATGGAGAGTTAATCAAATTGCTCTTTGAAAGATAATGAAAAAATAATTTTTGATGATAGTTCACTGAGATTTTTGTCATGAAACTAAGAGTGCATTGAAAGAATTGAGTGTCGTTGCTTTCACATAACTTCTTCCACTTAATTATCTACTTATGTCAGCATAGTCTTATTTATAACTTTACAAATAAAACTGTATAAGTTAATGAACACTGTGGCATTTTAGCAGTATTACTTATTGTGGATACCTGTAGGCATGGGGCTTGCAGTCAGGGAGAGGAACCCCTGCCCATGTATCTTAACAGATTATAATGAAAAATGTACTTTTAACATGTATTTTACCAAAGCTTGTAATACACTTATGTTTTGAACAGTTCCATCCTAATTACGATTGTAGTAATAATGCAGAATAAAATGTGTTTTCAACACTTAGAGCCTGTGATTAGATGGACTTTCATTATTATTTCAGCTTACATACCCTTTTGTTGTAGAGATTGGATGATCAGTAAAATACTTTCAGGGATAAAATAATATTCCATTATGATCAAATACTGTGGATGAAGAGGAATGGAAATTCGTATTCCAGGAAAGGAACAGTTACAAAATTTCTGGCTGTTAGTGAGGAATGATCATAATCCAGTTTCCTTTGAAAACTTGAGTGATGTAACAGTTTATTAAAAATACTAATAACATCTTGCAAACAACTGCTTTGTAACTAGTTGAAGAATTTAAATGTCAGTGTACAAATGTTCTGGGGTGTGTAGTTTTTCAAGATTCTTTTGGTAGATGAGCAGAACATCTGAAGTTGCTTGGGGCTTACTTGATGTCAGGCTCTGTGTTGATTATATTGGTGATAAAATGACTAAAGAGTTACATTCCTGGCTTTCACAGGGTAGATTCCCTAGGAAAAAATACTACAACTACGTCTGAAGCAAAAGACACATAACTTTGTAAAAACACCAAATGTAAAGATGCTTGTGTACTAACTACTTCTCTTCTCCCACCCCCTTCTTGGCAAGCAAGCAGCTGGCTCTTGAGGGTGTATAGGCAGCATTACAAATCCATATTTTATATTTGAAATTGTAAGTCAACCCTTTTCTCCCATGTGTGTTCTTATCAAAGCACAGGCTGGAAAATAAATATTCTTATTAAAACGGATTTTTTAGACAGTGATTACAAGAAGATTAGAATAGTGGTGATTGTGTTAAAAATGTTTAAACATTCATTTTTAAAAATTAAAAATTATTATTCATATCCTAGTAATTGGTTTTGACCATATAGAAAACAAATAAAAGAAAAAAGAACAAGTTTCACATTGCTTAATATTTCATTTTTAAGATAAGTTAACATATGTGTCCCTCCTTCACAAAGAATAAATAGGAAGGCTAAAATAAGAAGGTTAATATAAACATTTTTTTACACTAATTTTTTTTGGCTTGGAGGAGGCTCTGTCTCCCTGGGTTTTTAAATCCGTGTGCACCAGGTTGGTCCTTTTGCTGAGGATGAGGCACTTTTGTGGTAGTGTTGCCATGGTGACTGCCTTCCAAGTGCTGCCTCAAGGTCACTCATCACTCATAGCCGGGAATACTTGGATTTTGTTAAAGAAGAATATCCACATTCACTGGACAAAATGAAGTTAATTTTCACGTTGCACTCTTCAGTCAGATCTAGCAAAATTATACTTGTAAACAGTATTTTGTGTTGATGGTATTGATAAACTATATTTTCTTTGACTATTGAATTTTAACCTTCCAGATTTGGAGGCTAATGGTATATCTAGAAATTATCCGTAGCCATATCATAGCCATATATTGTAATGACCTGATTTTTTCCCATTTGTGATTTTGTTTTAGCACAACAACTTTGTTTTATTGCATTTATGTTTGAATATGTCTAAACATACCTGCCTCAGTATTTGTTTTGTTTTTTTGATATGAGACAAGGGCAGAGATTCCTTTAACATTCCTTTTCTTTTTGATAAACTTAGCTTCGTATATTTAGTTGCCAGTTGCATTAGCCTTTGTTCATTTTAGGATGATCATTTTATTTTCCCCAAACTAGATTTCAGAGATCTATTGTCTACCTGGCTTCTATTTCATGTACTCTTTGTTTCATACAGCTGTTAGTTTTCCTTGTCCTTACTTTCTGGATTTTTATCTTTTGGTTTAATAGAGATGTCGTACCATCAAAGATTTTCCTATATTGTTACGAAACTGGGTTTCAGTGAAGGAAAATATTAAAAGAAATGCCTCCGTGCATTATTTATTTTCTTATGAATCTTGTTCTGAGGAGAGAAGTCAGAGCTATGTGCCTCCATTAGGCTGGAAGGTGACTTTGAAATCAGAGATGAGAAACATTACTCTAAAAAGGAAAGTGCCATTGAAACAAACAAAAATTACTATTCAGACATACATGGCTAGAAAATTTGGTCTTTCAGCTAATTAGTAACTAGTTGCCCTACCTCCAGGGGAATTAGATGAATTGGTTCTCAGAAAGCATTTCATCTCTGCTTCTGCAGAGCGGACACCTTTGTGATGTCTGATCAAGATATTTTACATGCTTGAAATTTCAATGAACGCAGAGCTCTATAGATAGTATTGCAAATATGCCAGGTAGTATATGCCAGCAAACGTTTGTTTCATTTATGCATATTTATGAAACCAAGTATGTTATCTGATGCTATTTTTGCTAATTTATTTGGAAAAAGGAATTTATTTAAAACTGTAAGCTCAGATGTGAGGCAATGTGATCTAGAAAAAAGAATATTAGACTGGGAAGTCAGGGCCCTGCATTGATCTGCTTTCTTACTGTGTGAACTTGGTCAGGTCACTTCTTGTACTTCATTTTCTTCATCTGTATAAAACAAGGTGGTTCCTTTTTCATTGTGACTTTCCTTGATTCCAGTCTCAGTATTGTTCTGTGTATTAACATTGGATTATCAGAAACAGAGGAGAATTGCAGTTCATACTAATCTAAAATGCTGAATCTTTCCAGCTAATTTATTTTATTTTTCCTTAGGTACTATTACAGTGATTTTGTGTTTTAGGTGCATGTTTAAATAGATTATTATTATTATTATTTTTAAAAGATTTTATTTATTTATTTATGTGACAGAGAGACAGCCAGCGAGAGAGGGAACACAAGCAGGGGGAGTGCGAGAGGAAGAAGCAGGCTCGTAGCGGAGGAGCCTGATGTGGGACTCGATCCCGGAACGCCAGGATCACGCCCTGAGCCGAAGGCAGACGCTTTAACGACTGCGCTACCCAGGCGCCCCTAAATAGATTATTTTGAGAGGAGGGGAGGAAGAGTTTGAGAGTGTGACTTGGTTATGTGGCAAATAATTAGCAGTTTTTAAAATGTTTTGTGAGCAACTCCACAAAGTTAGAATTGACTGTAGAAATAGAAACTGAAAAATATCAAGTAGAAGTTGATATTGACTATCTTGAACATGGGCTTAATAATAGAAATTCTACACTTTTTCAATAAGGAGGGAGGGTTAGTATGTAGTATATTTTTTTTTGAAGTTTTCCTTAACACATCCCATTCCATAGTACAGGAAAACATTAGTCTGGAAAAATGGTGCATATCCCTGTTTCTTTTTTTTAGTAGGAAAGAATATTTTGTGTGTGTGTGTGTGTTTTTTTTAAGATTTTATTTATTTATTTGACGAGATAGAGACAGCCAGTGAGAGAGGGAACACAAGCAGGGGGAGTGGGAGAGGAAGAAGCAGGCTCCCAGCGGAGGAGCCCGATGTGGGACTCGATCCCAGAACGCCAGGATCACGCCCTGAGCCAAAGGCAGATGCTTTAACGACTGAGCCACCCAGGCGCCCCAGAATATTTTGTGTTTTAAAGAAGTTTACAATTTATAGAATATGTGAGCAAAAAGTGAAAGCTGTTTGTGGTTTGGTATTGGATCTTTTCATACTTTCTTCCACGCATATATAAACACATAGTTTATACCTTGTTGGGTCATATTGTGCTTATTCTCTCATTGCCATGTTTTAGTCAGTATGTAGAGATCTACTTCATTTAAAAAATGACAAATATGGTTCTAGTATAGTCTAACATTAAACCAGACCTCTGTTGATTGCCTGGTAAAACAGTCACAAAAAATATCATTTTTCTTCCACTTTTACCCACTTGTGGAAGTATTTCTATAGAGTAGATTCCTCTAACTTACATTTCTGGATCAGAGGGATATCCTTAATGTTTGGACAGATATTTCAAAATTGCCTTCCAGAAAGGTGTAAAAGTCCATACTCCTGTTAACAGTGACACCTACTTTTCATGCATATTTTCTTTAGATGATGATCTTATCATAGCTCCTATTTATTGAGTACCCTTTTTGTGTTAGGAATTGTGCCAGGTGCTTAATATAGCTCTCTCTAATCCTGATAATCTGGTAAAATATTATTTCATCCTCATTTACAGTTGAGGAATTTGAGGGTCAGAGAAGTGAATAACTTCCTTAAGGCCACATAACTGGCAAATGGCACCAGTGGGGTTTAAATCGCCATTTCTTTGAATCCAAAGTTTGTTTCTTTTGTCCCAAAACAGTGTCTTTAATATTGCTCATGTTGAGAGAACTGTCTTTAATAGGTACACATAAAAATTCAGAATATGCATATTTTCCTTCAAAAAGGGATTAATATAATACATGTTAGTAATGCTTTAGATCAGCCATAGCCCAAAGAGTGTAATGTACTTTATTAAAAAAAAGTGTGCATGATATGTAATTCCTGATTCTGGCTTTAAGTATTTGATTTTTTGATTTTGGAAATGTGTCGTTTCTTTTCTTTTCTTTTCTTTTCTTTTCTTTTCTTTTCTTTTCTTTTCTTTTCTTTTCTTTTCCTTTCTTTCTTTCAGATTTTATTTATTTATGTGACAGAGATAGAGACAGCCAGCAAGAGAGGGAACACAAGCAGGGGGAGTGGGAGAGGAAGCAGGCTCCCAGCGGAGCAGGGGCACCATGTGGGGCTCGATCCCAGGACCTTGGGATCACGCCCTGAGCCGAAGGCAAACACTTAATGACTGAGCCGCCCAGGCGCCCCTCTGTTTCTTTCTTTTAAAGATTTTTTTTATTCTTAAGTAATTTCTGTATTCAGTGTGGGGCTCAAAGCCACAACCCTGAGCTCAAGAGTCGCATGCTGTACCAACTGAGCCAGTCAGGTGCCCTGGAAATGTGTCTAATTCTAAGTGATGTTGAGATTAGCTTGAGGAACCAGTGATATAAAAGAGAAATTTATTTTCTTACAGTTCTGGAGGCTAGAAGTCCAGGATCAAGGTATCTGCAGGTTTGGTTTCTGGTTCTTGTTCTTGTTCCTCTTCTTTCTCTTCCTCTTCTCCTCCTCCTGACTTTATTTATTTATTTGAGAGAGATCGAGAGCACACAATGGGGTGGGGGAGGGAAGCAGGCAGAGGGATAGGGAAAAGCATTCCCCCCACTGAGCAGGGAGCCTGACACAGCGCTTGACTCCCAGGACCCTGAGATCCTGACCTGAGCTGAAGGCAGATGCTTAACTGACTGAGCCACCCAGGTGCCTTGGATTGGTTTTTTTCTGAGGCCTTTCCCCTTGGCTTGTAGATGGCTTCCCTCTTCTGTGTATATATGTTTGTTTCTTTCCAAATTCCCTCCTCTTATAAGGACACTAGTCATATAAAACACTAATGACCTCATTTTAATTTAATTGCTTCTTTAAAGACCCCGTTTCCAGAGGTGCCTGCTTGGCTCAGTTAGTAGAGCATGCGACTCTTGATCCTTGGGGTCCTGAGTTTAAGCCTCGAGATGGGCTCCATGCTGGGCATGTATCCTACTTAAAAAACAAACAAAAAAAGGTGCTATTGCCAGATACAGTCACATTCTGAGATACTGAGGGGTTAGGGCTTCAACATACAAATTTTCGAGGTTGCAATTCAATCCATGACATAGGTCATATTTTGTCTTACATATTTTAAGGACATTACGAAAATACTGAATACTTGTTAGCAAATTTTTTTTTGCTCTATTAAATGTAAACTTGGTTGATTTAGCTAGTAATTATAATTCTTTTTTATAAAAGTTTTTTTTGGGACAGAGTTTAGAAGTAAGTATTCTTTGAAGAGAAGCTGAGGAAGTGAGGAACAGTAAGAAGAATGTAACTTTTGCTACCTGGCTCTTGCTTTCTAAGATTTCTTCTATCATAAAGCAGTAGTATCAATAGTTACTGTTTATTGAGGGACGCCTGGGTAGCGCAGTCGTTAAAGCGTCTGCCTTCGGCTCAGGGCGTGATCCCGGCGTTCTGGGATCGAGTCCCACATCGGGCTCCTCTGCTGGGAGCCTGCTTCTTCCTCTCTCACTCGCTTGCTGTGTTCCCTCTCTCGCTGGCTGTCTCTCTGTCACATAAATAAATAAAATCTTTAAAAAAAAAAAAGATAGTTACTGTTTATTGAGCACTTGATACATGTATTAGGACCTGAGTATTTTAAGTGCTTTCTGTAATTCTCTCCTAATTCTCACAACAACCCCATAAAGTGTTTTTTTTTTAAAATAATTTTATTTACTTATTTGACAGAGAGAGGTAGTGGGAGAGAGAGCACAAGTAGGGGGAGTGGCGGAAGCAGGCTCCCTGCTGAGCCAACATGGGGCTGGATCCCAGGACCCTCGGATCATGACCTGAGCCTAAGGCAGATTCTTAACCAACTGAGCCACCCAGGCACCCCCCCCCCCCAAAGTATCTTTTATGTCTGTTTTAGGATGAGGGTCTCAGCTGGATAGACTGATCTGTCTGTATCCAAAGTTTGTAATCTTTACTATCTTCTCATTTTCTACGTATTTGAAATGTGTCTTTTATGACTGGTCTCGCTATCATATTATACATGATTTCATCTTTTCTGGGCAGGCTGGTTTCCTCACATGTTGCAAAGCATGGAGGAGCCTTAGGTTTTCTTTTTTGTGTTTGGCAGAATTCCAGACATCATTCCTGGAACAGAAAACCGAAGGCATTTGGTGTTTTATAGCATGACATTAAGTCATAAGTGTGTGTGTATGTTTTAAATTCCAGAAAACTGTAGTAGCTGTGTTGGCATCTTTAATTATATTTTAACTTTTTTTTTTTTTTTTAATTGAAGAGGGAGTGAGAGAGAGTGCAAGCAGGGGGAGGGGCAAAGGGAAAGGGAGAAAGAGAGAATCTTAAGCAAGATCCACTCCTAGTGTGGAGCCCAACTTGGGGCTCGATCTCATGACCACCTGGAGATCATGACCTGAGCTGAAATCAAGAGTCGGTTGCTTAACTGACAGAGCCCCTAATTATATTTTAATTTCTTGAGTCCAGGAGATTTATATCCATACCACAAATTATTTGATGGCGGGCTTATTCTTGTTTTTCAGTACTCTTTCACTTGATTTTCATTTGTGCTTGTAACCAGAAAGATAGACTTAGGTAAAGTAGTGGAATATCTTCTTCAGAGAATTTCTCAGATGTTATGAAATTTTAAGTAAAACCTTCTTATATATTGGTAAGTAACTTTCAGATGTTTCGACTTACTTACGGGGAATGATTCTTCCAAGATCTCTGAGCATCCTGCATATTCACCTGTATCTTTACTCCCCTCATTTCTTTAATGAAAATGTTGTGTGCCTGCTATCGATTAGGCACTATGGCTAAAACAATGCAGAGACTCGGACTCTGGCTTCAAGAGGGTTAAGAGCAAGAAGAGAGGCATTTACCAGGTGGTAAGCACAGTAGGGATGTTCAGAGGTGTTATTGACCTCTTGGAGGAGCGTATAGCCTGATTTGGGATTGGGAGAGTGGGCTGGAAGAGACAAAGTGGAAGCATGTGGGTAAGCTTTCAAGAGGAAGAGTGTTACTGTAAGGTATAGATTGGAGGTGGGTGGGTCAGTAGAATAGCATTCTGACCAAGAGTAGCTTCTGCAGCAGGACTTGGTGCAGTTGGGTGTTCTCTGGGAAATGTTAAGTTGTTTAGTGTGGGTGGACCATTACGTACAAGGAGAGGTCTTTAGAAATGAGCTGAGAAAGGAATTTGAGTTTTATAGCCACGGAAAGATTGATTTCAGCTGAGGATTAAGTGAAGAATAAAGGTAGGCTTTTGGAGTAATCCAGGGAAAATGTACTACCTAAACCATTAAAGGGCAGTAGCAATGGGGTTAGGATGAAGTGGACAAATTTGGGAAATACTAAAAACTAATGCTAGTGGAGGATATTGGTAGGACAAGACACGGACTTGTAAGAGCATCTTGTGTCTCTGAGGTCCTGATTTGCTAATAGTAGTCTTTTAGTAAAAGTTTGTTGAATGAATAAATAGGTAATTTTGGTGATGATCACAGTTTATAAACATACTTCTTTTCGCACTTCTGCATGTTTTTAGACGTCTGGGTATTGCTGTTACGGGAACGTAGTGGTGGAATTTTCACATTTATATAAAAAGTTGCTGAAATACAAATTTTCAGACTGTTTTCTCAAATTTCTCCTAAGTTCACATACATGCAGACCTTCTAATAGAGTTCAGGTCTTCTCAAGTCAGGTGTTCTTTGTGGTATCTCATAGGGTACTTTTTTCTTGTGGCCACACAACATATTTACTTGAACCACACTAAAATTTCATATATGCCCTTTTGAAGGCTTTATTTGGTATTTTGTTCTGAAGATAATAAATTAAATCTCAGCTCTCTTAACCTCATTGGTATATTTTGAAAAATGGGAATTGTTGGAGAGGAAAACTTACCTCTCCTCTTCAGGGTTCTTTTAGATTGGTCCAAGAATTAAATTGACAGATTAACGGGAGAAAATCAGTTTAATTATGTGTGTAAGGGGACTCCATAAGAATATGAGGCCCACAGGTAGTCATGCAATTGAGGCTTATATGCCATTCAGAGCTAAGGAGAAAGGGGGTGGGGTCAAGGACTTCAAGGGGAAGGAAGACAATTCACAGGAAGATGAGAAAGAGTAAATGTTTGCTGGGCCATACAGAAACAGTAGGACATAGAGCAGCGGAATTTTAACAAATAGTCTTTGCTAAATTCCTCCTTGTCTGCCACTCCTACTTCATATTATACCGAAGTTATTTCTGATGATAGCTCCCTTCCTGGAGCAGGTCTTCTATCTAAATTCTAGGCAGTTAGGGGGAAGGTCAGAGGTTTTTTTCTTGAGCCTTCTCTTTCTTGGAAGTAGCCTAAAATAATCCACATGCCAAAAAGACACATTTTGGAGTGGCAAATTTTGCTCCTCTACAAATTGAATTGACAAAATTGGTTGACTTTCAAAAATAATCATGGGAAAGATTGAGAATCTCAGTGGGCAAGCAGGAAGGATGAGAAAGGAAGGATGGAAGTGTTCTTCAAATTAGGATCTGTGATATCTTATATGAGGGTTTGCTTTTAGTCGTCTGCTACTCAAAAGTGTAGTCGGCTTTCCTGCAGTATTTGTATCATCTGGACTACATGAGAAGTGCAAATGCAAGGCCTCTACTCCAGGCCTGTAGAGTTGTAATGTCTGGGGGTAGGGCCCAGGAATTTAGTCCCTCCTACCCAGGTTGATTCTGCTCTCTAATGTTTGAGAAGAACTGCTCTAGACTAGATAATAGGAAAGGGGAGTAAGTCAGTTATCTTAGGAGTATGATTAACTCCTTTTTTAAGGAGCATTTGTCTTAGGGTAATCCTAAATAGTCAGGTTTCCTGGAAAGCAGTGGTTTTCAAACTTTAGAGCACACCAGAATCACGTGACTGCTTAAATCACGGATTGCTTGGCTTCCACCTTCAGAGTTTATTGTCCTAGCACAGAGTTAAAGAATTTGCAGTTCTGAGTTCCCTGCTGCTCTGGGAACCATAGTTGGATAGCTCCTGCTCTGTGACAAGTGGAGTGGTAAGGAAGGTACATTGAGCATGGGAAGATGGGGGTTCTGATTCTCGCAGGATCTTGTCACCAGCTAATGGTTTTCTAGACCCAAGATTTTGAATTATGAAAAATAGGGAACAAGACTCTACGTCTAATATCCTTTGGTTATGTATTGGAAAAACGTAGTTTTAGGTAGTTGTTGGGTGCCTGTTTTCTTCCTGTGTGCTCCTCCTCCCCCCCAGAATTGCAAATTTGTTGCTATTGGGTAATTTTAGAATAAAAATTTATACAATCACAGTGATTAATACAATTAAAATTTGGGGAGAAGGATAGTACAAAATGTGTGAGTTTGGAGTTCATGCTATCCTGAGTTCTAATTTCTGTTCCTTCAGTTGTGAGACATTGAACATGCTGTTCTAACGTATCTAAACTTCAGATGTCTTATACATGGATAATTAAATGCAGTGCAGCCTAGGATTCTAGTAAATGTTTACTCCTTTCTTTCTGTTTATGGTAGGATCTAGTTTTAAACAATTTAATAATTTAATTTCCCTAGGTTCAAAATGGTGAATGAAAGTAATTGGAATGACAAAAGGGGTAAAAGTTATTTGGGATTCATTGTATTCAAGACACAGTCTTTCAGAGTGTTATTTGATCAGTTAATGGGTGGTGCTAACCCATTATTTATTTATTTGAGAGAGAGGAGAGAGCATGCGTGCACACACGTGTGCATGTGTGTGCGCACATGTGCACGTGAGCAGGGGAGGGGCAGAGGAAGAGGGAAAGAATCTTAAGCAGACTCCCCCGCAGAGTGCAGAGCCCGATGTGGAGCTGGATCTCATGACCCTGAGCCTATGACCTGAGCTGAAATTGAGTCACATGTTCCACCTACTGAGCCACCCAGGTGTCCCGAACGAGATTTTCTTAATCTGGATTCCAGTCTAAGGCATTTAGGGAAACACCAAATAAATCCTTTTTGGGCAAGTGATATGCCCATTTTTTAAATGAATATGAAGGTGAATTTTAATAAAATAGTTCTGGTTAAAAAAATGGTTTAAGCTTTTTGGTAGATGGTGTGGTTGCTGAAAAGAGTTTAGGCAGATTACAAGTAATAAAACCTAAGTATAAGGGAAAACAAATATTAGATGATTTGGAAGGATGCAAGTTCAGTTTGGGCTATGCTGGGTTAGGGAATGTGTGTTAGATGCTAAGTCATTGCACCTGTTCAGTTTCCTTGAACTTGAGATTGACTTATTTTTGAATATTATGTTGCCGTTGCTTTTCATTGATTGGTTATATTTTATAAGAATGTTGTGATTAGAAAGTTCTTTATAAAAGTGGTTTTAATGACCTTTTTTTTTTTCTTCTATTTAAAATGTTAGTATAAGACTTACAGGATTTTTTGCTAGGGGGCACCTGGGTGGCTCAGTCCGTTAAGCGTCTGCCTTAGGCTCAGGTCATGATCCCAGGGTCCTGGGATCAGGGAGCCTGCTTCTCCCTCTCCTCCCTGCTCGTGCTGTCTGTTGCTTTCAAACGAATAAATAAAATCTTAAAAAAAATTTTTTTTTTCCTGGTCTAACCTGCATAAATCTAATTAATGGCTCTAATGTAGAGCCCGATGTAGTTAAACGTAAGTAGATTGGTTTGGGCAGAGTGGCTTAAATCTGGGCAGAGTGGCTTAAATCTGCTTAGAATATTTTTATTACGTTAGGATTTCCCATTTGTCACAATTGGAATCTTAGCATACTTGAGGGTGTGCTTCACCAGAGTGGACAAATCACAGCTTCTGGAGTCCTTCCTTGTCTGTTGAAATGAGATACTTTCCTGATAAGTTAATGTATATATTACTGTAATTAACGGTTTTATAGTATTATATTAATATGGTTATTGCTTTACTTTCTACTTATGCTCTACAAGTCTCTTGGTGATGGAAATTTTAAGTTCTAGTATGAGATTTATTAGTGTCTTTCTTTTGAAAGCCTGAATGTACTTTCCCCCTGTAGTGCTTGAAAGAACTGCCTATGTGCAAACTTTACATTCTTCGAGACTTGTGCCAAAAGTAGTGTTTCCTGTTTATGCATGTGTCTGAAAAGATATCCACGTAATAAACAGCAGTACCTTAAGTGCTCACTTGGTACTTAAAGGCTTTGTCATTATTAGGAATTGTTAAGGTCCTATTGCTTTCCTTGTGTGTGAATCTACCCAGCTACTCTGGGTTGTTGATGGGCGTGAGGAGCTGCCTGTGAAACTGGTTTAAGAGATTTTCCTTCCCTGATTTATTTAGCCACATGTTTGTGCTTTTTGTACTTAATCCAAAAATATCAAGGTACTTTGTAATTTTACAAGTTAAATTTCTGCGTGGTAAGATAGCTCTGGGGTTTTTGTGTGAATCACTAACAATGTGTACTTCTGTTTTGGTAACATCTGAAGTTTGTATTTTCCCACTACTTAACAGTCCTCAGAACAAGTTTATCGGAAGAGATTTTCATCGGAAAATCAGATTAATTTCCTTGACAAGGCAGAAACTGTTACTACAGTATATTTTGCTTGGTACATAGTAGACATTTGATAAATGTTCTTGAATTAGTAGGAAAACTTAAAAATTTTTCCTTTTTTATGCAGATGATATTGCAAAGACTTAACAGTTGTGTGAGAATTTTGAAGAAGAAAACTTCCATATGGAGTTAATAAGTTTAAATGTATCATTGAAACAAGTTTAATTTATCATTGAGAACTAACATATTTGGATTAATGACCCAGAGATTGCATGACGTCTTTGATGAAGGTTTTTCATATTACTTTTCCTTCTGAAAGTGTTGGGTGGCGTTGCAGAAGTGAGCTATATGGTATAAAAATTCTGCAGCCTTATTTTTGAAAGTTTTATACAGCTCAATTATAAAAGAAAATACAAAACTTGATTACTTAATTTGTGTTAGATAGCCACTTGAGAAATAACATATTTCTTTGTAATTCTTAACATTAAAAATTAATAGACTTTATTTTATAGAATAGTTTTAGATTTGAAGAAAAATTGATAATGGAGTTCCTATATTCTACCCCTACCCACCCCCCTGGTTTCCCCCCTTAATATTTTGCATTAGTGTGGTACATGGTACACTTGTTATAACTAATGCACCAATATGAACGCAATATTATTAACTAAAGCCCTCAGTTTACATTAAGATTTTTTGTGTTTATAGTTCTTTTTTTTTTTTTTTAAGATTTTATTTATTTATTTGACAGATATAGAGACAGCCAGCGAGAGAGGGAACACAAGCAGGGGGAGTGGGAGAGGAAGAAGCAGGCTCACAGCGGAGGAGCCTGATGTGGGGCTTGATCCCATAATGCCGGGATCACGCCCTGAGCCGAAGGCAGACGCTTAACCGCTGTGCCACCCAGGCGCCCCTGTGTTCATAGTTCTGTAGATTTTGGCAAATTCGTAATGTTGTGTATCTGTCATTACAGTATCATACAGAATCGTTTCAGCTCTTTAAGAGTTACCTGTGCTTTACCTGTTTATCCTCCTCCCCTCCCCCGCGAACCCCTAGCTGCCATTGGCCTTTTTACTGTTTCTGTAGTTTTCACTCTTGCAGAATATCATGTGGTTCGAATCATATAGTATGTAGCCTTTTCACATTGTCTTCTTTCACTTAGCAATGTGCATTTAAAGTTTCCCCATGTCTTTTGTTGGCTTGACCACTCATTTCCTTTTTTGTTGCTGAATAATATTCCATTGTGCGGATATACAACCGTTAATCTATTTTAACTTAATGGGGGATATTTTGGTTTCCTTCAGGTTTGGGAAATTATAAATAAAGCTGTTAAACATTCGTAGGTTTTTTGTGGACATATTTTCAGCTTACTTTGGTAAATACTTATGAGTGTGATTGTTGGAGCCTATAAGTGCGTTCAACTTTGTAAAAAACTGCCAATCTGTTTTCTTAAAATGGTCGTACCATTTTGTGTTTCCCTGCAGCTGTGAAGGAGAACTGTTGCTCTGTATTCTTATCAGCATTTGTTACTGTTGTTTTTAAGATTTTAGCCATAGATGTGTGGTGGTGTTTCATTTTAGGGTGTTTGTTTTTTTTTTATAAAGAGAGCAATAGCAAGGGAGAGCACAAGAAGGGGGCTGGGAGGGGCAGACGGAGAGGGAGAGAGAGAATCTTAAGCGGGCTTCACGCCCAGCGAGGAACCTCATGTGGTGCTGGATCTCACAACCCTGAGATTATGACCTGAACTGAAACCAAGAGTCAGACAACTTCACGGGAGCCACCCAGTGGCTCCGGGGTTAGGATTTTGTATTTCAAATGCAAAACAAGTTTAGGAATGTTTATAAATAAATTATAACCTTGTCACATCCCTTTTATTTTGTGATCCTAAGAGCAAAACAAGCTAACTTTGGAAATATGGGGGCAATTTCAAAGAGGAAGAAGGGTACTAGTAGTATTGGAAATTAACATTTGGTGCATTTGCTAAATTTTTCTTCTTTATCCTGTGATAACAGTTTTATATATTTCTGCATCTTGCTTTTATGTGTAATTGTGCAGAATTTTTCCTTAAGTAGTGTCTGTGCCCAAAGTAGGGCTTGAATTCACAACCCTGAGATCAAGAGTCACATGCTCTACTGACTGAACCAGCCAGGGACCCCTGTGCAGAACTTTTAATAATTAAAGCCTGCATCTGTTTTATGATCATTAAAAGTAATGCTGGTGGGAGCATTTGTTATCCTAAGCTTTGTCTGCATATATGATACATAAGCCCTCCTCAAGGCTTTGCTTTCTGGGGTTTCAACTGAGGTCTGGAAGCAGATAATCTTCCTTCTGATGTTATTGTTAGAAGGTCAGTAGCGGCGTAACGCTCTGTCACAACACCTATGTCATTCACCTCACTTTATCTCTTTTATCATCTCCCATCACATCATTAAAGAGGAAAGGGAAGTATAGTACTTAGAGACCATATTCACATAACTTTTATTATAGTATATTTTTCTATGTTGTTGTTAATCTTTTACTGTGCCTAATTGATAAACCTTATTGTAGGTGAGTATGTATAGGAAAAAACAGTGTGTATATATGGTTTGGTATAATCCCTGGCTTCAGGCATCCACTGGGGGTTCTTTGGAATGCAATCCTTGCAGATAAGGTGGGGGACTACTGTACTTCTTTGGAATGATTCCTTGAAGTAGAATCTGGATCAAAGATTTTTTTTTAAGGCTCTTGATGCATAGTACCTAATGTTTTTCTAATCTGTTCTTTTTATATTACATTAAGGAGTTTAATGATGCGTGCAGCTTAACAGTTTTTTTGTGGCGTCTTATTTAAATTTAATTTTTATTTTAAAATACTGATAATAAAGTTATTTGTAATCCCACCTCTTGAAAAAAGCATTCCTTTACTTTAATCATTTATCAAAACTGTGTGAACCTTTCTTTACTTTTCCCCAAGTATAAATAGATGTATCTATGTAGACATCTAGACATGTAGACATACCTAGCATGTTATATGTTGCCTGCAAGTTGTTTTGTCCGTTTGTTTTATGAATATCTTAGGTGGTTATATATGTACATCTACTGCATTCTTTTTTCGAATTTTAATTATTTATATATACTTTTATACTGCGTTTTTTTTTTTTAAGATTTTATTTATTTATTAGAGAGACAGCTAGCGAGAGAGGGAACACAAGCAGGGGGAGTGGGAGAGGAAGCAGGCTCCCAGTGGAGCAGGGGCCCCATGTGGGGCTCGATCCCAGGACCTTGGGATCACGCCCTGAGCCGAAGGCAGACGCTCAACGACTGAGCCACCCAGGCGCCCCTATACTGCGTTCTTTTCAGTGACTATATAAACACCATTTTGGGATATCCTTTCTTTAACCATTTCTCCATTAACTCAGCAACTATATGTTGAGTACCTGTCATGTGCTAGTTACTAGAGAAAGATATTAACGAATAGAACATACTGGAGTCTCTTATTTCAAGGAACTTGCATGAAGTTAGAGTTTATATTCCCCTACTGATGCTCATTATTTGTTCCTTCCACCCTTTTCTTCCCTCTTTTATATCAGATAGCCTTATACATGTCTTTATATCTTTGTATACTTGTGGTATATTTTTAGCCATGGAATAAAGGATACATGCTTAAAATGATTAGTTTTTGCCACCTGATGCTGTTTTTTTTCATTGTTTTTATTTTACGTTTCCCTATCTCTTGGAAGAATGGCGCATGTTTTCATGTATTTACTGACCATTTCTGCTGCTGTGAACTGCCTATTCTGATTCTTTAACCATTTGTCCTCTTATGTTATCTTTTCTTACTAATTTGTAAGGGCTCCTATGTGTTCTGGGTTTTTATTCTATGTCTTTTTAGACACATGTTTCCTCCCAGTCTGTTATATGCTTTTTAGATTATTTTTTATTTTTCTTTAATTTGGAATTTACAGAAAAGTTGCAGCACTTAAAGAGGTACTGGGTGCCTTTCAGTGTTCACTGTGAACATTTTACTCTATTTGCTTTTCTCCTTTTATCATTAGAAAAATATATTTATTTTTTCTGAACCATTTGAGAGTAAGTTGCAGATATGATGCCCTTTATTCCTAAATACTTTAGTATATATTTCCTCAAAGCTGTTTTTTTTACATTATCACCCTGTAGTTACAAAAATCATGAAATTAATGTTACAGTATCTATTCTATAGATCTTACTCTACATCTTACCAGTTGTCTCTATTATGTCCTCTGGAGGGAAGGAAAATCCAAGATTGCACTCATGGCATTCACTTGTTAGGTCTCCGTCTTCTTAACCTGAGACAGTTTCTTACCTATCTTTGTGTTTCATGGTATTGATACTTTTGAAGACTAGAGATGAATTATTTTGTGGAATTTCCTTCCTTTTGGGCCTGTGTAGTATTTCCTCAGGTTTAGATTCAGGTTCTGCACTTTTGGGGGAGGAAAACCATAGGAGTGATGTATTCTCAGTCTACCAGGAAGAACATGGTTGTTGTTTAGTCCATTATTGACAATGCTAAATTGAAACACTTTGTTGAGGTGGTGTCTGCTACTTTCTCCATTGTAAGGTTACTTTGTGGGAGATACTGTTAAATTTCCTGTGGGGTTTAGAGGTTTTAAGACTGGGATTATGGAAATATCCTACTATTTCTTAAACTTATATCCACTAATTTTGAGTCTTGCCTCTTGAATGAATTATTATGATTTTTGCAAATGATGATTTTCCGGTTCCATCATTACTTTCTATATTTATTAGTTGGCTTTGTACTGTAAGGAAGAGCTTTTCCGTTGTGTGTATTTTCATATTATGATTTTATGAAATTTTTTTTAAAGATTTTATTTATTTATTCGACAGAGATAGAGACAGCCAGCGAGAGAGGGAACACAAGGAGGGGGAGTGGGAGAGGAAGAGGCAGGCTCATAGCGGAGGAGCCTGATGTGGGGCTCGATCCCATAACGCCGGGATCACGCCCTGAGCCGAAGGCAGACGCTTAACTGCTGTGCCACCCAGGCGCCCCTGATTTTATGAATTTTTAGCTTATTCAGTGGGTTATAATCCTTTACCATTATTATCTTGGTGCTCAAATTGTATGAGATTTGTCCAGTTGATGATTAACTTTGGTTATGGGTTTTGTTGTTGTTGTTGTTGTTGTTGCTGTTACATGGCATCTACAAAAATATGCTAATTTTTAATGTATTAATGATCTCTTGATCATCTAAGTCCTATGATTTTCTAATCTTTGCTGCTTGCCTTCTTCTTCTTCTTCTTCCTTTTTTTTTAAAGATTTTCTTTCTTTATTTGACAGAGATAGAGACAGCCAGCGAGAGAGGGAACACAAGGAGGGGGAGTGGGAGAGGAAGAAGCAGGCTTCCAGCAGAGGAGCCTGATGTGGGGCTCGATCCCAGAACGCCGGGATCATGCCCTGAGCTGAAGGCAGACGCTTAACGACTGAGCCACCCAGGCGCCCCTGCTGCTTGCCTTCTGATCATTCCATTGCTTGGAAGCACCATACTTGGGGAGTGGGTGGGAATAGGGGGAGGAAGGTGCAGAGAAGAAAAAGGTACATAGTGTGATGTTTGCTGGCATAGCCAGAAACACAACCATTAAGGCACTGACACTTGAGGAAATGTAACCCTTGGAAATGGAAATTCTTAAGTGTCTTCACACTTCCTTTTCAAGCAGTGTGCTTAAGTGTACTTAATCTTCTAATGATACAGGAAGTTAGGAGCATTATAATTATTTTTTGCTGTGGGCGATACCTCTTGTACTTTCTGAATTAAACAGGATTATTTCTCTTTAGGCAGAATGACTGTAGAGTCTAGACCACTTCATTTTTTTTTAAAAAATTTTTAAAGCAGGCTCCGTACCTAGCATGGAGCCCAACGCAGGGCCTGAACTCACAACCCTGAGATCAAGACATGAGCTGATATCAAGAGTCAGAGGCTTACGGACTGAACCAGCCAGGCGCCCCTAGACGACTTTAATTTTAAGAGTTTCTGTGTTTGCTTTTTATTTTAACTTTTTTTTTTCTATTTCGCTTTTGTTTGCCAGCCAGTTAGCTGTACTGTCTTGCTCTTGTCAATACTTTATTGCTTCTAACAGCCTCTCCCTTCTAATATGCTCTGAAGTTGGGAAACTGGATATAATTCTAGTAAGGTGGGGTTAAATAAGAACAAATAAAATCAAGTGTGAGGCCCTGGGAGTTTCTTTTAATGGATGGGCTGTATATTTTTTGTACCCAGAGACAATGGCTTAACCTGACGTATTGGTGGTGGTGAGGATCTCAAATCATTCAGTCTTTTTTTTTTTTTTTTTTTTAAGATTTTATTTATTTATTCGACAGAGATAGAGACAGCCAGCGAGAGAAGGAACACAAGCAGGGGGAGTGGGAGAGGAAGAAGCAGGCTCATAGCGGAGGAGCCTGATGTGGGGCTCGATCCCATAACGCCGAGATCACGCCCTGAGCCGAAGGCAGACGCTGAACCGCTGTGCCACCCAGGTGCCCCTCAAATCATTTAGTCTTTTTATTTGCCATTTGAGATAGGTAGGGCAAGAGATGTTATCCTTATTTTACAGAGAAAGAAACAGATGGTAGTCATATCGTTAGTAATTAGGAGAGCTGGAATTTGAATGCGTTTTCCCTCCAAATCCATTGAATAAGCATTGTTTTTAGCAATATTTCTTTGCCTCATTCATTACTAATAGTTCCCTAGAGAGCCATGTTATTTACTGGTTTCAAGTATTTTTTTTATTGACTTGATTAAACTTGAATTTTAGAATGGAGCACATCACTTTTCAGGCAGATTAGCACATAATTGTCAAGTTCCTATTGGTCTGTAATGCGGGTCCTGGACTAGAAGTGGGAAGAAGATTAAGACTTGTTGGACTTAATGATATAATGAAATAGATAATTGATTAATAATACTTAGCTTCATTATCTCTTCGTGCTGTCATATGTAGTGCTTTCTGCTTGGAATTTTTCTTGCGTAGTTGGTTACTTTCAGTTCTCAGATTAAATATTTTATCCTCAGAGAACCCCCTTCCCTGAACTGAAATTACTTTCCTCTTTTTACATCCCCCCTTTCTATATTTTATCACCCTACTTATTTCCTTTATGGTACTTACCACTTTCTGGAAATATTTGTTTATTTGGTGTTTGTTAATACCCATAAAATGTACAAGCTTTGTGATTTTTATCCTTTTTCCAACTTTAGAGTTTATCCCATCTGAAAGGCACGTGGTAAGTCTGTATAGACTTTGAGTACCTTCCTTTGCCATGCTCAGGGACTAGGCTGTCTGAATTTAAGGACTTCTATGAGGGCTCATGCATTGTTTACCTTTGTATCTGCAGAACGTGGAATAGCAGTAGTATACAATGTGGTATAATTTCAGCAAACATTTGTGAAATGAATGGAGGATTTACACTTACTGGGACTATGTGGTAGGCACTGTAATGACCACCTGTTAGCTCTTTCACTTGAAGGTATGGTTGAGGCTCATAGTCCAGTGTGCTTTTATTTATTTTTAATAAAAAAAAAAGATTTTACTTTTTTATTTGAGAGAGAGAGAGAACGCGAGCAGAGGGAAAGGGCAGAGGGAGAGGGAGAGGCAGACTCCCTGCTGAACAGGGAGCTCCCTGTCATGGGGCTTGATTGTAGGACCCTGAGATCATGACCTGAGCTAAAGACAGACTCTTAACCAACTGAGCCATCCAGGTGCCCCTCCAATGTGCTTCTAAAAGAGTAGATGGTGGTGGTGGTGGGGTTCCCTGGGTGGCTCAGTTGGTTAAGTGTCCAACTCTTCGTTTCAGCTCAGGTCATGATCTTAGGGTCGTGATATTGAGCCCCGACTCAGACTCTGCACTCAATGCAGAGTCAGCTTGAGATTCTCTTCCTTTGCCCCTCCCTCCTGCTTTCTCTCTCTCAAATAAATAAATAAAATCTAAAAGAAAAAAAAAAAAAAGCATATGGTGGGGCACCCAGGTGGTCTAGTTGATTAAGCATCCAACTCTTGGTTTTGGCTTGGGTCAGGATCTCAGGTTCATTAGATTGAGCCCCAGGTGGGGCTTCGCGCTCAGCACAGAGTCTGCCTGAGATTCGCTCTCTCTCCCTCTGCCCCTCCCACTTGTGTGTGTGCGGTCACGCTGTCTCAAATAAGTAAATAAATCTTTTAAAAAAGTAAAAGCATGTGGCATAGTTACATTATTGTTGAGTAATAATATTATTTTACATGATAGAATACTTTGAATTTTTTGTAATAGAATTTTTCAGTTGTGGGACGGCCAGTCTATCCAGTTTGATGCTGTAGAAAATATTTGAATTTTTAAAAAATACTTAATCTGTGAACCTTACAGAGTGATTCTGAAACTTGTATCTGTGAACCACTCTGGGCAGAGCAAAAAGACACGCAGGCCAGTATTTTGTTTGTTTTCATTTTATAGCCAATGCTTCCTTTCAGGTTCTATTTTTGGCATAGGAGTTGCATTGGTACAGGAAGACCAGGCAGCTAGCTGCCCTGACCCTTGTTGAGTGTGTCTTACTTGCCAAGTAAGGAACACATTGGGTACTTACTTGGATAAAAATGGGAGGAGGAATGATATGGTTGGAGATGTGCAGGAATGATTGCACCTTCTTCACCCTGATGTGTATGGCAAGAAGCTAACTACTGCTTAATGCTTTGCTTTGTTCTATTTTTGGAATAATTCACATGGTTGAAAAAAGAATGCATAGAATAGAGGCTAGCAGAGATTGAGGAAAAATTTCTCCCCTCTAAGTGCCTCACAAGGTGTTCTGGAGGAAAAAGTATATGAATAATTAATTTTACACTTTGTCTCTTTTTAGAGTTGCCCCATTTCAAAGGCAAGTGATCAGGTCTTGTGAACCCTTCTGAATGTTTGCCTCTGCCATGCCCAGCAACTAGATTGTCTGAATTCAGGGACTTCACGGTATTTTATTACTTGGTTGCCTTCCTTTTCCTTAAGTGATTTAAAAAGCCCTTCACATATGTGGAAAGCTCTGTGTCTATTAAATAATAGCCCTTTCTTGCCAGTCATTAAAAGGTAAGACTTAAAAAAATAAAGCTGTATGCATTTATTTGAACTTGAGCATGTAACATCTGTTCAGTTTTTTGTTGAAGTTATTGAACCAGACTTCAATCAAAATATGATGGGGAGTGGGCAAAATTATATTCTCAATTTATGTACAAAATAGAAATATCATGCGTTTGAATATGTTGATGATTAAAAAAAGACAGGTATTGTGTTTATTATACAACCACTCAAAATACAGAGGTGATTTGCTGATTATATATCTCTGTGGAATATCATTTTTCAAGTATAGCTCCATTTGGCAGGTAGGAAAAACGAGGCACACAAAATCAATCTAATTTATCCAAGGTTAAGTAGAAAATTAGAAAATAGTGAGCATATAGATTTCTTTACTCAATATTTTATCCAATTAGTTGAAATGTATATAGAATCTCATAGATAAGAAGGTACTTAGTATGGTTTCCTAGCTGTACATAGTAGTTGCTCAGTTAAATCTTGCTATTAAATCATTCAGGGAGAGGGTTTATGCTAGTTGCTGATAATGTATATTTTGATGATATTTGTATTTTGAGCATAGAAACAGTAATACTTGTATTTATGTTGGTAAGAGGAAAATTGAGTTTCAGTACAAAAACTTCAGTGAGTATTTTGGAATATATAGGCTTTTGTTTTGGATTTCTACTTTCATGACTTTAGATTACGCTTGTTTTTTACTTTTATTTTTTTTAAAGATTTTATTTATTTATTTGACAGAGAGACAGCCAGCGAGAGAGGGAACACAAACAGGGGGAGTGGGAGAGGGAGAAGCAGGCTCCCAGCAGAGAAGCCCCATTGCGGGGCTTGATCCCAGGACCCCAGGATCACGCCCTGAGCCGAAGGCAGACGCTTAAGGACTGAGCCACCTAGGCGTCCCTACCCTTGTTTTTTAGATGAGAAATTGAATCTCTGATTCTTTTTCTTCAAGGGCCTGTCTCTTCCTTTGTAGGTTATTTTGCATACAGGTCTTATTGTGTAAATGCTAAGTTTATTTCAGTATGTGGTATTAGATGATTTAAGTAGTATTAGTAGTGAAATGTTTTATTTTTAATTTTCTAAAAGATTTTATTTATTTATTTGGGAGAGAGAGACAGCAAGAGAGAGAGCATGAACATGGATGAGAGGGAAAAAGCAGGCTCCGATGTGGGGCTTGATCCCAGGATGCTGGGATCATGACCTGAGCCAAAGGCAGATGCTTAACCAACTGAGTGGCATCCAGGCACCCTGTGAAATTTTTTTTTTTTTGTTGAAAGGTTAAAAAAAAAACTATTTCATTTGAAAGCTGGAGAGTGGAGCATGAGCACGGGGGAGCGTCAAAGACGGAGAAGCTGGCTCCCTGCTGAGCAGGGTGCTGGATATAGGGCTTGATCCCAGGACCCCAGGATCATGACCTGTGTCAAAGGCATATGCTTAACCAGCTGAGCCACCCGGGCACCCCGAAATGTTTTAATGTATTGTAGCAGTGAAGAGATCTTTTTATTTGTTTATTTATTTATTGAACAATTTTATTTTTAAGTAATCTTTATACACATTGTGGGGCTGGAACTCACAACCCTGAGATCAAGAGTCGCATGCTTCACCTACTGAGCTAGCCAGGCACCCTGGGGATATCTTTGACATAATTTTTACATGAGCATTATATATAATGAATTAAATTTCCGTTTTTAAATATTAATGACTAGAAATATGTTAATTTTTATATGCCAGGAATTCTGGGATCTTCATGTTGCCGCCTTCTTACATAGCTGCTAGTGTAGATGGAAGTTTATCTCAGTGTTAATGAATGCCATCACCATTCCCTTCCCCCCATCCTTACTCGGGAGCCTAGTTTGCCTGCAGCTGCGATGGTAGGCATCTTTCAGGAAGTGACCTTGGCTTGTATTAATCAAATTCAGAACACACAAAAAAGCTTCTTGCTAACATGCTGACTTGATGTAAAATTTTATCGCATCCATTTTGTTTCAAAATGAGGCCATCTTGTAAAAAGAAGATATACAGACTCCTCTAATTTAATATATAAAAGGTGCTTCTGCAAGCCATGTTTAAAAAAAAATACTGGATTTTAAACGTATAGATTTTTTTATTGGCAGATAAGCATAAATGTCATGGCTTGCGAGTTGGTACTAGAAAATTACTTGTTCTAAAGCTGAATTTAAAAAACTTCATGTATCAGCATCAAGTGTCTTTATTTACTGCCTTAACAACTGCCATTAAATTGCTTTAGAAACTTTATACACTATGGATTTATTTTGAAGTCTTTTAGCAGTTATATATTAAGTAAAGCACTTTTGTATATTGATTATACACTTTTGTATATTGTATATTTGGGTATTCAGAAATAACTAGTTTCTTAATTTTGCTGGTTTGGATAAGAAAATAAATATCTTCATGAAACCATTTTCTTAGGTAGTGGTAGTGCCTACAGGGGCTCCTAAATAGAAGTTTAAATTTAAGTCAGTAAGACTGCTAAAACTTGACCACCTTGTATTAATGAGCAGTATTGCTAACTACTGATTCACACATCTGCTTATTTAGGATTTACTTGATCATTTTGATAGAGCAGTCAATATAGCTGTTTCACTTTTATCATGTAATGCTTCAAAGAAATTTAGTCCTTAAATGTAGTGTACTTAAGATGTGTAAAGGTACAGAACTTCATTTTACCCTTGCTTAATGTTAAATTTTGAACGTCAAAAATAGTTTTTTAATGGATTAGTTTAGTGTTTAATGCTCATAGGAGATTTACATAAAATGAATGAGTGAGTGAGTGAGTGAGTGAATGAATGAATTAGGGAGCAGTTGTGTGTATTGCCAAAGGGTTCACTCTTGAGTTTATTGTGTAAAAGATCACTTCTTGATTCTGGAGTGTTCGGAAAGGTGAAATATGGGAAAAGAAAGCTTAAACCTTAGGAGCTGTACCTGCATTTCATTAGACGCAGAGTATGAAAAGAACAGGTATGTTGCATGTTTATAATAATGGTTTGGAGAAGAGGTGGGGAATTTATGCAAATAAAAAATTGGAATGTAGGTAAATACTTAAATATTTTCATTATTTGAGTTATTTTTAAAGCATTCACTAGAGAAACACCAACATCTTTTTTTTCCTTATACATTTTTTATTTAAATTCTAGTTCGTTAACAGTGCATATTGCTTTCACAACCAACATCGTCTTTCATGATATTATAAATTGTTCTTAGAATTACAATCTCTTGGAGGTAAATCTTTCTGCTTAACCTGCCTAAGTTCACTGTCTTGATTTGATACTGGCATTAATGATTAGTTTGTTAGATGTTACAGGATAAAGAAACTGGTTTCAAGGAGAAAGATAATTACTTGATTATTTCTTCCCTCACATACCTGTTTAAAATACATGGTCTGAAGTAAAAATTGTCACCTTGAACTTAAAATGTTCTTTGCCTCTCCCTACTCCCCTTAAAAAAGAAGAAAAATCGAAAAGTGAAAGTCTAACAAGAAAAGGAATATATGCAATCCTGGTAGCCAATGAGTTAATGTTCATTTGCAGCCTGAGGGGTCAGCGTTCAGTCTCTGTTTTCTGATTGGCTGCTAAAAGGTGAAATTGAAACCACTGTAAACTTTTGACCCTGTAGCAATTCTTGTGGAACGCCTTCCACTGGTGGAGCCCAGAGCTCCGCTCAGCTCCCCACCCAATCCTCCCACCCCCTTTCCTGTATTTATTTTGTGTGATCGTGCAGCACTGCATGCAGTGTTTCCAAGAGCGGGCGGGGTGTGGTGGGGGGGAGGGGGAGAGGGAGGCAGAACAAGCACCAGCAAGCGACTTGCTTGCATGACTGTTCTAGTAACCATGTAGTACTAACTACAACTCAGCCAAAGATATGGGGGCTTGTTAATAAACTGGTCTGCCAGCTGGATTTTTTAGTTTTTTCCTTAATCTCAAAGTAATTTTAAAAATGCAGAATGGTTATATTTACTGCCATTGTTCATCAGTGGGTAGTATTGTTGTGTAAGCAAAGCCTATGGCATAGTTTCCTGGATATGTTGAGTTAAAAATAGCTTTCATTTTCAGCAACCTTTATATACCCCTTAATATTCCCTGTGTCTCATGTAATTTTTACACAAATGGCAAACATTTTACAAAAGTTTTTTTCTTCTTTGCCTTTGTCTTTTATTATAAAGAAATGTATTTTAGTTATGATAATTGTGGAAAATAATTGTAGAAATTATCTGTACATTTGAATTTCATTAATTCTCTCTGTCTTTGCTGAAGTAAACGGTTTTGGGTTTGTCGTGCTTTACAGTGACCACAGCAGTCCTATGAAAAAGGCAAGGTAGTTCTCTACTCTCTTAATATTCTCATTGGACTCCATGTCTTCAACTTCTCGTTCTTCCTTGTATCCCTGGTGTCTGGTTCCACGTAGTGAGTGTATGCTCAGCAGATATTTGCTGAATGACCATAGTTGCATTTTGGCCTATTGATACCTGCTTCTTTTCTAATTAGTGATATGTACCATATTTTGCTCCTACTTCCTGCAGGCCAGGGCAACACTTGGCATCTCCTAGGTACACAGGAAGCATTCAGTTGATTTAAATGTCTCATACAAGCTCCCTTCAAGAAGCTGGACTTCCAAGTAGGTTTTCTGAAACAAGGCTTCTGTTTTCAGTGCATCATTTAAGTTTTCAGGTTGACTCCATATAGAACTAAACATTTATTGTAACTTACTAAATGACTCTGTAGGATAAATTAGTTTGAATCAGCTTAGTCCTTTCTAGTATATATCATGAGATAAGTAGTAATACATTGTTTTTTTTTTAGCCCTGTCCTTACTTTACTAGACATGTATATGCTGTAATCTGAAATAATTCCTGTCCTCCCTGTTGTCAAAAAGATTATGGTATTTAAAAAAGTTTGTCATCCATATATTACCAATGTACAGTTGGGTTCCAAATACATTTTTACTAATTATTTACTAAAACACATAAGTAATAGTAAATTATTGGACTAAGCAATAGTAAAAAAATTTTTTTCTCTAAATAATTCTTTTTTAAAAGATTTTATTTATTTATTTGACAGAGAGAGAGACAGCCAGCGAGAGAGGGAACACAAGCAGGGGGAGTGGGAGAGGAAGAAGCAGGCTCCCAGCAGAGGAGCCTGATGTGGGGCTTGATCCCATAACGCCAGGATCACGCCCTGAGCCGAAGGCAGACGCTTAACCGCTGTGCCACCCAGGCGCCCCCTAAAATAATTTTTTAAACCAATTTTACACAGCTCCAAAAAAGTGGAACCTCTAGAAATAATTTTAAATTTTCATATGATTTTTAATTTACATTTGGTTTTTCCCTTTCAGCTTAGCTGCAGATTTGTTGTGGTTGACTGTTGCAGGTAAAATCTGTTTTTACAGCTTTGGAAAAAAACAACAAAACCCAACAACTATATATTTGATAAATAATCTCAACTGCAAAATAATGTTTCATTTACATAGATATTATGTAACCTTTACCTTGAAATTGATGGATAAACTTATTCTGTAGTGGTTTGGAGATGGGTAGGCAAGAGCTGACTTTTCCCAAAGAGGGTGATTTCCCATCTCTACGATTTTTTGAGAAACTGAGGAGGGAGTCCCTAGGAACACTACCCACAGCAGCATGGCAGGAGTGATGAGTTTAATATGATTAATAGTAGAGTCCTTGTCCCCCTTCTATTTTCAACAGCAGAAGAAAAACATGTTCGTGATATTCAGTGGCCTCTTTTTGTCCAGTTGGTGTTTCCAAGCATCAGCATTGTATAGTTTGGATTTTCTTCTCTGTCAACTCCCCTCCCCCAGTTTGATTCTTTGTTCTGGCCTCAGGCACATCTTCTCAGACTAGCTATTAACAAAGCTCAGTTTGATGTACATATATATTTTTTTCTTCCCCATTGAATTTCTACTGATGCAGGCTTTGGTAATGTGGATCCCATCAGTCACATTTTTCGTTAATTCTCGTAGAAAAATTAACCTCTCTCCCCCTCCCCATTCAGTATTTTGAGGACATGTCATTTAGTTTTTGCTAGTGTGATTTTTGTTCGTGTGATGGACTGAAGTCCAGATTATGAAAAGGGATAAGAATATGCTTATTTTTTGTTAAAGGTAAAAAATACAGTTCCAAGACTGCTAGGACTGTTGGCTTTGGAGAATCTTGGTTCTAGATAAGTTAACTGCAGTTTTCCAGGTCCCATACTTTATAGTACTTTTTATTTGTTTATTTATTAAAGCCTTATTTAATTAATGAGTTTATTTAGGTATGTATGTATGTATTTATTTATTTTTAGACTCAGCATGGGGCTCAAACTCACAACCCTGAGATCAAGAGTCACATTGTCTTCTGACTGAGCCAGCCAGACACCCCCAGTGTATAGTACTTTTTAGCTTATCTACCCCTTGCAAGGTCCTGTTATTGATCTGTGACTTTTTGGGGACCACTGTAGTCCAACTGCACACTTCGTGGGAGGGGAAAATTTTGTCGATGGTGTTTCTTTGGATCCAGGGGGTTATGGGGTACCGATTAGCTTGGGTTAGCACTCCTTTGGTGGTTCTCACCAACAGTGTGATACTTGTATTACTGTAAGTTCTTTTGCCAACCTTCCACACTAGGCAGCGGTACTTGTTTCCTGCTTATGGTACTAGGTACATTCTGACTCAGATATCTTTTCCTACCCACCCCTCTTGTTCTGTAGGTACTAACCCTACCCCACAACCTTTGTCCTTCCCCCATAAAAAGGAGCAACAACAAAAGAACCATTTCTCAAATGAAACTTGAGTTAAAACTAGGCCAGAAAACCTTGGGCTTTCTTTACAGAAGTTCTGCCTGCTTTTCCCCCTTTACCTTCCTCTAATTAAATTAGAAGATCATAAAAATACAAGTAATAAAACATTGAATTCATTTAAACACCAAAACTAATGATTGTATTTTCTCCTATTTTTTATTTGAATGTACTTGGACATTCTTAGATGTCAAATTGTCATTTGTTGGCTAATAGTTTTAGTTAATTTTTTTTAAAGATTTTATTTATTTATTTGACAGAGATATAGACAGCCAGTGAGAGAGGGAACACAAGCAGGGAGAGTGGGAGAGGAAGAAGCAGGCTCATAGCGGAGGAGCCTGACGTGGGGCTCGATCCCGTAATGCCGGGATCATGCCCTGAGCCGAAGGCAGACGCTTAACCGCTGTGCCACCCAGGCGCCCCTAGTTAATTAATTTTTTAAAAGAGTTTATTTATTTATTTGAGAGAGAGCACGAGCAGGGGAGAGAGGGAGAGACAGGCTCCCTGATGAACAGGTAGTCAGATGTGGGGCTCTATCACAGGACTCTGGGATCACCCTGAGCCGAAGGCAGATACTTAGCTGACTGAGCCACGCAGGCATCCCTTATGAGCACTTATGTATCAGGTACTGAAAGTAACTTACGCATTTTCACCTAATCTTTGCAAGAGGCTTGAGAGGATTGATCCCTGTTTTATGATGATAAATCTAAGGCTCAAAGAAGTCTTCGAGTTGGGTACCTAGCTAGTAAGTGAAAGCTGGGAGTGGAGTCCAGATCTGGTGGACTCCAGACCTTCTTCTCTTAAACCGTATGCTAACAAGTAGTGATATTATTGTGGATTGGAAGATACATTCCAAGAACTGGCTTCCTTTTGACATCTCCGTTATAAGCCAGAGACTATACTGTAATTAGAAATAAATATATTAGTAGATACTGTAGCTCTTTTTTAGACTTTACTTGCATGGTATTTATACACTACCTGGGTTTTCCTCCTATCCTTTTGTGAACCGCCTATGATGAGCCTCTTTCCCACCCCTCAATTTTCTCACCTTTAAATTGGGCTTCAGAAGTGCAACAGAGACCCTTCACATGATGCAGCTAGATTGTGGTTGGTTGTTCCATGCGGATTGGCCACGGCTGTGATACAGAACTTGTCAATACATCGTTTTTTCTTGTACCCCTTCCCAACAGACCTGCCATTCCAGCATGAACTTTAGGGTATAGTTATGGTTGTTGTCTTGATACATATATATACACCACTAGAATTCGTGGTAGTCAGATTGTTGTTTTATTGTTATATTTGGAAGTTCATAAGGTGAAGGTGAATGTTTTACTGGCTCACTTTCTTGCTGCACCAGAGCCTGCCCCGCATTTCCTCAAGTGCAAGAATGCTATTTATATGTTCATGTATTTTATTGCAGATTATTTTTGAAGAACTGCCCCTCATTTTCGTCTCCCACTTAAAAAAAATATTCCCCCCCCCTTTTTTTAAAGATTTTATTTACTTATTAGAGAGAGAGAGTGCACAAGCAGGGGAAGAGGCAGTAGAGAGAGAGCGAGAGAGCACACAAGCAGGGGAGGAGGCAGAGGGAGAGGGAGAGGGAGAAGCAGGCTCCCTGATGAGCAAGGAGTCTGATGCGGGGATCATGACCTGAGCTGAAGGCAGACACTCGACCGACTGAGCCACCCAGGTGCCCCTAAAAATATTTCTTTTTGGTGACCCAAATGCAGTCTTTCCTAGAAGGGAAGAAAACATCCATGGCTTTTTTTCCCTTCTCTTTTCCTTTTCTCTTCCTTGCTTGCTTGTTTTATCTATCCACCCAGCCATCTGGTAGATATTTATCTTTTTGGACTTGGGTATTTAAGCATTCATTAGCTTCTGCCAGGATATATACATATACATATATACATACATATATATATATATATATAGAGAGAGAGAGAGAGTGTTATATATAAATATTTTAAATATTTTATTTATTTGAGAGAGAGCAAGGCAGGGAGGGGCAGAGGGAGAGGGAGAAGCAGTTTCCCCACCGAGCAGGGAGCCTGATGCAGGGCTTCATCCCAGGACCCTGAGATCACAACCTGAGCCAAAGGCAGATGCTTAACTGACTGAGCCACCCAGGTGCCCCTCAGTATTGTTTTGAATTATTATTTGTTTAGCATTCCTTTTGGACAGGTGGGGACACCCCAGATTCACATTACTGATCTGGTTTGATTACTTTTCAGGACTTGGAGTTGGTTTCCTCAACCCCTGTTTTGCATTATCCGTGTTTATAAACTGTGACAGGGTGTATCGTGTATGCTATGCCTGACTTCTAAGCAGAAACAGTATTGTATGGCAAAGGCATCACCTCCAATTCCTAGGAAGAGGCCTTGTACTTGATGTAGCATGTTTTGTTTTTGCTTGTTTCATATGTCCAGAGAAGGGAACGATGGGGAAGGTTAATTTGTGTGTGACTAATAATACTACTTATATTAAGAAAGGGCAATAAAATCCAACACCACCCCCCTCCCCTTTTTTTGTTTGTTTTCAGGATCAAAATACTTGCTGAACAGTGGAGTCACAGACCAAGAAAAATAAGCTCCTACTTGAACGTCATTGGACTGGTTAGCCAGGTAATTCACTTTTACTTTGACTTGATCCTTTGTGATTTTCTGTCTTCACCCTCTGAAGATCCTGACCTTTCCTGTTATGATTTAATCTTAAACTTGTGTCGTATTTCATGTTTTTCTCTCTTTTTTTAAGTTTTATTTATTTATTTGAGAGAGAGAGAGTGGAGGGAGGGGCAGAGGAAGAGAATCTTCAAGCAGACTCCCTACTAAGTGCAGAGCCTGAAGCTGGGCTTGATCCCATGACCCTGAGATCATGACCTGAGCCGAAACCAAGAGTTGGATGCTTAACCCACTGAGCCACCCAGGCATCCTCATGTTTTTTTTTTTCTCTTTAATGATAACATTAGTTGAATGACTGGATGGTCCTGAAATAACTGAATATATATGTATATTCATATATTTGTGTATATATTCAAACACAACTTTTGGGGAAGAAGGGAACTGTATGTTAACAGTTTAATATGAGATACTACCCTCCTACCCACTTTTCCCTTATGTGTGAATACTTTAATGGTGTTTATTCAAAATCTGAATCAGTCCCACTTATTTTTACTATTTCACCTTGTGAAAACTAGTTTCCCCAGATTGCTTGTGCTAGCATATAACATCTCATCTAACTCTTCTCCTAACTCCTCCTGTTGCACCAGGGTAGGAGAAATGAGAATAGAAAAAAGTTGTCTGATAGCCAGGAAAGCAGTTATGCTTTGCTTAGTTAAATTTCTTTTTGTTAATAATACTGTCGTTCTTTTGGTTAGCTTGGCTTGAAATCTGAGTCATCTTTGACCCCCCTCCCCCGCCCCTTTGATATAGTAGTAATTTAGTAAACAGGTAAGATAGTCTTAGTCTTAGTAAACCAGATAAGTCTGGTTTTCTGTTTTCATGTCTCCTGTATTTGTACCACTTTCTGCTAATATCTTAGCTTCCTAGGCCAAGATACCATAATTTCTTGCTTGTGTTTGTTCAAATGTCCCTTTACTCCCTCTTATCTACTGTTTCTAGCACTTGAAATTTTGCTTAGAAAATTTCCTTAAGTACGTCCCTTTTAATTAAGCCTCTGTTCTGCTGTAAGCTTTGTGTTTCTATTCCCTGGCTTACAGAAAAAAAGTACAAACTCCCTTCTCTGACATTTGAAACGGTCCTTTATCTGGGAATCTATCTAAATCTCTGGTCTCAGCTCTTGCTGTTTCCCTATAAAATCCTTCAGTTAATTATGGTATATACCCGTTGTATTCTGAACATATTAGAGAACTATCTCCATGCTATTTATTAAAAAAAAAACCAACCACCTCTTTATTTGGAAGTCATTTCCAATTTACAGAAGTTACAAAAATAGAGTATAAAGAACATCTAGATATCCTTTAGCCAGATTTACCCACTTGTTTATAATTTGCATCCGTGTGTGCTCTCACTCTGTCCTTCCCTCTCTCTAGATGCATGCATAGTCCTTTTCTAAACTATTTGAGGGTAAGTTACATATATTGAGCTTCTTTCTGCTAATACTACTGTATTCCCGAGAATAGGGTCATTCTCTTATTTAACTATTGTACTGTTATCAACTTCATAAATGGATACTGACACAAATGTATGGTCTATCTTCCAGTTTGGTCAGTTGACCTAATAAAGCCTGTTAACAGCATTTCCTTTGCTTCCTGTACAGAATCCAGTCTAGGGTCGGGTACTGCATTTACCATATTTATTTCTCTTTAGCCTCCCTTTTCCTGGAATATTTCCATAGCCTTTGTTTTTTATGGCATTGACATTTTTGAAGAACACAGCCCTTCCCCCCTTTTAATAGAATGTTCTTCATTTTATGTTACTCTGAAATTTCTTTGCGATTAGATTGAGGTTATACATTCTTGGCTGGAGTATTGTATAGGTGATGTGATATCCTGAGAAAGATGCATAACTTCTGGAGACACATGATGCCTTCTGTCCCTTTTTGTGGTGTTAATACTGATTATTTGGCCAAGATGTTGCCAGATTTCTCCACTGTATAGTTTATTTTCCTTCCATGCAATAAGCATTTTGTGGGGAGACAATGCAAATACCATGGTTCTCATCACAATTTGCCATAGATTTAACATTCATTAATGATTCTTCTCTGACCTTCTTTTTCACTGTGTTGGTTCCAAAACGGTTATTTTCTGATTCCAGCATTCCCTTCATGCTATGAGTCAGCCCTTGACATTATTCTGTAATCAAGAGCCATGTCTGTCAGTTTAGACTCATGAATTCTTAGGTTTTCAATTGATAAATTCATTACTTTACCTAATTATTATTATTATCTTATTTATTTATTTGACAGAGAGAGACAGTGAGAGAGGCAACACAAGCAGGGGGAGTGGGAGTGGGAGAAGCAGGCTTCCTGCTGAGCAGGGAGCCTGATGCGGGGCTCAATCCCAGGACCCTGGGATCATGACCTGAGCTGAAGGCCAGACGCTTTAATGACTGAGCCACCCAGGCGTGCCTACTCTACCTAATTATTTTGATGCTCCAGTTGTCCTAGGTTTAGAAAGTGGGACTCTTTTTTTTTTTTTTTTTTTTAATATTTAAGCGATAGAAGGTGGAACGCTTAATCAGTCTCCCTGTCCTTGGGGGGGGGAATAGTATTAGCGACTAGAATCTTGCAGGGGTTGGGGGGAGGTATCCTCATTGCTCGTGGGTTGACCCTTTCAGTGGACAGAGCTAGTAAATACGCATGCTTATATACACATATGTGCATATACCAACATACTTGTACATAAACACATTCATAGCAACATGCATATACATAGTTTAGAAATCATGAGTTTATATCAGTATGTCCAGCTTCACTCTCTGTCTACAGGGCTCTTCCTCTGCACTTACCATTTCATATTTTTATGTCCCTTTTTATGCTGTGAGAAACCTTGGCTCCCACCATTGTCAGTGCATTTACTCATTTGCTCTATCCTGTAATACATCTCAAATAATTTCAGAGTCACTTTGCCCATTTCACCACAATAAACAAACTTAAAGTGGAGAATTTATGTGTAGTTCTTCACTGCCTTACAACCATGCTGCCCAAGACTGAGAATGAATAAATAAATATTGTATTCTTAAATTACTTGAATCAGCCTTCCCTTCTTCCTTTCTTGCTTTCCCTTTCCTCTCCACTTTCACTTCCCAGTTCAACTTTCTGCATAAGGTAGTTACGGTATTCATTTGAAATGAAATTAGGTTCATTTGTTTTTCATTTTTTTTTTTTTAAAGATTTATTTATTTTAGAGAGAACGTGTGTGCGGGCCTGCGTGTGAGCAGGGGAAGGGACGGCCAGAGGGGCAGAGGGAGGAGCAGAGGGAGAGGGAGAGGAAGAGAACCACAAGCAGACTCCCCACTGAGCATGGAGCATGGAGCCTAATGTGTGTAGTTCGATCTTTCGACCCTGAGATCATGACCTGAGCCGAAACCAAGAGTCGGATGCTTAACTGACTGAGCCACCCATTTGCATCCCCCCACTTTTTTTAAGGTGGGCTCCATGATGGGAGCTGGGAGCCTCAATGTGGGGCTTAAACTCAAGACCCTGGGATCATGACCTGAGCCAAAATCAAGAGTTGGTCGCTTAACTGACTGAGCTACCCAGGTGCCCCCAGTTTTTTTAATGCTCCTTCTCATTCCGATGGGTTTCATTTTTGAATTTGTAGAAAATAAATATGTTTTCAAGAGTTAAAATTATACAAAAGATACACTTCCCTTCTGTATCCTTTCCATCCCATTTCTCCCATTTCTCGTAGGTAACCAACCTTGCTGTTCCCCCAGCCCCTTTCTCATTTATTTTTTACATAGTTTCCATTATGTGCATATGCCATAGTTTACTCAAGCAATACCCTATGTATGGGTATTATTTAGGTTGTTTCCAGTATTTTGCAATTAAAATGCTGCAGTGAATAACCTTGTGAGTATATATTTTTATATCTTGGGAGTGTACCTTTGGAATAAGTTCCTGGAAGTGAGACTATTGGGTTGAAGGGTTAATGTGTATGTAGTTTTTGTTAGATATTGTCAAGTCACATTCCATAAGAATTACACCATTTTGGATTCCCACCAGCAATGTATGAGAGTGACTGTTGTGTTTAACCACAGTCACACTGCAGAAGTTCTTTAACCCAGCATAATATATTTTTTAGATATATCTACATTATTGCATGTTACCAGTAATTTCTTTTTTATTGCTGAGTAGAATTCCACTGTGTGACTATTCTCATTTTTGGCTACTGTGATGAATAAAGCCACTCTGAACATTCAGGTACAAGTCACTGTGTAGATTTTCCCCTCTTGAGTACATACCCAGGAGTGCAATTGCAGGGTCTTATGTTAAGTGTATGCTTATCTTTTTATTAAAAAAATTTTTTTTGCTTCAATTTTTAATTTAAATTCTAGTTAGAAAACTTAGCTTTTATTTATTTCAATTTTTAATTTAAATTCTAGTTAGTATATGCTTATCTTTTTTATAAGATTTTTTTTTTTTTTTAAAGATTTTATTTATTTATTTGACAGAGACAGCCAGCGAGAGAGGGAACACAGCAGGGGGAGTGGGAGAGGAAGAAGCAGGCTCCCAGCGGAGGAGCCTGATGTGGGACTCGATCCCGGAACGCCAGGATCACGCCCTGAGCTGAAGGCAGACGCCTTAACGACTGCGCTACCCAGGCGCCCCTTTTATAAGATTTTATTTGAGGGGGAGAGAGAGTGAGTGAGCAAGCATGAGCAAGCACGAGCCAGGATAGGGGCAGAGGTAGAAGCAGACTCCTTGCTGAACAAGGAGCCCTGTGCGGGGCTTGATTCCCAGGACTCTGGGATCATGACCTGAGCTGAAGGCAGATGCTTAACCTACTGAGCCACCCAGGTGCCCCAAGTGTATGCTTGTCTTTATTAAAAAAAACTGTGAAATTGTTTCTGAAGTGGCTGTACCATTTTATATTCCACCTGCAAGGTAAAAGAATTCAAGTTTGAATGGTTCCTATTTGGTATTGTCACTTCTTCAGTTTCAGCCCTTCTAATGGGGTGATAGTGGTATTGCATTGTGGCTTTAATTTGCATTTCCATGATGTCTAATGATACCAATAATAGTTTCTTACTAACCACACGTATGTCTTCTGTCATGAAGTGTCTGTTTAAATGTTTTGCCCATTTTTAAAATTGGGCAGTTTTCTTATTGTAGGAGTTTTAAGAAAGTATATATTCTGGCTACTGATTCTTTTCAGATATATTTTAAGAGTTTCTTTCTCTTTCTTTCTTTCTTTCTTTCTTTCTTTCTTTCTTTCTTTCTTTCTTAGTCCTCCCTTTTTATTTTCTTAATTTTTTTGGACAATAGGCATTTTGAATTTTCAAGTACAACTTACCAATTTTTTCTTCTGTGGTTAGTGCTTTTTTATGTACTGAGAGATCTTTGCCTATCTGTAGGTTATGAAGCTCTTCTCCTGTGTTTTCTTATAGAAGTTTTATACTTCTGACTTTATATTTAGGTGTTTGATCCATTTTGGCTTAATTTTTGTGTATGATGTGAAGAAAGGATTGAGGATCAGTTTTTAAAATGTGGATATTCTGTTCCAGAGCCATCTATTGAAAAGACTCTCCTTTTCCCATTGCATTGTCTTGCTAACTTAATCAGCTGATTGTGTACATCACAACCTCTTTCTGGTCTTTTTTCTGCTCCATTGATTTATATATCAGTCTTAAGCCCACATACATTGTCCTGATTACTGTAGCTTTTATAGTAAGATTTGAGAGTAAGTAATGTGAATTTTTCAACTTTTTTCCTTGTCATGATTGCTTTGGCTAATCTAGGGCTTTGCATTTTGATACAAATTTCAGAACCAGTTTGTCCATCCCTGCAGTTTTTCAGTCACTCTGAGAAACTGTCCTGCAGAATCTAGCTAGCTGGGACATGCTGAACTGTGGTCATTATCTTGTCAATTCAAGGTTGCTGGGCTCTTTTTGGGTTCCTTATCCCTGTGCTGTGATGTGGAAATTGCTTTCTGGCAGAAAACCTTGGGTAGTGGCAGGATTCATGTTGTTGCCTTCCCCACCCCACCCCTGCCCCAGATGTTTCCCTGATCTCAGGGACCACAGTTTTTCACTGCCTGTTCTCTGATACCTGAATATAGTTTGTTGTTATAATTTGTCCTATTCACTATAGGATAGAGTTTGTTACTTTTTGGATTAAAGAGAAGTCCCACAATTGATTCTTGAGTTCGTAAAAAAGGCTCTTCTCCTGTTTTGGCTGATTTACAGTTTTTTAAAATTTTTTATTGTTTAGCATAGGTGCCAAAATATGTGGCTTTTAATCATAAAATCTTCTATGAGCATTTAAAAAAAAAGATTTATTAATTTTAGAGAGAGTGTGTGAGCGTGTGTGGGGAGGAGGGGTTGAGGGAGAGAATCTTTTTTTTTTTTTTTTTAAAGATTTTATTTATTTATTTATTTGACAGAGATAGAGACAGCCAGCGAGAGAGGGAACACAAGCAGGGGGAGTGGGAGAGGAAGAAGCAGGCTCATAGCGGAGGAGCCTGACGTGGGGCTCGATCCCATAATGCCGGGATCACGCCCTGAGCCGAAGGCAGACGCTTAACCGCTGTGCCACCCAGGCGCCCCGAGGGAGAGAATCTTTAAGCAGACTTCCTGCTGAGTGTGGAACCTGATGTGGGACTGAGTGTGGAACCTGATGTGGGGCTCAGTCTCACGACCCATGAGATCACCATTGAGCCAAAACCAAGAGTTGGATGCTCAGCTGACTCAGCCACCCAAGTGTCCCTGAGCAATTTCTTTTTTTTTAAGTACTAGGCCCAGTATGGGGCTTGAACTCATGACCCTGATGAGACAACATGCTCTACCAACTGAGCCAGCCAGGTGCCCCTATTTTATTGAGCAACTTTTGAGGCTATAGGATTAATTTCTGTCCAGAAGTTTTCCTAAGGAATATAGGATTGATCTTTAAAAATCTCTTACAATACAAAAACAGTTTTGTATTTTGAGACTGGGAAACCAATCCAAACTCTCTGTACCAGATTTCACATTGGAGTACCTATAAATGTGGGTGATCTCTTTTCTAGGTTCTCCAACTGTACTAAGTCTGTGGCCTGTTTGGACATAACCTTCCTTCTACCTTTGAGCCTTTGGAATAGGTACCAGGCTCACAGGCATTGACTTACATAAATTTCAGTCTTAATTTGTTAATGGTGGGCTTTTCATGCCTGATGAAATAAGAATGATTCTCAATTATGGCCTTCAAGATATGGCCTCAGTTGTCCATTACCCTGGTAAGTCGATTGACAGAGTTTTACTAAACCTATGAAGTTAACATTATTGACATGAGAAGTAGAGAGACAAAGTTTTTACTTTTTTATACACTTCTGAAATTTGAGGTGATAGAATCAGGTGCCACTTAAAGTATTTTCAGTAAGAGTAATTTGTTAAATTGAGGGCTAGAGATGAAAAAGAAAAAGGGGCATCCTCATTTACCCATCAGAAAACAAATAATATTCTAAAAGAACAGTTAAATTTCCCCCTTCTCTAGATCATTCAGCCCTGTGTAATTCTGTTTTGTTTAATCTTTTTCTGCAATCTGCTTTAAAGAAGTTACCTCCTTTAGGCATATGAGGAGACCCACACAGTTTGAATTAGTCCTTTAGTATGGTTGTAAAATTGTATGTTACTGTAGCTCAGTAGTCCATCAACCAGAGTCTGTTTCCTAAAATATCAAGATTTAAAGGTACTTCGTATAGTCTTTTTTTTTTTTTTAATATTTTATTTATTTGATAGCACAGTGGGGGGAGAAGCAGAGGGAGAAGCAGGCTTTCCACTGAGCAAGGAGCCCAATATGGGGCTCCATTCCAGGACCCTGGGATCATGACCTGAGCCAAAGGCAGACGCTTAACCAACTGAGCCAAACAGGCGGCCCTGTGTAGTCTTTTCCATGAGAATCTTAGACTTCAGAGCAAATATCAGAAAGAAATAGAGTCACCCATTTGGCAAAAGACATTTCTGATGCTCTTCATTCATCTTCAGATACGAGTTTTCATCTGTTGCCCTTTCCCCTTGGCCTGAGGATAGATATCCTTTTATTTACTGAAGTGTTTGTGGTCACTTGTCTCAACTTTTTTCTGTAAATGTCTTTATTTCACATTAATTTTTGAAAGATCGGTTCACTGGATATAAAATTGTGGGTTAACAATTTTTTATTTCAGCACTTGATCTAATCTATCCAAAATGTATTTATTGGGATGGTTTCCCACTCATCTTGATTCAGGGTGCTTTTAAGTGCTGCTTCCATCTGAAGGTGCATCCTTGGTAAGCTTTGCTTTTCCTCCTGTAGGCTGGCTGGCGAAAGGCGGTGGAATAGCCAGCACGCAAAACTACTGTTTATGGCTGACGATGTTGGTGATTTTATAGCGTTCTGGGCACTTCCCTTCCATGAAGTAGGAATTGGGCTCCGCACCGGGTGCTGCTGCTTCTCTTCCCTGAGGGATGGAGGAAGTCCTTAGTAAGGGGCATGTTCTCAGGAGGAAATAGTCACCACTGGAAAGTAGTTCAGCTAAAGATGTTGTTCCACCGTCTTGTTTCTGAAAAGATAACTTTTATCCTTGTTCTTCTGTGTGTATGATCTTTTTCCTATGGCTACTTTCAAGATATTCTCTTTTTATTTTTAAACAGTTTGTGCTGTACTTAGGTCTTATTTTCTTTGTAATTGCTTTCCTTGGGATTCTTTGAGCTCCTTCAGTGTATAGATTGGTGTTTTCATCAAGTGGGGAAGTTTTGGTCATTACTACCTCAAGTATTTTATTCTTTTCCTCCTTTATTCTGATTCTGTGATTCCGATGACATGTTTGTTAGATCATTTGGTATTTCTTGCATATACTTAAGGCTCTGTCCATTTTTCTGCAATTTTTTTCTTTCCTTTAGGTTCAGTTACTTTTTTCTGCCATTTCCAATCTGAGTAATATTCAAAAGTAAAATGCTTTTATGTCTCATCTTCTTACAACCCATGGTAGAAAGGGGCTTAAGAGAAGCTAATGGATTTATCAGAGTTGTATAACTAGTTTGTGGTGTCATTGAATTAGAACCTAAATCTTGATTCTTTGCAAATTTCAGACCATTTTCTTTCTGTAATTTGTGAACTTTTGTCATAAGTTGCTATCTTGTTAAGTGTTCATGCAGCTATATATAGGAGTAGGGGTGGTGGTAGGGGATTTACTTAACTTTCTGCAATTTTATAATGTTTAAGTTTTTATTTGCTTTAAAAAGTGATTTTCAGTGGAAGAATTTAAGTATCACTGAAGTCAGTAATACCTTAAGAACTGATCTTTTAGATGACATTCCCCAGCAGTGAAAATATGTCTATAGTTATTCAACAGAAATTCATTTTTAACCACAGAAGTTTTAAAATCACGGTTTTTGGACTCTCAGGCTGTGATATCATTCATGGTTTTGGAAATTAACTCTTTGAAGTACAGTCTCTTACCAGTCTCTTTTACTTCATGAAAATTTCTTAAACCAATTTTTGTGTCATCTTAATTAAAATGAGAGCACTATGTAGTTGGATAAAGGAATGAGAATATATTGCCAAGGTCAGGATAATTATTAAGTGCCTTTATATCACATTTTACTAACATTTTAGTTTCTAGAAAGTTTAGCATAGCCTTCTAGAGAATTTGATATTGAGAAGGTATTAGTAGCATATGAATGGCATTCTGAATTGTAAGGACTATATCTCTGTCCTTCAGTTTAGTTTGAAATTGAATTACTAAAGTTTAAAGATAACTGTTTAATTATAAGTTCTGCTTTTATTCCTTATAATTAAAATGAATCAAGCTCATGGCCATCTTATAAAACTGCTATTATTGAAAAACCAAACAATTTAAGGAAATTGATTTTAGGTTTATATTTTATATATATAGAAAAATTGGCATTTGTTAATTTCATCAGTTGTCTGCCTAGATATAACACCCCTTAAATTTAAAGCTAGAAAACACAGTTTTTTGTTTTTGTCTTTTTTTTAGCATGGGAACTAGGGGTGGTAATAGTCTCAGTTTGATACCGGTTTTCTGATTAGGATCAATTTACTTGTTTTATAGAACATCACAGGTTTTTCCAGCTTAAGTTTCTGTGATTGATGGATCTGGTTCCTCATTACAGAGCCTTTTAGTTATCCTGCTTACTGCTTTTCCCCTACTCACTAAATGCATGCTGATTGCTTAGATAGGAGATGTGAAAGTATTGGTAAGGTGAAGGTACTTTTTAAAAGGTGATACACAGGGATGGGTCAAGAATCTAGTCAGTGGTGATGACCTGGTAAGGGCCATTCTTCTTCTTCTTCTTTTTTTTTTTTAGGTTTATTTATATTAGCGAGAGAGCAAGCATGTGTGCACGCAAGCAGGAGGGGCAGAGGGAGGAGAGAGAATCTTAAGCCGATGCTTTGCTGAGCGTGAAGCCTAAGGTGGGGCTCTATATCATGACCCCAAGATCATGACCTGAGCTGAAACCAAGAAAGAGTCAGTTACTCAACTGATTGTGCCACCCAGGCGTCCCTAAGGGCCATCATTCTTAACTGTTTTCTTTTTGTTAAATACTAGTAGGAATTTCTAGTTAATGTGACCAGAAAACGGTAACTTCTTACTGGAAACTTAAGCTGGGCCATTGAAAGACAGTTGTTAGAGCAGCTGTAGACAGTGCAGTTACACTCAGATTTCACAAAAAAGGGGAGTAAAATATTTGTTTATTTTTTTGTAGAAATGGTTAAGAGCTTGGGCTCTGGTACTGGAAAGACTTGGATTTAATCTATAGTTCCATCATTTACTAGATGTATGACCTTGGGTGAGTTATTTCCCCATATCTGTTTTCTCCTGTGAAAGAGGGATAGATTTGAGCTCTACTTCTATCTGTTCTGCATATCAGAGAGCTGAAATAGGGATTAAGATGAGAGTAATAAATGGAATGCCCTCAACACAGTCTCTAGCTCAGATGTTAGATTAAATATATATTCACTTAACATTAACTTAACATTTTTAACTTAACATTAGTGTTTTTTAATTTAACATTAAAATTATGCGATATTTTATAGAAACAGGAGTATATATTATATGTGTTAAGTGTACTTCAGAAAACACCTATGGACCCACTACTTAAGAACTAGAAAGTTGTTAGGTATACCAGCCCCCTGTGTGTTTCTCCATCTTAGTCGTCCTTCTGCCTCTGTCCCAGAAGTAACAGATAATGTGATTCGCTTGCTTTTTAAAACTTCAAAAAAAAACCCACGTGTGTTTTCATGAACCATGTTTAGTTTTTGTTTTTAGCTTTACAAAAATGAGTGTAATGTACTTCCTTTTTATTTTATTTTACTTTTTAAAGATTATTTATTTAGAGAGCATGCTCTGGGGGGAGGGACAGAGGGAGAGGGACACGCTCCCCTGAACTTGGAGCCTGACTTGGGACTCCATCCTTTTACTTGAAGACCACGCCCCTAGCCAAAATCAAGAGTTGGTTGCTCAACCGACTGAGCTACCCAGGCACCTCTAGTGTACTTGCTTTTTAAAAAAACTTTTGATTGCTTGTAATATTCAAATATGTTGTGTATAATTTTTTTTAGCTACTACTATATTGTATTTTTTTGTATGGCTTTGTTTTTTGAATTTGGGATTGATGGTCATTAGAGTGTCCTCTGGTTTTTGATGTATGAATGAAATTTCAGCGAACATTTTTGTGTATTTTGTTGCAAGATTATTTTTATTGCCCTGAAAATTTTTAAATATATACTTGATTTTAACTGCTGATGTACTAAATTTGCTTTTCCTGTAGAACTTCTTTAGAAAAAGTAAATTTTCTTATTGAAATAGCCCTCTTTTATTAGCTAATTTATTTTACCTTATATGAGTCATTTATTATTTATCACAGGATTAGCAGTATGCACTGCTTTTTTCCTTACACAACTTTAAGTACTTGATTTTAAAAGACAACTTTATTAAAGTATGATTTACATTTGATAAAATTCACCAGCCTTAAATTTATAATTTGCTGAGTTTTGACAAATGTAACCGTTACCACAATCATGATATAAAACACTCCCACCATCTCCTTTGTCCTTCTGTGCAATCGTCCACTCCGCTGATAGTTGGCAGCCCCTGTTCTGCTTTAAGTCCTTAGTTTTGCCTTTTCTGAATTTCACATAAATGTATTCCCCTTATGTATATAATATACTTTTTGTAATTGTTCCACCGTCCTTGGATATTCTGTTCTTTTTTTTTTTCCTCTCTGCCTTTCAGTTTAGGAAGCTTGTATTGATCTTTAAGCTCACTAATTTTATTTTATTTTTCTTCCTCAGCTGTGTTCCGTCAACTGATGAGCCCATCAAAGGCATTCATTTCTGTTCGTGTTTTTGATTTCTAATATTCCCATTTGCTTCTTTCTCATAGTTTCCATCTCTCTGCTTACATTACCCATCTGTTCTTGTTTGTTCACTTCTTCCATTAGAGTGCTTAGTATATTAATCATAATTAAAATCCTATAATTGGTTTCCAGTATTTTTTAAAATGTTTTTAAAGAACCTGGCTTCTTTCCTGTTTACTAGAGGCTTCTTTGGATATGTTATCAGAATCTGCTTTCACTTATCAGTGCTTATGATTTCTCATTTAAGAATATAGGCGACCACATAAAAACTTGACATACGTTCATAGTAACATTATTTATTATAGCCAGAAAGAAGAAACTACTTAAATGGGCATCAGCTGATGAATAGATAAATAAGACATTTCCATACATTAAGTATTCACAAATAAAAAGAAATGAACTACTGATATATGCTACAACATGGATGAATTTGAAAGGATTATATTAAGTGAAAGAGGCCAATCACAAAGGACTAGATATTGTATGATTCCATTTGAATCAGCTGTCCAGAATAGATAAATCATTAGAGACAGAAAGTAGATTAGTGTCTCCCTAGGGTGGGAGAGAGGTGGTATGAGGTGGGGGAAAATGGGATTAGGGGAGAGAACAGCTAAGGAATACTGGGCTTCTTTTTTGGGATAATGAGACTGTTCTAAAAATGATTGTGGTGATGGTTGTACAACTCTGAGTATATTAAAAGGCATTGGATTGGATACTGTAAGTGTATGGTGTGTGAATTATATCTGTATAAAGCTGTGGGAGAATATACCTGATATATAGAAGGTAAGATCTCTGTGCTGCCATAAAGGAATTTCTGGAAAAATATTGTTATTTTTCTCACGGCACTGACCTCAGAAGGTTTGCTATCTATCGCAAATATTCCTGGGTTTCAAAAATAACACATTAATTGAACTTACCTCAGGTTTTCTAAAACCTTATTCTGTCGTCGTTGTAGTAGTCAACCTCTAAATATAGGGCTTATGTTAATTCCAGCACCATATCTTTTTCATGTATCCAGAAAATATATGTCAGAGACTTAAAAGAAAAAATTATTTATTTTAGAGAGAGAGCAAGGGGAGGGACAGAGGGAAAGAGAGAGAGAGGGAGAGAGAACTCTCAGGCAGACTCCTTGCTGAGCGCAGAGCCCAATGCGAGGCTCAATCCCAAGACTCTGAGATCTTGACCTGAGCTGAAACCAAGAGTCAGATGCTCAAATGACTGAGCCACCCAGGTACCCATGTCAAAGACTTTCTTCAAAATTAATTTAAAGCCATACCCAGACCTATCTACACTTTTCTGTTTGTCCATTAAGTGTTTATGAGATGCTTATGGGCATCTTGTAGTAGTACTTCCAGAAATTTTGCTCTTAAGCGTGTAACATCCATTTAAAAAATTACCCAGAAAGCCTTAATTTTGGTGGATCTGCTGTTTTAGGGCTGATGAAGTGCTGTGGTTATAAGCGGAAAAACCGAAGTTATTTTACTTTAGATAATCTGACCACACTTAGTCCCTCGCCCCGTTTATTTTTTTTTTTTAGGTTTTTTACTTTTAAGAGTCTCCTTCTATGGAAGGAATATTATATTTAAACTGTGCAGATTATACGATGATAGGTAGGGGAATATTAATGCATTTGTAATGTAACAGCTTAAACATTTTAGGGGCACCTGGGTGGCTCAGTTGGTTAAAGATCTGCCTCTGGCTCAGGTCATGATCTCAAGGTCCTGGGATCAAGCCCCACGTCAGGTCCCTGATCAGTGGGAAGTCTGCTTTTCCCTCTCCCTCTGCCCTTCCACCCCCGCTGGTGCTCTCTTTCTCTCAAATAAGTAAGTATGTAAGTAAATAAATAAATATCTTTAAAATAAATAAATAAAAGCTTAAACATTTAAATTTTATGTTCATCAAACAGCAACCTACTTTAAAAAGCAACTTTTTTGAGGATAGGTTCCATACTATACAGAGTTGCTTTTTAAGAAAATATTTATTTATTTATTTATCAGAGGGAGAGAAAGAGGGAGAGAGCACAAGCAGGGGGAATGGCAAGCAGAAGGAGAAGCAGGCTCCCTGTTGAGCAAGGAGCCTGATGCAGGACTTGATCCTGGGACTTTGGGATCATGACATGAGCCAAAGGCAGATGTTTAACCGACTGAGCTACCCAGGCGCTTCCATTGTTGTGTTCTTGTTATTAAAGCCAAAAACTGAATGTTAAGCTGGTTTGCTGTAGATGAGGCTTTCAGAACATGTAGAGAAAATTGTTAAAATCGTAAGATCCATCTTTGACACGAACAACAAACTGAACTAAATTCAATCACTGTTTTTCTGCTCTTGGTGAAAATGGATGGAGATAAGGTTTTAGTAGTTATTTATAGTCAAGGTTCATAAAAAGGGCAGTTTTATTGGATTTGGAAAATATAGACATAAAAAATTTGTCACTTGGTAATAACAGAGCTCTTGTAGTACTTAATTTTGTAATTTAATTAAGAAATATAATTGGCCTAAATATCAGCTCAGTGATCTACAAAGTGAACTGCTGTACAAATAGTCCAGTTTATACCACTGTTATAAATGGCCCTATCATATGCCAAACTCTCAGACTAATTACTTTCTTATGATTCTTTGTTTCCAAGGCCTGTTTTAATAAGAATGTTTTTGAATCTGTGTAATATTTAACATATAAAGCCTGCGTTATTTTGAAGTTGATATTGAAAACCTCTAAACTTCTGACCTTGAGTAGAATTTGCTGTGTATAACCATTACGTGCAGCTGCTGGATTCAAAATTGCCTTCTCTGGGATTCTGCTTTGTGAAAAATAGTGTGTATTGGACATGAATGCATGGCAGCTGACATTTATCAAGGATAACAGGAGCCTTACTCATTTTCACATTTTAAAGTAACTTTGAAAGCTTTGCATGTGCACACATGCTCAACATATGTTCCTAAGATTTAAATATATTTTTCATCATCTATCAATGAAACCAAATTTCAATCTTTAATGAACCTTAGCATTAAACTTATACTGTGTGAGTACACAAACATCTAAAGATCAGCAGTGTAGGATACTTAATTCACTTGCACAGAATTTTATCTTTCATACTTTAAAATTATTACAAGTAAAAATCTACCTACTTGTATTCTGGGTAGCACTGTTGTTATGTGATGTGTTATTTGGCATTTCTTTCATTCCCCTACTATAAAACTTGGCCCTAATGTTGTAGAAAACTGGATTATAGAAATTATTTTTTCCTAATCAACTACTGGTATGTTGCTCTTCTGTTTGAAAAGATTTTTATGGAGCTAGTTATTTTACTGGAGGGTGATATAAATAGAATTGGAATCGCATGATTTTTAGTCTTGGTTCTTAGCCTTTTAAATTTTCTTTAAAGATAGGTTGTGATAATAATTTAAAAAGAATTCTAAAATAAAACTGCAAAATTCATAATGTGTTGGCAAACTTGTTAATTAAAATAACACCTTTTAATGGTTGGCATGGGTTTCAGACACTGCAGCCCTTCAGTATATTGATATGCAGATCACACTGACTTGCTGCAAGGTAACAGGAGACATGCTTGGACTTCTGAAGATAAATTGGCCATGCACAGCGGTAATCCTACTGTCTTTTCATTTCCAGACGTGATTGAGTAGTATAAGGCCTTTGATACCTATGTCCTAGGTACTAAGTTGAAATTTAATTTTTTGTGTGTATGTGAGTTTTTACTTGGGCTTTTGATAAGCCTGTTTTGTGCTATGAAGGTACCATGTAAATTGTGGACGTTTTATTACTTAAATCACTCTGAATTTAAAATATAAGAAGGCCGAGTTCCATTTTTTCCCCCATTTTTCTTTTGGCAGTTAATAAGGAAGTCATTTTATTAAGAGTGATAAACAGTAAAGAGAGTTTTAAATTTAGACTAGTTAAATTGCTAGTGTCTTTATATTTAAAAAAAAATGCAAAGCAATTATGAATTTTAACTGGACTTCTCAAAGAAATCATCCTTAATCATTTGTGACCTAAGTGCCCTTTCTAATAAGAGGTACTGTTTCTACAAATTCTTTTCACACAGAAATGCACAATATTAGGGAAGTTTAAAGAAAATACTTGAGGGATGCCTAGTTGGCTCACTTGGTAGAGCATGTTGCTCTTGATCTCGGGGTCATGAGTTCGAGCCCCACGTTGAGCATAGAGATCGCTTAAAAATAAAGTCTTAAAAAAAAAAAAATTCTTGAAATGTTTGCATGAGAACAGTTTATTACTACTACCAGAACTTCATTCGTGGATATTAGTATTTTTGAGAATTTAGTGCTTCCCAAAAGACATCTCTTTACTCCACTCCGATGTATCAAGGTTTAGGCAGTTTGCATAAGTTCTTCAGCCAGTGTGGGAATTAGAAAACTAACATTGTTTCCTGAATTTATGTGGATTGTAAATGTAGTTACTTTATAATCACAGAGGGAAAATTCTGTTTTTTTAATAACCTTGATTCTGTCTGTAAATCTGAGATTCCTTAGGGAGCCATTTGTTAAGACTTCCATGTGCTCAGATAAGCTTTGTTTTGGTCTATGGTTTTAATTGTTCCAGCAACCTTGTAAAGATGTGGTATGTCCTGGGGGTATCTGGGTGCTCAGTGTGGCTCAGACGGTTAAGTGTCTGACTCTGGATTTTGGCTCAGGTCATGATCTCACGGTTGTGAGATAGAGCCCGGCATCGGGCTCCTCACTGGGCATGGAGCCGCCTTAAGATTCCCTGTCTCCCTCTGCCCCTTCCTTACCCCTCTCCTTCTCTTTGGTGGTGGCGGGGGGCGGGGGGCGGCGCGGAAAGACTATGATAGGTCCATTTTAGAGAATAGGAAATTGAGCTTCAGAGACTTAAATTTGGTGATACCATGCAGAGGCTTAGATCAGCTCTGAGGTCTTTCCCCTTTATTTCACTGTGCTGCGTTGGATTTGAATTTATCAGTTTTCTTACCCACTTCGCTGATTGTGTGTGTGTGTGCGCGTGCGCACCGTGTGGTGTCTTGGAATTCATTCTTTATTGAGTTTTCAGATACGAATTTAAGTATCCCATGCTAACTGAGTCTATCCAGAGTCAGGATATTTGGTGCGCAGATAATGGGTGATACTACCTCTCTTTTTATACTTTATAATTTATGAAGGTTTGTAATCCAATCTTTTCACAATGATTTATTCTATTTTCATTTATTTTTTTTCATGGCTGTCAAATTTTTATCTTTTAAGGATCATAAGCATTTATTTTAAACTTATTTAAAGATTTCATTTTATTGGGTGGTGAATTCATCTTCCAATATTGATGAATTTCTTGGTCATCTTTCTTAGTTCCGTTTTCAGATACACTTGGGAATTTTCGTTTATGATTTGCATCTTAAGTGGGAAATTTAGTTTTCCTTTTGTTCATTTGCTGCTCTCCACGTGACCCCTTCTCCCCAGCTTGGTACCCCTAGCTCTGTTTTTGTTGCCATGTCCCATTTCCACTCTATCTTCAGTCTGGTTTTGGGACTCCATTCTGAATATTCTTGCAGTATTAGATGATGACTCTTTCTTCTACACTGCAGTTTGATGTGATCAGTAACTTGTTATTGATGGCCATAGCTTTTCTTTACCTTCCTTTCTGCAATTTTTTGGTTTGGTTTTTACCTGTCAGCCTTGCTTTTGGTCCTGTTATCTTGTGCATGATTGGATTTCCTGACAAAGCAGTTCCTAGTTTCTCGTCGTGAAATTCAGTGGGATCATGGAGTCATCAGTTCATTATGATATGTTTGCTCTGTGTTTTGGTCCACAGACATATTTGTTATTTTTGAGCATGTCCGTGTCTTCCAAAATTAATAAAAAGTATGTACTTTATTTGTCATTATTATATTTATAGCCGGGGGAAGAGTGGTTGGTTGAAAGCAATAATCCATGATGTCATCTTACCAGGAAGTCCTGTTCTTTTTAAAAATTTTTTATTAATTTTTAAATTTTAATTCCAGCATAGTTAACATAAGTGTTATGTTAGTTTCAGGTGTACAATATGGTGATTCAGCAATTCTGTACATTAGTCAGTGCTCATCATGATAAGTGCACTCTTAACCTCCGTCACCTATTTCACCCACCCCGCTACCCACCTCCCCTTTGGTAACCATCTGTTCTCTGTAGTTAAGAGTCTGTTTCTTGGTTTGTCTCTCTCTCTTTTTCTCTCTTTGCTTTCCTCTGTCCATTTGTTTTGTTTCTTAAATTCCACATAGGAGTGAAATCATATGGTATCTGTCTTTCTCTGGCTGACTTATTTCGCTTAGCATTTTACTCTTGAGCTCCATCCATGTTGTTGCAAATGGCAAGATTTCATTTTTTTAGGATTTCATTTGTTTAGAGTGCAAGAGCGAACAGGGTGGGGCGGAGAGAGAGAATCTCAAGCAGACTCCGTGCCCAGTGTGAAGCCCAGTGTGGGGCTCATTCCCACAACCTTGAGATCATGACCTGAGCCGAAACTGAAAGTCGGATGCGTAACCGACTGAGCCACCCAGACACCCCAGGATTTCATTCTGTTTTATGGCTGAATAATATTTCATCGTACACATACATCCCACATCATCTTTATCCATTCATCTATTGATGGACACTTGGGCTGCTTCCATAATTTGGCCGTTGTAAATAGTGCTGCAGTAAACATAGGGGTGCATGTAACCTTGTGAATTAGTGTTCTTGTATTTTTTTGGGTAAATACCCAGAAGTGCAATTAGTGGATCATATGGTAGTTCTGTTTTTAACTTTTTGAGGAACCTCCATACTGTTTTTCCACAGTGGCTGCGCCAGTTTGCATTCCCATCAGCAGTGCGTGAGGGTTCCTTTTTTCCCACAACCTCACCAACACTTGTTTCTTGTGTTTTTGATTTTAGCCATTCTGACAGGTGTGAGGTGATATCTCATTCTTGTTTGAGTTGCTTTTCTGTGGTGATGATTGATGTTGAGCATCTGTTCATGAATCTGTTGGCCATGTTTAGGTCTTCTTTGGAGATATGTCTGTTCATGTCTTCTGCCCATTTTTTAATTGGGTTGTTTCTTGTTTTTCGTTTTTTTCATTTTGAGTTAAGTTCTTTATATATTTTGGATACTAACCCTTTATCAGATATGTTGTTTGCAGATATCTTCTCCCATTCAGTATGTTGTCTCTGGTTTTATTGATTGCTTTGTTTCCTTTGGTGTGCAGAAGCTTTTTTTTTTTAATGTAGTCAGGAAGTTCTGTTCTTTTGATTTCACAACCTGGCTTATTTATATAGGCTTGCACATAGTAGATACTGAAATATTTATTAAATGAATGTGAAGAGGATCTTGGAGAAGCCATACCAGTTTCAAACCTTCAATCCCAACCTTAATCTAGTACTGTGGTTCTCAAAAGTGTGGTTCATGGTCCTTTGGGAGTGCCTGAGAACTTTTACAAAGTCCATACAGTTAAAATTATTTTCATAATAACTCATTATTTGCCATTTTCATTTTATTGATGTTTGCACTGATGGTGCAGAGCCAGTGGTACAGGAAACTTCTGGCACCTTAACTTGAATCAAGGCAGTGGCACTGTCGACTGTACTAGTGGTCATTATATTCTTTATTTCCCTGCACTTAGAGTTTAAGGGAAAAAAAGCATTTCTCACTTAGGATTGTCCTTCATGAAGCAGCAAAATTTGCTCATTTCATTAAGCCTTGAGTCTTGAGTACCGTATTTAAAAAGTTCTGTCTAGTGAGAATGGAAATATGCAGAAAGCACTCTGCCCACCAAAGTGTGATGGTTATCGTGGGGAAAAGCCTTTGTGTGATTGGTTTGTGTACAGGACTAGCCACTTTTTTCATGGAATACCATTTTTACTTGAAAGAACGGCCAGTAAGCTCCGGTTATTGAAACCTGAGCTTTTGGCAGACAGTTTCTTGAAACTGAGCAAGATGAACCTATTACTTCAAGGAAGACCTCTGATGGTATTTGTATTTAGTGATGAAATTTGAGTCTTCAAGTGAAAATTATAATATTGGTTAAGTTTGAATCTGCCACCATGAGTGTAACAGCTTCTCAGTACTTAGAGACTTTCAAAATAGGATGGGTGGTGTTATTAATATGGAGTTTTTGATATTGTATCATGAAATATATGAATATTTTAAAATCTTGATCAGTGAACAGATATTGTTAAAATGACAGTGTTTGATGTTACAAAATCATGCATGGGAAAAAGATTTGCTCAGAGTGTAAGCTAGGGGAGTATATTTTAATGTAATAGCATGAAAGTTGAGTAGTAGTTTCAGATTTCACTTTGCAACTAACCTTTAAGAAAATACTGCTTGTTGAGTTTTAGCATAATATCAAGGAAAATTATCTACAATTTGCAAAAGGCTATTGAAATAGTCCTTTTTAAAAATAAGTACATGTCTCTGAGGCTGGTTTTTCTTCATATGTTTTTATCAAATTAACATAGTGCAACATACTGAATGGAGAAGTAGATAAGCGAATCCAGCTATCTTCTTTAAGTCAGCCGTAAGATTTGTAAAAATGTAGAAACAGTGCCACCTCTCTGTTTTGTTTCAGAAAATTTATTTTTCGTAGAATTGTTTCTGCAATTGTTAACACATAATGGGCTTGTTTTAAAATGAATTAATATTTCAAATAGTTACACGTTTTAATTTTGAATATGGTAGATATTGATAGGTATAACCCACATAACAAAAGCGTTTTGGCATTCTCAGTTTTTAAGAGGTAAAGGAACCCTGATATCAAAAAGGCTGAGAATCACTGATGTAGTGAATTTGGTTGGAACTCTAGAGGCATTTGACTTAAACCTTTCACCCTGCTTGTATGTATTGGTTGTTTTGAAGCACATCTAAATTCTGCTATAGCTGTCTCTCTTCTGACCTACTTAAACAGGAAGGGGGCCAGAGCTAAGGTTTGGCCATTTTCAAGGACGTGCAGTTGCTTTACCCTGAATCTTTCTTTTAGTAGTGAGATCCAGATTGACTGCAGAAGGTTAGGACTTCGAACACTTGTATAACGTTGTGTGCTGTATCTGATAACGCAGTTGTTCCTGCTTTTGAATTAACAGGTCAGCCATTAATTTCCAGTGGAGACCTTTCATAGCACATAATACATTTTGGGATACTATATTTACTAGTTTGTTGATTATGGACCCTGGGTCATTAGCTTGTTAAAGGCAAAAAACCTTGTCTCTTTTGGTCAGCAGTTTATCTGAAGCACATGGCATAGGGAATGCAGTATGTGGACAACACTCAATATGTTGAAGAATGACCAGTTAAAATTCTTTTTCCTCTAATTTTATTGAGAAATAATTGACATACATCACTGTATAAGTTTATGGTGTACAGCGTGGTGGTTTGATTTACGTGTATTGTGAGATCAGGACAGTTGATTCAGCTAACATCCAGTTTCTCCTATAGATACAATGAAAAAAAATTCTTGTGATGAGCATTCTTAGGAGCTTCTCTCTCTCTCTCTCTCTCTTTTTTTTAAGATTTTACTTATTTCACAAAGCACAAGCAGGGGGAGTGGCAGAGGAAGAGGGAGAAGCAGACTCCCCATTGAGCAGGGAGCCTGACGAGGGGTTCGAGCCCAGGACCCTGGGATTATGACCTGAGCCGAAGGCAGACGCTTAATCCACTGAGCCACCCAGGCACCCCCAGGAGCTATTCTCTTAACCGCTTTCCTACATATCACAGCAGTGTTAGCTGTAATCATCCTCTTGTACATTACGACCACTCTTGAGATGTTTGCTGGTGGGTTTTGGTTTTAGCCAATTTGGGTGTATGCCTGGTTTTACAGGAGTTCATAATTAAATTTTTGCCTCCAGTGTTCTTTAACAATAACAAGGTGCCCCCAGTCTTAATTTACGAGACACATATGGGCTGGTTTTGTGAACTACAAAAAGAAGCTCTTTAAAGTCATGAATCATGAAACTGACCTTTGAACAGCAGTGGAAAAAAAAAACCAAAACAAACCCCAAGCTATGTTTTATTTAAATTATTTGAATGATGCTCTTTTTATCCTGTTCTTCAGTATTTTATATTCTTTCTTGCTGCAGATTTCTTTTCTGGTACAGTCATGATCTAGAGGACAGATTTTTAGCTCTACATAGTACTATTACACTAGCTGTATTTTGACGGGGATTTAGGGAGACAGTTGAGGCTATGGTTCAATTAGACTTTGATACTTTTTAACGTTTCTATCAGTGGTACCTTACCTTCTAACAGGTAAAGCATGTTAAGAGTGCTTCCTTATTTTCTTTTTCGACTTTGATATATATGTTCTCATTCATTATTTGTATTTTTGTCATCCCGAAATTGATAATGACTTGAAGATTTATTTGAAGAGATAAATTCTCTTATCAGATTCTTTTGAATTTAAAGTTATTTAGGCTAGGAGTGGAATTATAATCAATGAAGAGTAATATGCTGTGAGGTCAAAAAAAGAAAAAAGGCAGTGGAAACAGCATGCAAAGACTGAGCCACAGACTAACCTGCAGTAAAGATGATGACCCATTCAGGAAGTCTTATGAGTCAGACTTGCCATGTTGTGTTGCTAGCATTAGAGAACATCTGCTCCAGTGTCTTTGCTTTTATTAAAGATTTTTAAAAATTTTAAGTAACGTCTATACCTAGAGTGGGGCCCAAACTCACAACCGCGAGATCACAAGTCGCACGCTGTCTGACTGAGCCTGCCAGGTGCCCCTCCTATGTTTTTGCTTTTAAAGAAGGAAATCCAGCTAAGATGGGTTTTACTCTTGATACATCTCTCATTGTCTTCCACGTTCAGTGTTTTTCTTTGAAAAATTAATTCACGTTGCTTTATCAACGTTTCATTTGTGCGTTGTTAATTTTATAATGTTAGTGTCACAGGTAAACCCTCTGTAGCTGCTTACTGTTTTTGTTGTTGGTGGACAGGGCTAACTTCAGTACTGGAGGGGGAGTGCCGTGACACGTGAAGTTTTTCCCTCTGCAGGTACTCCAGTTGAAGAGCATCAGTGCTGCCGCTGACCCAGTTAGCGTTCCCTGTAGCATTCATGGTGTGCCTGCCGCCACTTCCTGTCGCAGCTTTCCTTACCAGGTGGCTCATGTCCGCTCTTAAGTATTAACGTTTCTTTTAGTACCTTTTTTCTTGTCTGAGGCAGATAGAATGGTTTAGGAGAGAACGGGGCACATGGTGTGATCATTGCCCCCCTTTACGTCTTTATTGCTTATTTATTGAATCTGTATCAGATTTTATTCCTGCTCTGTGCACATGCTCCTCTAACCCATTTATCTTAATCCAGTGCTTTACCGCTTACTCAAGGGAGGTAAAAACTTCGTGTCTCTCTTGTTCCTCTCTCTTTCTCTCCTCCTTATATTTTCATTATATGCCAAGGGAAAACCTTAGATAGAGTTTTGATGTAGAGATATTTACTTCTCTCAAGGAAAAATTAAACCACAAATCTGGAAATTAAAAAGAGATCATGAAGAACTGTCACTGTGTGTTCTTACCTGTAAGTACCTTTGAAGGTATATGGATATCCTCTTCAGAATCTTCTAAAATATGCCTCCTTATTCTTATGTCTTTTAATCTCAAGAACACAGATATCTGTTACAGTAGTTCGTTCTCTTTTCATGGTTTTATCGGCTGCTAGCTATGTCTCACCACACTGTTTCAGTTTGAGAATGTTTTGAATTCCAGTCAGCTACCTGTAAGTCGAGAATAGCCTGAATAGTCCTGGCTAATTTGTTTTTTGTCTGAGACCTTTTAATTTGTTGCCATATGGGATATCTGTAGCTATTTGTCTTTCAGCAGAGAACAAAATTAGTGTTGCTGAACGTACATCTTTGTTCTTGGTATTGAGGGATCACAATTATTCCCTTTGTCTGTTGCTTGCTTTGTATTGCTTTTCATGCTCCCATTAAACATATGAATATGTAAGGTGTGATTATTCCCAGATTTTACAGGTGATAGGCTTTTTAAAGGTGACAGAAGTTTACTTTTTAGTGAAATTGAGATTCAGCTCTCGAGTTTGATTACAACAAAGCCCCTTGTCTTTTCATTATTTCATAGTAAATCAGTTAAGGATTCAAACCTTTGGGTTTTATTTTGATAGGCAGCTTGGAGCCACTATATTTGTTGGAGTGGGAATACCCAAGTGAAAAATGACATGTCAAAAAGAAGCAAAAATGTTCTACAAAGTTTTTAATATCCTCCTAACCCTCCTTGCATCATCTCTGTATTTTAAGGAAGATTGTAGAGTTGATCAAAAGTACAGCTAGAGGGATGGTGAAGAAAAGGAGACCTGGAGTTGGAAAAGGAACTGGAAGAATGGTGGGTAGTAGCAGTAAAAAAGAAAGAGGAAGGAGTTTATGATCAAAGAGTCTCGTACAATTTTTTTTGAAGTTTATTTAAGAAAAAAATTTATTTATTTATGTAAGTAAGTAATCTCTATACCCAACGTGGGTTTGAACTCACAACCCCAAGATCAAGAGTTGCGTGCTCCTCTGCCTGAGCCAGCCAGATGTCCCGCATACAGGTTTTTCTTATAATGGTTTAGAGCTTGCAGTGTAGAAAGTGGAGACAGAAAAGAGAACAAGAGTAGAGTGCAGTGTGTAAACCTGTAATAAAAATAGGAGAAGTGCATCAGGATAGAGAAGGGAAAACTTTCTCTAATTGGGAGAGTTTGAATGGTTTCATCAGAGGTGACAGTTGAACTTAATCTTGAAGGATGAGTAGGAGTATTCTAGATAGAAAAGAGATAAAAGGGAGATTTAAAAAGGAATGACTTAAAAACAAAACAGGGAAGAATTCAGTGATCATCCTTGGTCAGAATCTCTTTTAGCATAGGTCATTTGGGAGGCTGCTGGTGGTGGTAGTGGCCCTGTTGAGGAAGAAATATGACTGATGGTATGTTGAGAGTGAAGCCCAGGTGTGGAGGGATTCAGTGCATTAAATTGTAGGATCCAGTGTTACCTTTAAAATAACTAAGGCATTACCCATCTAGTTAGCATGCTGTCAGGAGAGAGTAATTTGATTTAGATGGAAGTGGCTGGCTTAACTCCCTCTGCACAGTGTCGATTTGTGAACTTCAACTTGGTTGCTTCTGTAGAGGTTGAGAAGTCTCGTGGCAACTAACCAGTTGCAGCTAACACCTGCTTTGGCTAACTGGTAAGCCCAGTTCTGTTAGCAGAGTCTCTGGGGAGTTTGTGTTTGAATTCACCTTCATCAGGTTAAACTGGAACATAAATGTGAAGGGGCTTTGGGGTCAGCCTGTTGATTGAGAATGAAAAGGCAAGACATACAGAGGGAGAAGAGAGAGTGAAACCTGTGGATAAAATAGTTGTTAATTTACATTTGGATGCTTTTCAGCTTAATTCATATTTTAAAAATAGGATGTTTTACTCTATTGTTCTCTGCTAGCCCCTTTTCAAGTTCGCTGGCATCATAAACTAGAGAAGACAGAGGAGGAGAGTGCCCAGGACCTAAGGGTATACCATTTCCGGCATCTGTCTGCACCAAGGTAGTTTATTGGAGACACTGCTCGTCTGCTTTTACTCTTTAAAAAACAACTGTAGGCTGGTAGGAAACCTATCAGCCGTCTTCCCATGACACTTACCGAATTATGTTGTTACAATTGTTTATGCTTTCCTCTTCTGCTAACCTGAGAGTCGTAGCAGTGTATGGTGTTATTCGTCTCTCTTTCGTGGACCTAAAGTGGTTCTGGGCATGCAAATGTTTGAGCTGAAATGGAATTAAATTGAAAAATGGATTGCATTAGGTGGTTTATACTTGATCCTACTAAAAAAACACAAAACAGGTTATCAGCAACAAAACAAGAGAATATTGCCAGTTAGTTTTTATTTGAAACTTTCTTTCTCTTCTCTGTCCTCGTTTCCTTTTAGCTCTTATCCTCTTTGCCAGGGTTGCGTTAAAACATAAAAGTAGGAGGCAGTCCCTGGAAGAGGCATCTAGTCGATGAGGAAGCTTTCGCAGTGGTTCCATGTTTACCTCGCCCTGGCTGCCCCAGTGGTATCTTAAACACACACAGGTTATACTTCCTTCAGTTCTTTAGTCTTTTCCTCTATGGTGCTGGTTCTCTTGGAGCTGTACCGTAGATTGAAGTAAAACCTTCAATTTGATATTTTAGAAAATAAAATTTTGTAGGATTAGGGCTTTAGATTAACTAGTGGTGACTATATACTAAATTGTCTTGAGTAAGAGTGTCAGTTTGGAACTTGAATTTTGGGTAGTGCTTTTATATATGAATGTCTCATTTTTCCGATTAGTAATTTTTATTCTTAATTGGATTGAGCAGTCTCTGCTTTTACATAGAGGTTCAAGTGGTTTTCAGTAAATCACTTCAAATCCACAGTTGTTGTTTGAAAATTTTCCTCAAGTTACTGTGATTCTCAGGAGATACCCAGAAACACTCCCTAATTAGCATTATTTAATCGTACCTTGTATAAGTCAGCCAAACAAGCCTGACAAATAAATTACTGGGGGGATAGTCAAAAGTTTTTGGCCCCAGCATTTAATCTTAGAAAACCCAAGAATAAAAAGACTTGACATACTTTTTTAGGATAGATTTCTGATTTTAAGTTTTCTTCTTGCTGTGTTAGCCATTGACTGTTATTCATCTCAAGTGGAAGTAAGGGTCATGGTTAATATTAGACCACCTCAGAGGGCAATTTATCTGGTGACTTGTAGAGTAGTGGTTAGTTTTTAGGGGCTTGAGGGGAATAGCAGCATAAGTGCCTGCTGAGTTTGGCTCCTTGCTTCTGCCCCTGATACTCTGCATACCCCTAAACCCTGAGTGTACAACTTCTCAGTGTTCTTAATGATGAGTTGAGAAATTTTCTGGTTAACTGGTTGGAGGTGGTGTGATTTAATAGTATAAATGGTTTATTTTTGGTGAGGTATAAAATGCCCAAGGAACATTTGATAGATACTTTGTTGGTTATAAAGTTCCGAGTAAGTTCTGCCATCCGGCATCTGTGCGTGATCCAGTGGAAAGTTACTTAGCTACTTCCTGATCTGTAAAATGGAAATAGTAGTACATACTTTGGAGAGTCCTTGTGAGAAATTACACAGAATATGTGATATGCCCAGCACTGTACAGCTACAAAATTTATCCCCTTTCCTTTCCCTTATTAATTTAGGAAAAGTAAAATATTTTAGTTGGTCTCTGTGCCATCTGAGATTTACAGGGTAACCTATCCCTCCCCATTTTGGATTTTGGCCTTGCATGGCCCTCCATCCCCCCAACTATGGGCATTAGCATTGTTGATTGGTATCTTTTTCTTTTGGACAGGAGTACTTCCTGTATCCTTGTCCATCTGGCTAGTTAGTCGTATACAATCAGTATTTTTTTTCTCCCATCTTAACTGCAGATAACCCAAACGAAAGCTAGTTGATGCTGTTCAGTCATATACCAGCATTTTCTTTCGAGCTGGCAAGTATAAATTCTTTCTGCTTTTTAGCCTGAATTAGTTGAAGAATGTTCATTTTTTAGCAGTTTCTCTTGTATTCTGAGCATGTTTAAGCTTTAACATGTACCATAGCTTGTTGTGTACAGAAAGGCCTGTAGTATTTATATAAGGAATTCTAACCAATTCCTGTAAGATTTTTGTTCATTTTAAATCTGATTTTTCCAAATAATATAGCAGTAGGTAACATTAGATTTTGATAGCATTGAACATTATTCTAAATTGCTACTGTCTATATTTGAAGCAAATTGCATAGAATATCTTGCTTAAATGTAATCTTAGCTTAAAGTGTGCATTGTCATATCAATATATTGAAGTAGATAGCACAGAACTCTTTAGTAGAAACATTTTAGAAAAGGAAAAAAATTGTAAAATGGCTCAAGATCTAGATGGCTGAGTTCGCACTGAAAGACTGAATGCATTTTGGGCGCTTGGATTCTGATTTGATGAAAAGTTCTCCACTCTAGGACTTTTCTTTCTCTTTTCTTTCTTTCTCTCTCTCTTTTTAAAAATTATTTATTTATTTGAGAGGGAGCAAGCAAGCACGAGCCTGGGGGTAAGGGTAGAGGGAGAGGGAGAAAGCAGGCTCCCCAGTCAGGGAGCCTGACTGGGGCTTGATCCCAGGACCCTGAGATCATGACCTGAGAAGCAAAGGCAGATTCTTTTTTTTTTTTTTTAAGATTTTATTTATTTATTTGACAGAGATAGAGACAGTCAGCGAGAGAGGGAACACAAGCAGGGGGAGTGGGAGAGGAAGAAGCAGGCTCATAGCGGAGGAGCCTGATGTGGGGCTCGATCCTATAATGCCGGGATCACGCCCTGAGCCGAAGGCAGATGCTTAACCACTGTGCCACCCAGGCGCCCCCAAAGGCAGATTCTTAATCGACTGAGCCGCCCTGATGCTCCTCTGGTCCTTTTTCATACTGTGGTGTCAGGGGCTAGAACAAACTGTGATTGGGTCGTATTCTCCCTGGAAGTGTAGTTGAGGTGTATCTCTAGTTTCATCATCACTTGGGGAACGTCTCTTCATTAGCAACTTCAAAATATATCTGTGCAGGTCATTATTGGATTTATGAGGTGATTTCAAGAGTACAGATTACACGAGGGGCAGATATGTATTGTGGTCTTAATTCTCTACGGTGTAAGGGATCTTTAATTGTAGGGAGTCAGAATTTAGAAGGGGCTTAATATTCATCGACTGTTCTTAATCAAAGACACTGAGAGACTCTCGCGCTATATTATTTCCCCTTTGTTTTTTGTTTTTTTTTTAAAGATTTTATTTATTTATGTAACAGAGAGCCAGCCAGTGAGAGAGGGAACACAGCAGGGGAGTGGGAGAGGAAGAAGCAGGCTCCCAGCGGAGGAGCCCGATGTGGGACTTGATCCCAGAACGCCAGGATCACGCCCTTAGCCGAAGGCAGACGCTTAACCGCTGTGCCACCCAGGCGCCCCATTATTTCCCCTTTGAATATGGATTTTACCAACTCCATATATCCTCTAAACTAGATAGGTTGTAATTTAAGATGTAAAAATGTAAGCTGTACAGTTACTGATTTATGTTTCTTTTAGCATTTTTGAGGAAAAATGATCTATTCATGGGTCTGGTATGTAATCCGTTCTCCCCTCCCACCCTAATTATTGACTACCGACTGAAAATGGTCTCGCTTTAGGGTGTGTGTGCTAGGCATTTACCTTTCATACCTTAACAAGAGTAATTTACCAAACTAGATAATATATCCTCTCAGGTAGATCTAGTTTGAGTCCATCTCTGCCAGTGAGAAGCAGGCAGCACACCTGGCAAATAAAACAAATGCTATTTACAATTTTTATTTTTATAATGAAGATTAATACCAAATAAAACTCTAAAGTATGTCATAGTCACTTGTGCTCAGGAATAATTGTGTTAGTTTATTGTATGTACTGACACTTATTTTTTGGACAGAAATACTTAAAATTTTCATTTCTCGTGTTGAACATTTTCTTTTTCCTAGTGAAACTTAGGAAGATGCATTTGCTGTATTTTGATTTTTTTCGTTGTGTGGTATTTTATCATTCACTCTTGGAAATCATGTGGTCTTTCAGGTGTTGTGCAATGAATATGGAGTGTTTCCAGGGTTCATATCTAAGTAACAACTAGATAAGAAATTGGCAAACCTGTTCTTTAAAAAAAAAAAAAAAAAAAGAACGATACCTTCATGGTTTTACATTAGAATTTTGCGTTAGTACATTTGTGGATAATTACCTTTGTTACTAGAGATCAGTGGATTCTGTAGAAGTAAATTTAGTAGCACATAGACTGCACAGTCATATGCACATTATAGCTTGTTGTTATGCCAGATCAAGAGAAAGAGTCACATCTGTATATATGGATGCATTTGACATACTTATTTTTCTCCACATGCACGTAAAAATTGACTTAACATGAATGACTTGTATGCATTTCTTGTTTAGACTGGTAATTGTGATTATTGATTTCTTCCATACTAAGAGAGTGTCATGGTTTTTCATTCTCTACTGATGTAATTTATGCCTTTAAAACTTATTTTGGTGAAATCCTAGTATCAAGTGTAGAAGTGAAAAATTTAAAAAGTTTGAACTATTATATAGATTAGAATGAAGGGAATTCTAAAGTATGACTTAATAAGTTGAATGTTCCATTTATTCAATATTTATTCAAGACATTTATTGACCACTTATTAAATGCTAGGCACCTTCAGCTGTACTGGAGATTTAGCTTAAAGTTTAATAGCAAAGTAAGGTGAAATAATACTGAGACTATAGTTATAAATTCTATCTTTCAAATTAAAGAAATGCTGTTTGTTCACTAAATAGTTTGCCATTCAATTTTGGGGATTCAGCTTATGGTTAATATCAAAGTAAGGAAATAATATCTAGGATGTGGAATAGATTATATCTTTAAAGTAAAGAAATGTTATTACTCACTGGATGGTTTGCCACTCAATTTAAAAATAACTTTGTGAATGAAACAATACAAAACCAAGTGTGTATTGAGACATAGCTGAAATTAAATTTTCTGTACTTAAGGACTCACTGTTTTTAAATAGGAAAATTGGAAATCAAAACTGAACATACTTTAGAACTTTTTTATTTGGAAATAATTTTAAACTTTAAGTTGCAAGAAAAAGAATAGTACAAAGAATTTAAAAATTTTTCTCTTACCAAGATTCACTCAGTGTGTTTTGCTGCCCTCCTTTCTCTTCTCTCCTTCCTCTCCCTCACTTCTCTTTCTGTTCCTTTTCTCACTCAGTCACTTAAAATGTATATAAATCCCATCCCTCCACCACTGGAGGATCATTTGCATATATAATGGCCCATTAACTGTAAATATTAAGAATAGGGATAGCCTCTTAAATAAACACGTACAGATCTCAACTTAAATAAATTTCACATTGATAAAATATTCCTATCTTCCATATTCTAGTTTTGTCAGTTGATCCATTAATGTCCTTTATAGCATTTCCCCTATCTAGGACAGAATCCAGTATGGGATCAAATATCACATTTATCACTTCTTTTTAGATTTATTTAATCTGGAATATTTACAGATTTTTGTCTTTTTTTTTTTTTTTTTTTAAAGATTTTATTTATTCATTCGACAGAGAGAGAGACAGCCAGCGAGAGAAGGAACACAAGCAGGGGGAGTGGGAGAGGAAGAAGCAGGCTCACAGCAGAAGAGCCTAATGTGGGGCTCGATCCCACAACGCTGGGATCACGCCCTGAGCCGAAGACAGACGCCCAACCGCTGTGCCACCCAGGCGCCCCAGATTTTTGTCTTTTATGACATTGTCATTTTTGAAGAATGCAGTATTTCTGGCATTGTGGGATCTGGGAATGCTTCAAAATCATAATATTGAGCCATTATTATTTTTTAAAGATTTATTTTTGAGAGAGAGAGAGAGGGAGAGAACGTGTGTGTGGGCCCAGGGGCAGAGGGAGAGGGAGAGAATCTCAAGCGGATTCCCTGCTGACTGTGGAGCCCTAGTGGGGCTCCCATTTCAAAACCCCTGAGATCATGACCTGAGCTGAAATCAGTAGTCTGCCGCTCAACCCACTGACCCACCCAGGCACCCCATATCAAGCCACTATTAATCAAAGATACATTAAGTTCTTTTCTCTCCTTTATTTTAACTTCTGAGGAAAAAAACAACAAAAACAACACACTCTTGGAAACATCTCAGCTTTTCAGCTTTTACATTTTACTACCAAAATTACAGGTAGAATGAATTTTGTTGGTATTTAATTCATACCACAGCATATGTAAAGATGATGTCATAATCTAGAACTCTTGGTTAATGATCATATGGTTTTGATTTTTTAAAAGCCACATATTTTAAGTTTCATTGGCATCTTGTGTGAAAGTTTGAATTTTTATGTCTCCTTTCCTGGTGTTATTTTGCCACCTAGTGGAAATTTATGTCCTTTACTACATGTCTAAAAATATAGATGGACTGCAAGATGCATTTTAACATATTAAAAGAAAAAAGTAGTTTGGAAAGTTTGAACTTCTTGATGGACTTGGAGTTCTGTAGAACAATGATTGTCTTCCTAAATAAGAGTTTAGGACAAATAAAGTTCTTAGTAAGTGAAGGCTTAGTAGTAGAGGTCTTAAAATTATGAGCTACTGAATGTTAAAACCTGTTTTTTGTTTCAACAAGAAGCACCCTACATTTATTTTCTTTATCATTGAAATCTTTTTTTTTTTTTTTTAAAGATTTTATTTATTTATGTGACAGAGAGACAGCCAGTGAGAGAGGGAACACAGCAGGGGAGTGGGAGAGGAAGAAGCAGGCTCCCAGCAGAGGAGCCCGATGTGGTACTCGATCCCGGCACACCGGGATCACGCCCTGAACCGAAGGCAGACGCTTAATGACTGCGCTACCCAGGCGCCCCATATTTTCTTTATCATTGAAATCTTAACCAAAACATGTTACATTTCCATCAGTTAATATTAATTGTTGCTATGTGGATCATGTCAAAATCCCTCTTCCCCCCTGAACTTTTTATTGTATGTGTTCTCTCCAGGCCTAACATAGTGGAGTTTATGCATTATTTACACATTCCAGATTTATTTTGAAGTCACGGAAGAACAACACAGTGGGTAATAAATACTGATGAAATGGTTTAAAGAAAAACCGTGTGTTACCTTGAAAACAGCCTGAAAAAAATTTAGACTTTTATCATTTGAAGACTCCTTACCAGATGACAAGATAATCTCTAATTTGTGCTTTCTTGGGTAAAAAATAAAATTTAAGATTTTTTTTTTAAAGATTTTATTTTTAAATAATCTCTGCACCCAGTGTTGGGGCTCAAACTCACAACCCCGAGATCAAGAGTCACCTTCTCTACTGACTGAGCCAGCCAGGTGCCTCAGGATTTCATCACTTGAAGAGTTGGTGGTCTCTTTTTCTTGTTATTAAATATGAAGAAGATGCCTTCCTTATCCTTTGTAGTATTTAACATACACATTTTTAGTAGGACTCGAGAAACATTTTAGTCTTGGAGTTGGATGTTCTGCATAATTAAACTGGAATATGAACTCTTGACGTTGTCTTCAGAATACAAATTTGTAATAAAGAATATTAAGAATTATCTAACTAACCATGGGGGTCCCTGGGTGGCTCAGTTGGTTAAGGGTTTGACTTTGGTGCAGGTCATGATCTCAGGGTCCGGGGACCGAGCCCTGCGGTCTCCGTGCTCAGTGAGGTGTTTGCTTGTCCCTCTCCCTCTCCCTGTGCTGCTCTCCCTGCTCCTGCTGTCTGTCTCTTTCAAATAAATAAATAAAATCTTAAAAAAAAATTAACCACGTAGGGAGTGTAATCTGAATTACAAGATTAAGCCATTCAAGCATACAACAGCTTTACAGAGTCATGGGTATTTTATAATATTTTCATCTTATCATTATTCTTTCTTAGTTGCTGATGTATAGTCACGATGAGCGGATTAGGAGAAAACTCCTTGGATCCACTGGCCCCTGATTCACGAAAACGCAAATTGCCATGTGATACTCCGGGACAAGGGTAAGCAGTATATTTCCTGATGCTTCACGACAGGCTCCTCCCCCTACTGTTACATTTTTGCTTAAAGATAGCATTTCCGCTTTCTGTTATTTATATTCTCTGGTTAGATTTTTTTTGGTCTTTGCTTAAATAATATGATTTCACTTTGTAGTAAGTAGTGTGGCATAGTGATCAGACGGACATCCTTATGATGCAATAGAAATTTTGTTGCTGATTCAGACAGAAGCAAGAATCTTATACTAACACCTTTGATACAGTATGAAGCATTTCTCAGTGGTGGAGGTAGGTAAGAGTTAGGAATAGATAATTAAGATTATCACAAGTAAGATTCTTTGAATTCCTGTAGGAAAATGTTGTAAGTTGGTATTTAGGCATTTGTGTAGGGTTTCATCATTCTTTTCCTGGATGAAGTTCAAAGTTTAAAAAATAGAAATATTTCATTTTATGCAGTGTGACTCTAGCTTTTTTTAGTGTTTGCCAAGGTCAGTATAACTTGAGTTTTAATGTGATTGTTGCAAAGCAAAAAATGACCCGTAAGCCATAAAACCTTGTCATTAATAAGTAGCTAACACTGTCTTCCTTATTACTTGTTTGTTGTTTTACTGTCTGTATGAGGTAAAGACTACGTATCCTCATTTTCCAGATGAAGAAACTAAGTCTGCCCAAGGCCACCAGGCTTACAAAAAGGTGGACTTGAATTTAGGTTTGCCTGAATTTCGACTATATTATACTACTTCTCCTAGACAAGGTTTTGATGGTTTCTGTTGGCTAAATTTAATTTGTTTAGATATGAAGGTACTGGTGTTGTGTAGAGACTGGTTCTGCTCATTGCTCTTTTGTGATAGGTGTGTTCATGACCTCCCCCCTTCTCTCTCAGTCTTACCTGCAGTGGTGAAAAGTGGAGACGGGAGCAGGAGAGTAAATATATTGAAGAATTGGCTGAACTGATATCTGCTAATCTTAGTGATATTGACAATTTCAATGTCAAACCAGATAAATGTGCAATTTTAAAGGAAACAGTAAGACAGATACGTCAAATAAAAGAGCAAGGTAATACAAAGTAAGAAAAACACTCAAGTCTTTTCAGAAGGAACTTGTTAATTGTGTTTTACATTTGTCTTTTTGCTTCCTTGTTGCTCATGTATGGACTACTGCTAATCGAGCCTAGCCTGTGTCAGACTGGACAAATGAGTTGACCAACTTTACTCTTTGAGAAATGGTTAATAGAGAAGTAGATAGAGGCCTGTTTTCTCACCCTGTCACGTGTCGGCTTCCTTTCAGGAAGCCATGGATAATACATGCAGTAGTGAAGGAAAATTGAGGGTATTTCCTGCCCTCCTGGGTAAATCCTAAGTTTTAACATTTAAAAATTGTCGCATTGTTTTCTTAGCAGGAAATGTTATATATGTGCGTATGTATGCCCGTGTGTGTGTCTTTGTTCTGGGCGCTGCGTGAAGGTGAATTTGATCTGTGACTGAAACATATGCTATTTGTAGTACTGCCTTGTGTCTTTTCAGGAAAAGCTATTTCCAATGATGATGATGTTCAGAAAGCTGATGTATCCTCTACAGGACAGGGGGTTATTGATAAAGACTCCTTAGGGCCACTTTTACTTCAGGCAAGTATATTATACTTTTGAGGAATTTTTAAGACTTAAGAATACACTTTTGTAATGTGCTTAAAAATTTTGTAAGTAGTTCCCTTAAATAGGTTTGATTCCCCTGTAGCACCTGCGGCATGTTTCTCTTACTTTAAAGCAGGAGTTGGGAGCAGGGAGGCTCTTCATGAAGTGCACCTGTTAACTTTTGTTGTTTCAACTAGTTTACTCCAACTGCATTTTAGTTGATCAACTTAGTTCTTTGTAAATTTTCATTAAGGAGTAGTGTAGTGCCTGTAGCTTGGTATTAAGAAGAAAAATGGGAAGTGCTGAGGATGATTTTCTTATTTTTTAAAGCTCCTTTCAAGATGTAATTCTTCAAAAAGTAGATTAGACAGTGATTCAGATTTTACATTGACTATAGTTATCTTTTTTCCCCAATTCTTTTTAATTTTTATTTTTTATATAGTATTTGCGCTAATGTTAATAGAAATGGTAAATGGTAGCCGATAATTGTTTGTGGTGGTTGTTAAATCAACAGTAGTTTTAAAAATTTCTATTTAGTACTAAGTCTGGCGCCTTAGTTGGCTAAGGCGCCATAACAAAATACCACAGATTGGGTGGCTTAACCAACAGAACTTTCTTTCTTTTTAAGAACGAGAGAGCCGGGGAGGGGCAGAGGGCAAGGGAGAGAGAGAATCTTAAGCAGGTGTGGATCTTGATGCGGGGCTCAGTCTTACTGTCCTGAGATAATGAGCTGAGCTGAAATCAAGAGTTGGGCACTTCACTGACTGAGCCACCCAGGCGCCCCCAGAAATTTATTTCTTACAGTTCTGGAGGCTGGAAGTCCAGGATCAGGTGTTGGCAGGCTTGGTTTCTCCTGAACCTCTTTCCTTGGCTTGTAGGCGGTTGCCTTTTCCTTATGTCTTCACATGATCTTTTCTCTCTGTGTGGACGTCCCTGGTGTCTCTTTTCTTATACATGAAAATCAGTCCTATTGGATTAGAGCCTTATTCTTATGAGGGTTAGGGCTTCAGCATGTGAATTTTGGTGGGGCTACAGTTCAGTCCATAATAGTCAGTGTTAACATATCCCACTTTAGGCGTTGGATGGGTTCCTGTTTGTGGTGAATCGTGATGGAAACATTGTATTTGTGTCAGAAAATGTCACACAGTATCTGCAGTATAAGCAAGAGGACCTGGTTAACACAAGTGTCTACAATATCTTGCATGAGGAAGACAGAAAGGATTTTCTTAAAAACTTACCGAAATCTACAGGTAGGCTTTTAATGTGTATTTTCTAAATAAGTTAAAAGAACTGTTTTCTTGACCATTTCTTTTTAGATTATTTATTTATTTGACAGGGAGACAGCCAGCGAGAGAGGGAACACAGCAGGGGGAGTGGGAGAGGAAGAAGCAGGCTCATAGCGGAGGAGCCTGATGTGGGGCTCGATCCCAGGACTCTGGGATCAGGCCCTGAGCCGAAGGCAGACGCCTAACAACTGCGCCACCCAGGCGCCCCTCTTGACCATTTCTTAGAAAATTGACTGTACCTCTTGGGAAGCAGAGTGGCCAGACTTGTGCAGAAAGGCAGGTGGTTAATAGCAAAAGTTTCAGATACGACCTCAGTGAATTTAGAATTTGGTATACGTATCATGGGGCCAAAATATATAGCGAGTTTCAAAATGGTGAGATTTCTGTTGAAATGGAAGTTATTCCAATATTATATATATTGCCGCTGTGAAATGTCTGTGTAGAAATTAGTGTGAAAAACATAGTAGGGGCGCCTGGGTAGCGCAGTCGTTAAGCGTCTGCCTTCGGCTCAGGGCGTGATCCCGGCGTTCTGGGATCGAGCCCCACATCAGGCTCCTTCGCTGGGAGCCTGCTTCTTCCTCTCCCACTCCCCCTGCTTGTGTTCCCTCTCTCGCTGGCTGTCTCTCTGTCAAATAAATAAATAAAATCTTAAAAAACAAAACAAAACAAAACATAGTAATGAGAAAATACAGCTTAAATTCTTGATGATAGTCATAGACAGAGTTGCCAGTTTTTTAAAAACTTTTTCCTTTTGTTTTCCAAAGTTAATGGAGTTGCCTGGACAAATGAGACCCAGAGACAAAAAAGCCATACATTTAATTGCCGTATGTTGATGAAAACACCGCATGATATTCTGGAAGACCTAAACACTGGTCCTGAAATGCGCCAGAGATACGAAACAATGCAGTGCTTTGCCCTGTCTCAGCCACGAGCCATGATGGAGGAAGGGGAAGGTAAGGTTGACCACATGTTTGAGATTTCTGTCAAACAGTGGCCAAATTGGTAGTTCTGTGATTTCCATTGTTGTATTCATTTACTGAATTCTACATCCTTACTTGCCTATTGAATAGACTTGTCCAGAAGTTAAGTATAATTCTTACCTGGTTAAATTTTTATTGTAGATTTGCAGTCCTGTATGATCTGTGTAGCACGCCGCATTACTACAGGAGAAAGAGCATTTCCCTCAAACCCTGAGAGCTTTATTACTAGGCATGATCTTTCAGGTAAACACTTGGTGTATGTGTGTGTATACATTTTGTTCACTGGAGAGTTTTTATAAAAGTTAACTATTTCTGCAGCCTACGCTATCATGTAAGTGCCTGCACCCACTGTAATGAATGCTTTGCATGGATTATTTCTTACGTTCCTTATGCAACTCTAAGATTCAGTAAGACCCCCGGCATTTGTGTTAGGTATATCTGACACTTAAAATGCCTCAAATAAGTAAAAAATAAATGTAGAGGCACCTGGTTTTCTCTCCAAATAGTATTTCAGATCAGAAGTTAGTATTTCTTTCTCTAACTTCAAACCCATTTTTCATAAATAAGTTTTCAAAAACATTGGTAACTTAATGAGAATTACTGGGAGTAACTCTTAATATCAACATGAGCTTCAATTTTTTAAAAATATTTAAAAAAGATTTTATTTATTTGAGACAGAGAGACAGAGAGAGTACGAGCAGGGGGAGCAGCAGAGGGAGAGGGAGAAGCAGGCTCCCCGCTGGGCAGGGAGCCCAACATGGGGCTTGATCCCAAGACCTTGGGACTGTGACTTGAGCCGAAGGCAGACGCTTAACCAACTGAGCCACCCAGGTGCCCTGAGCTTCAATCTTGGTCTGCCGTTTTTTGACTATGGGAATAAAGAATTAAAGCCAGTACAAGTGATAAAGCACGATGATGATGATGAAGTTAGATGTGGTGGCAGTATTATCTGTATTTACCTTCAGTGTTACTCTTGTGATCCTTTAACCCTGAATAGTGATGCCAAGGTTTGTCTTCTAGGCGCCGTCTCAGAAATGAGGAACACTAGGCCTGATGGACACATAGGTTGGGTTACTTGTCCAAGATCCTGGCTTAATAAGAAAGAATTTGCAGCTGGGTCTGCCTGATGTTGAAGTCTGTGATGTTTGTTTTGTGTCTGCTATGTGGACCTGCAATAAGTAATTTGATAAAATGGAGTAGGTTTAAATAAACATCTAACATACCTATAGCTATTTTGTGTGTGCATATGTATATATATATTATGTACACATACATACATAACAATATTTTACTGTTAAAAAAAAAAAAAAAGATCTTTTTGTAGTTATCAGTCATTTTATGCCAGGCTCAATTTCCTGCCTTGAGGCTGCTTGAGGGTAATTTTCACAGATGAAACAATAGCAAAAAAGTTCTTTGTATTCTTAATTTAGTCTGTTCACACTGAGAAATATTATTTCATGTTGGAAAAATTTTTTCTTAACTTACCTTGAGATAGTCAAACCTGGTGACAGGAATTTTTACCTTCTAGAGTGGTTCTTTCTTTGTATCTGTTACGACTTGGCAGACTAAATTTTCTCCCTAAATAACAATATTCACATTTTGTAATAGAAAATACTAAATAGAACATCTTTTTTTTTAAAGATTTATTTATTTATTTATTTGACAGAGACAGCCAGCGAGAGAGGGAACACAGCAGGGGGAGTGGGAGAGGAAGAAGCAGGCTCCCAGCGGAGGAGCCCGATGTGGGACTCGATCCCGGAACGCCGGGATCACGCCCTGAGCCGAAGGCAGACGCTTTAACGACTGCGCTACCCAGGCGCCCCCTAAATAGAACATCTTTACTCAAGTAGTTTAGTGACTAGAATGTTTTCTTTTATTATAAAAGTTAGAAATTACCAAGCAGGAAAAATCAAATAGTTTCATCTGGGTCACATCTGAGAGCCATCTTACCATAGCTGGTATTTTCCAGTTGCTACCTGTTCTTTCTTAGGAGGTTTGTTGCACACAGCCCAATACTTTATTTTTTGGAGAGGTTTTATTCTCTGTCCCTGATGTAAGCTTTTTCTGAACATCTATTTTGTGTTTGTCATCTGGCTCTTGGAGCTAAGCTTAGGGGAGGTGGTGGAGGACTGAGCATCCTTATTCTCGGCACAGTGCATAAATGTTTAGTCTTTCCTGGAATGCATTTGTCCCTTCTTCTTAGGTCCCCTCCCCCCCCATTAAGGTTTTTTCTTCTTCTTCTTTTTTTTTTTTAATATGTCATTAAAGGTCTGAATTTTAAACAGATTCTTAGACTGGGGCCTCTCTCTGTCAGTTCATCTACCATTAGTGCCTTTGTCATCCCCAGTAGCATTTCTAGAATTGTCTTTCACCATGTGAAGCTTCAGGAGTTTTCCTAATCCAAACCTGATTTTCTTCAACATTTTTACTTTTTTGACAAACACATGATGGAGAGGATAAACAGACTAGGAGAGATATAGAAAAGGCTTTCCAATCTGTCTGGAATCAAATTATTGACTACTTCTTTGAAGTCATTTGTCTGCACCTCTTGGATCAGGATTTCCGTCGCCTTCCTGATTTGGCGGACCCTATTGGTGCTGAGCATAAGAAGTCGTTTAGATCTGGTATTGCATTTTTTATAAGGCCTATGCAGAACAGACAAAAACAACCATTGATAGTCTTGACAACAACATGAGCTTTCACTCATAGTCTAATGTTTTGTGACGAGGGAGCGTGTTTTGTTGTGGATTTCCATGTCCCGGATGTTGATCACACAGTTTTTGCCTAGGGCATCCTCAGTAATTATTTTGAATTTTTAAAATGTGACTTCAACATTCTGCAAATCAGCAAGGCTCACTTCAAAAGCACAGCTCTTGAGGCCATCAGAGGCGATTTTGGTCTCTTTGACAAAGTTCTTACGACATGTTTTCTGAATATTCCGTATATGGAACATAGCTGGTGCTTTCTCCTCATACCACTCTTTCTTTGACAGTGGTCGACTACTTTCTTTTTGGCTGTTTTAAAAAAATATATTTTAAAATTTATTACTATTATTATTATTATTTTTTTAGAGAGAGAGAATCTTAAGCAGGCTCCACACTCAGCGTAGAGCACCACGCTAGGCTCGATCTCATGACCCCTGAGATCAGGACCTGAGCTGAAATCAAGTTGGATGCTTAACCGACTGAGCCACCCAGGCACCCCTCTTCTTGGCTCCTTTTTGACACTTTTTGTAATGTGTTTATTCTTGCCAGCTTGCCCTGGTACTGCTCAGAAAGTGTGGAAAGCCCCAGCCATCCATTTTTTTTTAAGGACCATCTTCATGAAATCTTTAATTTCGTAGCATTTTCGAGTTGTATAAATTTTGTCTCTCGTGTATTTGATGTTAAACGAAAGTTGTCAGAAACTTCCAGAATTGTAGAAATGAGTATTTGGTTAACCTTCCTGGTTTAGATTTTAAGTGTCCAAAAATGCAGTCACTTCTCAGATGGAAAGAATTGTTCTTCCTAGCTGTGTAGGCAGGTATTATCATAGTTGCAGGGACAAAATGTCTTCAGATGAACTATTTTAGTGGTAGGTGTTGTTTTTTTCCTTTAAGTGAAAAGGAACCTAAGGTTATCAGGACACGTCATATTCTGCACATTCAGAAAGTGAAAGGAGTTCTGTGATACTCTCTTATGTTTTGTACAGCAGAACATTTAATGTAAGAGTGTCCTGTTAGGACTATGTCGTTAAAAAGAAAAGTTCTGGTTGTAGCAGAGAAGCTGGAGCAAAGATTTAGTGTCTTTATTTTATTCTTCAGCACTAAACCATGCAGTTTGCAATCAGTAAATACTTGTGGGTTGGATTTAAATCTTTATTTCCTGTTTACTAGGAAAAGTTGTCAACATAGATACAAATTCACTGAGATCCTCCATGAGACCTGGCTTTGAAGATATAATCCGAAGGTGTATCCAGAGATTTTTTAGTCTTAATGATGGTCAGTCATGGTCCCAGAAACGTCACTATCAAGAAGGTAAAGAATTTTGAGTTTGATTCTTGGTTTTCTAATTGTGAATGTGTATCATAAAGCATTAAGTATGTGAATGGCCATACGTGGCTGTTATGTGCGTGTGGGGTAGGAAAGTGGTTCTTGAGCATTCTTCTTTTGGCCTGCTTGTAATTTCGGTTCAAGTCCAGTCTTTTCACTGGATTTTGAAAATGTGGCACTTGGAGTACATTTCCTTTCTCTCCTTTCTTATATGTATTTATTTTTCCAATTGTAGTCACTACTGATGGCATATTTTCTCCAACAGCTTATATCCATGGCCATGCAGAAACCCCGGTGTATCGATTCTCATTGGCTGATGGAACCATAGTGACAGCACAAACCAAAAGCAAACTCTTCCGAAATCCTGTCACAAATGATCGGCATGGCTTTGTCTCAACCCACTTTCTTCAGAGGTAATGATAGATTACTGTGTCTCCTCATATTAAATTCGGCAGTGTTCTTATTATTAATGTAAAAAGATTTAAAGAGAAAAAGCAGAGACGTTGGATTTGCTGAAGCGAGTTTAGATTCCTGGATTGTGAGATGTATGTATGTGTTTGTGTATATATACACATATACACACACACACACATACACACACACTTTACTTATGTACGTATTTTTTTTTCTCTTTATTTTTTTAGTTAACATATAATGTATGATTTGTTTCAAGGGTACAGGTCTGTGATTCATCAGTGTTACACAATACACAGTGCTCTCCACAACACATATCCTCCCCAGTGTCCATCACCCAGTTACTCCATCCCTCCCATCCCCTTCTACTCCAGCAACCCTTAGTTTGTTTCCTGAGATTAAGAGTCTTTTATGGTTTGTCTCCGTCTCTGGTTTTGTCTTGTTTCATTTTTTCCCTCTCTTCCCCTATTTTCCTCTGCCTTGTATCTCAAATTCCACATATCAGTAAGATCATATGATAGTTGTCTTTCTCTGATTGACTTATTTCACTTAGCATAAAACCCTCTAGTTCTGTCCATGTCATTGCAAATGGCAATATTTCAATTTTTTGGTGGCTGCATAATATTCCATTGTATATGTACACCACATCTTCTTTATCCATTCATCTGTTTTTTTTTGTTTTTTAAAGATTTTATTTATTTATTTGACAGAGCAAGAGACAGCCAGCGAGAGAGGGAACACAAGCAGGGGGAGTGGGAGAGGAAGAAGCAGGCTCCCAGCGGAGGAGCCTGATGTGGGGCTCGATCCCAGAACGCCGGGATCACACCCTGAGCCAAAGGCAGATGCTTAACGACTGAGCCACCCAGGCGCCCCTCCATTCATCTGTTGGTGGACATCTGGGCACTTTCCATAGTTTGACTATTGTGGATATTGCTGCTAGAAACATTGGGGTGCAGGTGCCCCTTTGGATTACTACATTTGTATCTTCGGGGTAAATACCCATAGGGTGGCTCTACTTTCAACTTTTTGAGGAACCTCCATACTGTTTTCCAGAATGGCTGCATCAGCTTGCATTCCCACCAACAGTGTAGGAGGGCTCCCCTTTCTCCACTTCCTCACCAACATCTGTCATTTCCTGATTTGTTAATTTTAGCCATTCTGACTGGTGAGAGGTGGTATCTCATTGTGGTTTTTGATTTGTATGTCCCTGATGCTGAGTGATGTTGAACACTTTTTCATTTGTCTGTTGGCCATTTGGATGTCTTCTTTGCAGAAATGTCTGTTCATGTCTTATGCCCATTTCTTTTTTTCTTTTTCTTTTTCTTTTTCTTTTTCTTTTTTCTTTTCTTTTCTTTTCTTTTCTTTTTTTTTTTTTTTACAGATTTTATTTATTTATTTGACAGAGAGACAGCCAGCGAGAGAGGGAACCCAAGTAGGGGCAGTGGGAGAGGAAGAAGCAGGCTTTCCAGCGGAGCAGGGAGCCCGATGTGGGGCTCGATCCCAGGACCCTGGGATCACGCCCTGAGCCAAAGGCAGACGCTTAACGGCTGAGCACCCAGGCGCCCCATCTTCTGCCCATTTCTTGATTGGATTATTTGTTCCTTGGGTGTTGAGTTTGATAATTTTATTGGATTATTGGATTATTGGATTGGATTATTTGTTCCTTGGGTGTTGAGTTTGATAATTTTATAGATTTTGGATATTGGCCCTTTATCTGATAACGTCATTTGCAAATATCTTCTCCCATTCTGTCGGTTGTCTTTTGGTTTTGTTGACTGTTTCCTTTGCTGTGCAAAAGCTTTTTATCTTGATGAAGTCCCAATAGTTCACTTTTGCCCTTGCTTCCCTTTGGCAGTGTGTCTAGGAAGAAGTTGCTGAGGCTGAGGTGGAAGAGGTTGCTGCCTGTGTTCTCAAGGATTTTGATCTCACATTTAGGTCTTTCATCCATTTTGAGTCTGTTTTTGTGTATGGTGTAAGGAAATGGTCTAGTTTCATTCTTCTGCATGTGGCTGTCCAATTTTCCCAACACCATTTGTTGAAGAGACTGTCTTTTTTCCATTGGATATTCTTTCCTGCTTTGTTGAAGATTAGTTGACCATGGAGTTGAGAATCCATTTTGAGTTCTCTTTTCTGTTCCATTGATCTATGTGGCTTGAGTAATTTGCAGTTACCTCCGGGTTAGTCCCTAGAGGTGTGGCAACTCTAGTAAACCCTGCTGCGATCCCAGCCACCATAGTTGTTGGCCCTTCATGGTACTGTGCTCATGGTCACTCATTTATATTCTGTGGCATATTAAAAAATATGTGACTGGGTTCATAACTGACCAGTATTTAGATTAACACTAAGTATTGACACTAAGTATTGGAATGGTTCCTAGGAAGTTAAGCTCCTGGACACTTATTTCATCATTAAAAAAAACTGTGAGTGCTTTAACGTATACCTGTAATATTTTAGTGAAAGTTTGTCCTCTTTCTTTGCAGGGAACAGAATGGGTATAGACCAAATACGAATCCTGTTGGACCAGGCATTAGACCTCCAGCAGCCGGATGCAATAGTTCCGTAGGTGGCATGAACATGTCGCCAAACCCGGGTTTACAGATGCTGAGCAACAGGACCTATGGCTTGGCCGACCCCAGCACCACAGGGCAGATGAGCGGAGCTAGGTACGGGGCCTCCAATCCCATAGCATCAATGAACCCTGGGCCAGGCATGCAGTCACCATCTTCCTACCAGAGCAGCAACTACGGTCTCAACATAAGTAGCCCCCCACATGGGAGCCCTGGCCTTGGCTCCAACCAGCAGAACATCATGATTTCTCCTCGTAACCGTGGGAGTCCAAAGATGGCCTCACATCAGTTTTCTCCTGTTGCAGGTACTGGTATTGGCATTTCCTTTTATTTTTTCTTCCGCAGTAATTCTCTTCTTGTTCTTTTGTAACCCTTGTAAATTTAGTTCATTTTATAACAGAAACTTTGAAGAATTCAGTGGCGTTTGTTATAGCATCCAATAGTCTAATTCTTTCCCGTATTTGTCTCCCAATCCAGGTGTACACTCTCCCATGGGATCTTCTGGTAATACTGGGAGCCACAGCTTTTCCAGCAGCTCTCTGAGTGCTCTTCAAGCTATCAGTGAGGGTGTGGGGACTTCTCTTTTATCCACTCTGTCTTCACCAGGCCCCAAATTGGATAACTCTCCCAATATGAATATGAGCCAGCCAAATAAAGTGAACAGTCAGGATTCCAAGAGTCCTCTGGGCTTGTATTGTGACCAGAATCCAGTGGAGAGTTCGATGTGTCAGTCAAATAGCAGGGATCACCTCGGTGACAAAGAAAATAAGGAGAGCAGTATTGAAGGGTCAGAGAATCAGAGGGGTCCTCTGGAAAGCAAAGGTCATAAGAAATTACTGCAGTTACTTACCTGTTCTTCTGATGACCGGGGCCATTCCTCCTTGACCAGCTCCCCCCTGGATTCAAGTTGTAAAGACTCTTCCATTAGTGTCACCAGCCCCTCTGGGGTCTCTTCTTCCACCTCTGGAGGAGTGTCCTCCACGTCGAATATGCACGGCTCACTGCTGCAGGAGAAGCACCGGATTCTGCACAAGTTGCTGCAGAATGGGAATTCACCCGCAGAAGTAGCCAAGATCACCGCAGAAGCCACTGGGAAAGACACCAGTAGTACGGCAGCCTGCGCGGAAGGAAATGTCAAGCAGGAACAACTAAGTCCCAAGAAGAAGGAGAATAATGCACTTCTTAGATATCTGCTGGACAGGGATGATCCTAGTGATACACTCTCTAAAGAGTTGCAGCCCAAAGTGGAAGGAGTGGACAGTAAAATGAGTCAGTGCAGCAGCTCCACCATTCCTAGCTCGAGTCAAGAGAAGGACTCTAAAATTAAGACAGAAACAAATGAAGAGGTAATTTGTTCTTTCTCTATTCCGGCTTGGTCATTGTGTTTAATCATTGCATTTCTGTGTTAGAAAGACTGTGTGTTATGTGCAAAATCTTATCTTGTATTTTAAGTTTATGTAATGGAAGTTACTCTTGAGCTGTCATTTCTTTATAATTTTTTGGGCATCAGGAAAGAGTATGATGCAGTTTGGAAATGCCAGATGTGTGTGTTTTAGAATGTGACTCTAACTCGAACCAGCTGGTAGCCACTTGGAAAATTTCATGGAGGTTGTTGTTGGAATGAGGAGATTGGGTCTTTTAAAGGGATAGTCGAAAGAAACGGGAGAAAAAACTTGTATAAGCACCAGATTTCTGATTTGTACCTACAGTCAGGTTCTGTGCTCTACACGGTCTCATTCTGTGTAAGGGTTCCCCAAACTCTGCTTGAGGCGCACTCTTCTGGGAGACTTACTATGCACCTGAAAGTCTTGGGGAAATCTTACTGTTAGGACGTCTGTTTAATTTTGTTTAACCTAGTGCTCTCCAAATTTGTGGGCCAAGAGCCCTTTTTAAAGCATGCCTGTGAATCTCTTATTGAACGTCAGCTTGTTGCCTTTATTATTAATCACACTTGTTTTCCGAAGGTGGGTGTAGAGGCAGACCTCTCTGTCAGCTAATGATGCTGAGTAACATTAGCTGGAAAATATCCTACGGTTTGAGAGTTAAAGTTCTGGTGCAGATGAAAAGAATGCCCCCGCGGAAGCACTTCCAAACCCGGAGAATTTATTTCAGTACACTGATCTAAGTTTCAAGGAAGAAGATTTGGGGTAGGGGTCTTAAGCAGCCAGACTTTAAGTTGGGCATTATCATTTCAGGTAACTATTGGGTATTAGTGATTCCCATTTCATTTGTGTTCTTCTGATGAATATGTTTATACCTATGTATCTAGTAATGTTAATTAAAAAGAAATGAAGTTAACAGAGGTTAATTAAAATCCCCCCCCCCCCCCAGGGATCTGGAGACTTGGATAATCTAGATGCTATTCTTGGTGATCTGACTAGTTCTGACTTCTACAATAATTCCATATCCACTAATGGTAGTAATCTGGGAACCAAGCAACAAATGTTTCAAGGAACTAATTCTCTGGGTAAGAAAGAACTAGATTTTATTCTTGCTGCCTTTAAAAAGTTCTGCACGTTTCTATGTCCAGTTACCCCTTGAACAACACTGGTTTGAATGGCACGTGTTCACTTACACATGTGGATTTTTTTGGTAAATACAGTACTGTAAATGTGTTTTCTCACGATTGAAAACAAAACAAAAAACAAAACAAAACCCAGGGCTTGAACTTACAACCCTCGAGATCAAGACCTGAACTGAGATCAAGGGTTGGACACTTAACTGACTGGGCCACCCAGGCACCCCTCTCATGATTTTCTGGATTTCTCTTAGTTTATTTTAAGAATATAGTATATAATAGATGTAATATACAAAACATGTGTTAACTGACTTACCAGTAAGTCTTTTGGTCAAAGTAGGCAATTAGTAGTTAAGTTTTTGGGGTCAGTAGTTACATGGATTTTTGGCTGGGTTAGGGGCTCAGTGCTCCTAACCCTGTCGTGTTCAAGGGTCAGCTGTGCTCTTATAAGACGGGAATCTAATTAGCATTATTAACTTCAAAATACATAGCGTGCCTCTCGGGTTTGTTTTTTGTTTTTGTTTTGTTTTTTTATAATTTATAGTGCATATGTTTTAAAAAGTCTTTGGACATTTTCCTGTTTTTTTAAAATTTCCTATTTCTAACTAATATGCCAGTAATTGTGGAACTTCTAGGAAAGTGTTCGTCTTGGGTTGCTCCAGGTGAGTAGTAGCTACCAGAGCATATATTTTTGTTAGGCACAGAGGCTTGAATTAAAAAAGCAGCTGAAACTGTAGATCAAAACCTTTCCTATGACACTTGTGGAGCCTTGTCATTTAGCCGCGAGACTTTTCTTCTTTTAGTGTTTGCTGGTTCTCCCCAGCCTCTCTTCCACAGCTGTGTGGTTTCCTCATTCATCAGTTTAAGAAGGGTATACTACAGGTATTGATTGAACTAGAAAAACTCACAGTTCTCAGGAATGGTGGTTACTCATTTTCAGTGGCACTGTTTCCTAAACTGAAATGGGTAGTCCAGTCAATCAGGTAGCTTGGAGAAAGAAAAGAGTTAGGGGGAAATTTCACATTTCATTCCTTGTTTGATTAGAAGGCAACTTATCTAGTTTCATTGAATTAAAAAATTTTAAACAGAGAATCCACTCAAGTGCATATAGGGAAGAACCTCTAGGAGTTTGAACTTTGATAACATCTTCAGTATTAAGCAGAGTACGAATGACTATGTCAGGCTGTGGAACAGTGCCCAGTACGTCAGCCAACACTGGGACTCTTGTCTCTACTATATTTGGAATATGAGGCTTTTTCCCCCCCCCATCTTCTTCTTTTTTCCTTTTTTCTGTACTTAGTGTTTATGTTAGTAAGAAAGACGTTCTTGGGTGGGTGGTATTGGTACTTAGGTGTTGTGCTTGATTACTTATGTACTGAATCATCAGGATTTTTATGTATTGTGCATCTGTGTTTCAACAGGTTTGAGGAGTCCACAGTCTGTGCAGGCCATTCGTCCCCCATATAACCGAGCAGTGTCTCTAGATAGCCCTGTTTCGGTTGGCTCAAGTCCTCCAGTAAAGAACGTCAGTGCTTTCCCCATGTTACCAAAGCAGCCCATGTTGGGTGGGAATCCAAGAATGATGGATAGTCAGGAAAATTATGGCTCAACTATGGGTATGTTCTTTCTAATCAGTACTTAACGATTAAAATTTTCTTTCGGGTAAAGCAGATTTAAAATACTTAAAGCCATTTAAATGGGATTAAATAATAGGTTTTTGAATAACAGTAGCATAACATTTCTTTCACAAGTTTCCTTAATTTATTCTACATCTTGGTTATTTTAAACTCTCAAGGAAGCTAGTTGAATACATGGCAATAGTGGCCTATCAAAAATGTCTTAAAAAAATAAACGTTTAATGGTCGTCCAGCCCTGTTCTTAGGATGACAAAGCACTTTTTTGGTCAAGTTCGTGTGTAATGATTATATTTATATAAGAAGGATTTTAGTATATTATGGGAAAGACGTAATCAATTCTACTTGTTTTAGGTGGACCAAACAGAAATGTGACTGTGAATCAGGCTCCTTCCTCAGGAGATTGGGGCTTACCAAACTCAAAGGCCGGTAGAATGGAGCCTATGAGTGCAAACTCCATGGGAAGACCAGGAGCAGATTATAACGCTTCCTTACCCAGACCTGCGGTGGGCGGCTCGATGCCCACCTTGCCTCTGCGGGCCAACAGCGTCCCAGGGGTGAGACCTGTGTTACAGCAGCAGCAGCAGCAGATGCTTCAACTGCGTAAGCATCCCCTTTGTTAAAAAAGAAAATTAGATGATTTTAGGGTAATTTTTGTTATTGCCTTCTTTGAAAATGTATTCCCTCTTTTTCTTCCACCAGGGCCTGGTGAGATTCCCATGGGAATGGGGGTCAGTCCGTATGGCCAGCCAGCACCGTCTAACCAACCGGGTTCCTGGCCAGATGGCATGTTGTCCATGGAACAGGGTCCTCATGGGCCTCCAAATAGGTGGGGCTTTGTTATGTGACTGTTGAAAATGTTAGCATTGGATTATCTAGAAAAGGGTCAGAGCACAGGAGCAAACCTGAAAGAGAAGGAGGAAAACTCACTGTGACTGAGGTGCTTGGCTGCCATGTGGTCGTTTCTTGTCTGACTGTGTAAAAATCCAGGCGAGGCAGCAAGCCAGTGAGGGAGGAGACCTCTTTATTGTTTAGCTATCAGGACCAGCGAGTGGTCAAACTGGAGAGGATAAATCACCACCAGTTTGAGAAGATGAATGGTGTTCAGAGGGTGAGCCTCAGTTTTCTGGCAGATTAATTTTTAGGGATTTGACAATTCTTTTATAAAATTACTTAAAACATTTCAGGAATGATGGTGAAAGTGAACTGTAGCACTCTGTTTTTGTGAAAGAAGGATGTGGATTACGTCTGTATTTCATTTTTATTTAGCTTGGTCAGTAACTCATTTGCGTGAAAGAAGCCACCTGTCAATGTCAAGTCTAACTTGAATTCTGTAATAGATTAAGCAAAGCAAAAAATGAATCGATGTATTGAGTATACAGTGGTGTAGCTATGTGTGTTTGTTAGCTTGAGTGCTCCTCTACTCAGTGGAGAATAGTTTCATTATGGAATTTTTTCTGAGGCAGAATGAATATCTAATTCCATGTCCTTCTACTATGTTGGAGCACTGTGGCACCTACTGTGGGTGTATGGAGTTTGTATTAACACTTGTTGATACGTGAGCTCTGTGGGCCAAGGATGACAAGTTATTTTGGCAGGTCCCAGGCTCAGTTTGCTCTGTGTGCGTGTGTGTGTGTGTGTTTTCCTTGTCCTTTCTTGAGTTCTTCAAGTTAACAAGTATAACTACTACCACCTCTACTCTTGTATGCTCTTGAAAATAACACCCTATCCCATCCCCCTCAGCCTCTGCTATCCCTCACGTGTCTGGGGATCTAGTAGTTACATTTTGGTGGCGGGATTGTATGTGAGGTATGTGGTGGTTGTAAGATGGCCTGGCTCAGTTTAAAATTGTGGGCCTTCAATTTAGGTTGGTGCCATTTGCTCTTCTCTGTTACTTGGTTTATTATTTGTACTTGTCATATTTAAATTATTACCATGTATTGAAAGTGTGTGTGTGTGTGTGTGTGTGTGTGTGTGTGTGTGTGTGTGTGTGTGTTGGAGGAAGAGCAGCGTTGACATTGATTGCAAATCTTTTTTTAAGGCCACTTCTTAGGAATTCCCTGGATGATCTCCTTGGGCCACCTTCTAACCTAGAAGGGCAGAGTGATGAAAGAGCGTTGTTGGACCAGCTGCATACTCTCTTGAGCAACACAGACGCCACAGGCTTGGAAGAAATCGACAGAGCTCTGGGCATCCCGGAACTTGTAAATCAAGTAGGTGGCATTAACACAGAAATGGAGGTGTATGTGTGCGCACTCCCAAACAGGTGTGTGTGCGCACATACGGGAAGGCGTGCCCGCGAATGCCTGTCTGTGTATCTTTCCTGTGACTTGAGTTACGTCACTACATTCACGGGGTCCGCTCTTACATTTAGAAGTCGTACTGGAAGTTGCCGGCAGTACGACTTCTAATTGTAAGAGCGGACCCCGTGAATGGCAGTTTTAAAAATGCTGCTTTTTACTTATGTTAGTTGAATCCTCATTTTTATAATTAATTCTTTTTACTACCTGGCCAAGCAGTGTATACTCTGAGGAGATGAGCTTTTTTGGTATCAAACAAAACCCCTTTACAGCAGTGAATATGAACATCTCAGCAGTGGCATCTCTCACTCCCGGTTACCCGTGCAGCTCTGTGAAAATACGTCATTCACAAACCTGTGTTTTTGAAACCGGGTACATTTTGTAGTGGCTGTTCTCATTTAAAGAACCGTGTGTGGTGGCAGTGTTTAGATCTGCGTCCTCCGTGATAATCAGGCAGGATTCTCGGGGTTACACAAAGGGTCGTACTCCTCTGTGGCAAACACTGTCACAGAAGTTCGGAAAGGGTGGGTGGGAAACGTGGAGCAGTGATGTACGTCTCAGCGATACCGTTTTCAGGCCCCTGGCGCTGAAGAACCGCGTCTCCCTGGCTGAAGGGGAATGTGAGGGCTGCACAGAGACTGATAAGCTTGACCTGCCCTTACAGTTTTATTTAAGCTGGAAATAGCTTTCTCTGTTCTAATGATAAAATAGTTAATGGTCATTATGTAAAATCTGACAATGACCCAAAAAAAAGTGTACATATTAAAAAGTTAAAAATCCTCTGTAATCCTGGCACAAAGAATTGTTAGTAACTTTTGAGTGTGGATTTAAAAAGAAGAAGGGGAGCAGCCTTTAAAAGCACTTTGGTAACCTGTTTTACTTATGAAAATCATCCTCAGTCATCTTTTTTACAATTTTTATTTAAGTTTTTTTCATTTTTTAAAGTAATCTCTACGCCCAACATGGGGCTCCAGCTCACAACCCCAAGATCAAGAGCCACGGGTTCCACCAACTGGGCCAGCGAGGTGCCCTTCAGTTATCTTTTTTTGTTTAATATATACATCTTTAATTTTAATAGGCATATAGTATCTATTATATGGAACACTATTTAGCCAGTACTCTACTGATGAAAATTTAAAATGTTTCTAAATAATAATCATAAACAATTCTATGAATTACTCCCATCTTGTTCACTCTCTTTACCCCAGTATAATTATGCCTTTTGTTGTTAAATAGGTGGTCAGTATTTATATTATTTTGGCTTGTTGCTGTGTCAGGCATAGTTTGTATAGGGTTTTTGGTTTTCGTCTGATTTTGAGTTAACTGTCTTCTTTTTTAATTTGTTTTTTACACATTTAATACTAATCCTCTCCAGATACTCCATTGGAACTATAAAATTTCTCATTTTTTCTTCACATGTTCAGACATATTAGGTAATCCTTCAGTTCCTTCCCTCCCTCTTGTGGTTCTGTGTTACTCTGCTTTACTCTGTCCTGAGAGGCAGGTCTAGACCCTCTTCTCTGTCACATCTCCAAGCTCCCTGGTCCTAAGCGGCTTTCCTTCTTGCTTTATTCCTTTGTTTTATTCAAACATGGTTTCTTTTAACTTCTCTGTCGCTACTGCATGACGTAAAGTGTATTGGGCCCTCGTGGGTCTGAAAATATCTTTATTCCACCCCCTGCATGTCTGACTGTGTATTAAATTTTGGGTTGAAGATAATTTCCTCATAGAATTTTGAAAGAATTGTTCCACAGCTTTGCCATGGACTTGTGTTTCAGTCTGATTTCTGCTCTTTTGTGTGTGACCCGTTGATTGTCTCTGGAATTATTCAGGAACTTTTTCCTTCTGAAGTTGCATGAAACCTCATTGTGGTGTGGGTCTTGTCTTTTTCATTCTGCTTGGGGGCATTTTTGTGTATCATTTCTTTCTCTCTCTCTTTTTAAAGATTTAAAAAAGATTTATTTGACAGAGAGAGACAGCCAGCGAGAGAGGGAACACAAGCAGGGGGAGTGGGAGAGGAAGAAGCAGGCTCCCAGCGGAAGAGCCTGATGTGGGGCTCAATCCCAGAACGCCGGAATCACGCCCTGAGCTGAAGGCAGACGCTTAACAACTGAGCCACCCAGGCGCCCCTCTTTTTTTCTTTTTAATTAGTGAGTTTTAATTGCATTTATTGGTAGTGGGGCTGAATATTTTTTTTTTCTTTAAAAAAAATTTTTTTTTAGGGCTGAATATTTCTAAAGCTTATCAGACATGTCATGTGGTATCATTTCTTTAATCATTTTGTCTCTTCTGTATTTTCTTTTCTCTTTGGGATGTCTGTTGACATGTTGGGTATTACACCGAGTCTGTGTTTTTAAATCTTTTTTCCTTGTTTCTAAGTTACTTTATATTTGCTTGTGTCCCTTTCATGTTGGAAGCTTTCACCATCACTTATCTTGTGATCCTTGACTTTCTTTTTATGTTTAAATATGATGTATTAAAAAGAATCAGTCTTCACTCAAAGTGTTTGGTGGGGGGGCTGGCCCTTTTATTTCAGGACTCCCCAAATTGCAATGTGTAGAGCTGTTACCACCTCCTCTTCTACTCACACCGTATAGTTTTCCTTGCCTGGGAATTTTTAAATACCTGGTTGTATTTTGGGAGCTGGGCTGGGGAGGCAAGGTGATGATTCCATAGTGTTAAGATACAGTTTTTACTAGAAATTATAAATAAGATTTCCTGTTTTCAGCTTCTGCCTGCTTTTGCCCCTCTGCTCTGCTTGGTATCGCAGAACTGAGGTGGCTGAGGGAGTAGGTGGAAGGTATAGCTACATGGCTGTGCAGAACTGGGGAGCGGGTTGGGGACTGGGAAGTAGCTGCTCCCCTGCTCTCTGCTCAGATTCCTAACCAGCCGCGTTTGAGCACATCCCCAACGGAGTCTGTTGTGGGCTCTGTGGAAAACATTTGCTCAGGTCTTACGTGTGTTTTCCTCTCACAGGCACATGGGTCTCAGCTTCTCTACTTTCCTGAGTTGGGTACTCCTCTCTTTTTCTGTCTTGCAAATGCCTGTTGAAATACTTAAACCCGTTGCCTTTCTTATTCTCATTGTTTTGTGGATAGATACTACCTTCTAAATTCTTTGCTATTATTTTAGTAGGGTTAGCAAGAGAAAGGAGGTAAACATGCACGATTAATCCATGTTTAACTTACAGTATGATTTACTTCATAGAAAGAGATTTCAGATTCCTGTCTGGAGAAGGGAATTGGAATGATGGGACAGAGCAGATGCATAGAGACCAGTTACCACAAGAGTCCGAGAAAGTGTCTTGGAGAGCGTCACTGCAGTGGAATGGAAGGGAAGGGTGCAAGATAGGTCATATGGAAGAAAAACTGACAGGACTCGGTGGACTGCTGGTGCACGTGTGCGCATGTGTGTGTGCGCACACACACACGCATACTTGGAAAGGGAGCATGTGAGCAATCCAGATTCTGGCTTTAGTTCTGGGCACATGGTGTTGCCATGTTGCCATGAGGGAGGATTGGAGGAGAATCAGGGTCTTTGGGGGAGGGGCTGTTGGGAATCATGACTTATGTTTCCTACATGTGAAGTCTGAGATGCGACATTCAGGTGAAGTTGTTAAGCAGGTGTTTGTGTCCGTAGAGTCAGAACTCAGAGACACTTGAGCTGGAGACGAGTTCGGCCACTGTTGCTAGTAGATGAGAAGACCAGAGTAGAAAATGTATTGAGGAAAAAGGAGAGGGGCCTGGGACTGAACACTGATGAACGCTTACCACGCTTCTGAGGAGAGGTCAGAGAGGTGGGGAAATCGAGGGTGGGGTCACTGTCCCAGTGGAGTGAAGTGTGTTGTGGGGCGAGACCGTTGCTTGCACACTTGGCACTCTGTGCCCCTGGATACAAAGGTAAAGGTGAACGCAGTATCTTGTCTCAGCGTGGCGGGCTCTTCCCTTCTTCGGAATATTTGTTCTCACTGTTCTGTCACTTGTTGGACTCTGTTGTGTACCTATCCTTCTCATGTAGAGAAGTGATGCCAGGCACATAGCAGGCACTTGATAAATACTTGTTCAGTGCATGGGATTCTTAACAGTCCCTCTAGCCATGCAAATAGTAGTGGATGGCCCCCTTTAGGTTTTGTTTGTACAACTAGTAATATGCTTTGGGGGATATCAGTTTATGTTGATTTCCCTGGTCTCTACCAAAATCACCTCTAATCACTGTCAAAATAGTCCTGTACTAATTATGTGAGAATTAATTGATCACGATTTTAATTGGTTTATTTTATACTTGGCTTGGGAGGTCTGTGTTGGTACAGAAATCTGGTCTGGAACGAATAGCGTTTCCCCGGGTACTCTTTGTCTCTCTGAGACTCTGCTAGGCACTAGGACACGTTTGTTAAAACGGGGGTCATCGTTCGTGTTCTCGTGGAACTTCAGACAATAAGCTTGATTTTGCTTTTGGAATTCTGAGTTATTCTTGTTTACATGTGTTGGCTTTATTTTTTACCTTCCTTGGGGCATTTGATTTCTGTTGCTTTCCAGATGTACTTTACTGTTCGTTTATGTGTTTGATGTTTAAGGGACAAGCTTTGGAGTCCAAACAGGATGCTTTCCAGGGCCAAGAAGCGGCAGTAATGCTGGATCAGAAGGCGACATTATATGGGCAGACGTACCCGGCGCAGGGGCCTCCCATGCAAGGAGGCTTTAATCTTCAGGGACAGTCACCATCTTTTAACTCTATGATGACTCAGATGAACCAGCAAGGCGGTTTTCCTCTCCAAGGAATGCACCCAAGGGCCAGCGTCCTGCGACCCCGGACGAGCAGCCCCAAGCAGCTCCGGCTGCAGCTTCAGCAGAGGCTGCAGGGCCAGCAGGTAAGCCCCCAGCTCGCCCCCGCCGGCACGCCTCCCGTCTGGCCCCTCCTGCAGGATGGGGTGCCAGGCTTTGTTCTTCAGAGCTCTGGCCACTGGCTCTCTGCCCTCGTCCGCTCAAGCTCTTTGTTTCGTGTAACATTGTGTTTGTACACGTGGTTCCTTGTTAGGGAGCGGTCCTGCTGGAATTGGTCAGGTCCTCCTTTTGCTAAGATGATGCTGTCGTGCAGGTTAAAAAGTGAAAAATGTCCTACGGGATGGCACTTGGGGAAGAAGCTTATTTCTTGATGGTTTAAAGGTAGATGATTTCTATTTTTAGAAAAGGCCTTAATATTAATACCAGATACTTAAACCTTATTGATTTGAACATTCTTTTTATGGAGCCTCTGCTTTCTAGATGTTTCATAAAACTTGAGCTCTCTTCATATTCTCAGATTAGAGTTCTCTTTTTTATTGTTCCCTTAATCCCCAGCACATCTTTTAAAATTTAATTATTTATATTGTTTATGTCTTGGGTGTGCTGAGTTACTAAATGTGGCAGAACTGAACCATATAAGCTGATGAGTGAGTGAGTGTCAGGTCCAGTGAGCCAGAGACTCTTCTAGGGTATTAATTTTACCAAAAGTCAACGTAGGTACTCTGCAAAGCTGTGTTAATACATTCATGGTATCATTTTACTTTTTACCACTTCTTTCCACTAAAAGTTACTTAGGAAAAGCTAAAAGAAGAGGTAGTTTATTTAGTGTTGGTCTGAGCAAGTTAAAGCTCTTTCTCTAATGGCCTAAGTAATCCCAGAGAAAATCTGACTTTATGAATCCTTGAATTTCTGCTGAAGATACTCTTCAAGCTGCAGATTTGTATTTTTACTTTTTCTCCTAATGCCAAATAATAAAGTTTCACATGCTTGCCAAGGACTTTTCAGCCTGAACTTTTTTTTTTTTTTTAAGATTTCATTTATTTATTTGTTTTTGTTTTTTTTTTAAAAGCAACCTCTACCCATCGTGGGCCTTGAACTCACAACCCCGAGATCAAGAGTCGCACGCCCCAGTGATTGACCCAGCCAGGCGCCCTTCAGCCCGAATTTTTTGAAGTGTAGAAGTGTACTGGTTCAGTGTAGATGTGACTTAACGAGGTTAATGTGTTGGAAGTAGCATCATGACCTCACTGGGTGGTGCTAAGAATTTGGAAAGCTGTTTGGGGCTCACTGTCGTGCTCCACTTGCATCCTAACCAACCCATCTCTCCCCAGTTTTTGAATCAGAGCCGTCAGGCGCTGGAGATGAAAATGGACAGCCCCACTGCTGGGAGTGCTGCTGTGATGAGGCCCATGATACAGCCCCAGGTCACCTCCCAGGTGAGGAGAACGAGTCTGTCCACGGTCACTGCTATGGGCCCCGCACCGGGCCTGGTCCGTACTTGGCCCTCAGTAAATGTATGTTAAAACACAGCAGTTCCGAGTTTCTTGTGTAAGAAACCATTCCTTGGTCTCATCACACTTCCTCTTCCATTCTTCTCTCTTGCTGGTGATGAGGAAGAACCAGGAGGGGAGGATCTTTTATTAAAACCACGGATTTGTGTTTTTTAATTAATTTCCTTTGTGATTATTTGCTGTGTTGTGAAAACAGCTTACACTTTTTTGGGATTTAAAATAATAAATCTATAAACTTTTCTTTGTTTCTGGGTTATGAAACCATATGCTCGTTGGGTAAAATAGGAGATTAGAAGAAGAGAAAAGTAAACAATACATAATCCGACTCTCAAGGACCGTCTCTGGGATGACTTGTTTCCCCTAGTGGGAAGGATGGTGTGCAAGTTCTCTGTCCCTCCAGCCCAAGGTGGAGACTGTACTAAGGTATTTTCTTAGTGTGCACGAGGCGGATGACCACACAAAAGCCCTCTACTGTGGTTGGAAAGACTGTTCATAACGATTGTAAAAACAACCAACCCACTGTGAGATGCCCAGTATTTGCTGTCTCGGGCCTGCTTGCACGGACTTTGATAATCCGACATCCTGAATAGCTGAGCTAGGATGCTTTCCAGAAAGATAGAAGTTTGCTTTTTGCAGTTGCTTTCTCCCAGCTGATAGGGCCCAAGTCCGCTTTTTGTTTCTGTGCTTTGACCATGTTACCTCCTGAACTTCCAGACAGCTGCTCCTAACCCTCCATGTCTCCTTTCAAAAGCTTTAAGAGGGGCGCCTAGGTGGCACAGCTGTTAAGCGTCTGCCTTCGGCTCAGGGCGTGAGCCCGGTGTTGTGGGATCGAGTCCCACATCAGGCTCCTCCGCTATGAGCCTGCTGCTTCCTCTCCCACTCCCCCTGCTTGTGTTCCCTCTCTCGCTGGCTGTCTCTCTCTCTGTCAAATAAATAAATAAAATCTTTAAAAAAAAAAAAAAGATTTAAGAGACCATACAGGCCCGTCTGGGGTAGACTCCTGTTTATCTGAGTATAACCCCATTCTTCTGGGGGGTGCTTCCTTGTGCCTCCCCTCCTCCCACACTCTTCCTGCTGTCTTTTCCTTCTTGTAGTTTTATTTCATAGTTTCTGAAAAATTTGTCCTCAGATTCTACCCTTTAATGTTCTCTCACTTCGAGGAATGTTTTCGGTGTGGAAGCTTGACCATTCGCCCAGTTTCCAGGTCCCTGTTCTGCATCCCATCCTCCCCACGTAGCCACGATGCCTTTACCATAATGAGAACTGTGCATTTTTCGTTTTGTAGGAAGAAAGGCATTGGGTGTTTTTCTCTCCTGCCTAATGTATGGTGGCAGTCGTGTGTGCGTGGATTGGCTGGTTCCTGCTCCGTGTGCATAACTGCGTTCTTTCTTGGGGATTAGCAGGGCTTTCTGAACGCCCAGATGGTGGCGCAGCGCAGCAGGGAGCTGCTCAGTCATCACTTCCGGCAGCAGCGGGTGGCCATGATGACGCAGCAGCAGCAGCAGCAGCAGCAGCAGCAGCAGCAGCCACCACAGCCCCAGGCCTTCAGCCCGCCCCCGAACGTGACGGCCTCCCCCAGCATGGATGGCGTTTTGGCAGGGCCGGTGATGCCACAGGCTCCTCCCCAGCAGTTTCCATATCCACCAAATTATGGTAAATTTGACAGCGAAAATGGCTTCCCCAGAGTAACATTACTAAGGACGTAAGATTCATAGATCTGTGGCACGTTAAACGCAAAATAGTATTTACTCCCTTTTGTTATTCACTAGAAGATGGAATTAATGAAAAATAACAGAACAAGGGACAGTGACCGATGAGGCCGACAAGGCGCAGGTAGAGGCCAGATCAGACGGACCCTAGAAGTCTGGGAGAGTGTCGGTGTCGCTCTGAAGGCCGTGGCAAGTCATGCGTGTTCATGGATGTGCTTAGATTTGCACCGTGGCAAGGTCACTTGAGGCCTGTGGGGCACCCGCGTTAGAAGGAGAGCAGGGAGAGTGAAAGAAGGGAGGACAGTTAGAGCCCCCCAAACAAGAGACCATGTTCTTGTAGTCCGAATGGAGAAAAACTGATCGCCCCCTCCCCCAAGCCCCAAAATGTTTATTGTAGTGCACAGGTCATTGTAATTGTGGTAGATGTTCTATCAGGGGTGTGAGCATTTTTTTTCCCCCCAGGTCTTGTTTTTTCAGTTCCCCACATCTTAATTTGAAAGAAAGACCACCAGGTTCTCACCCCCGCCCCCGCATGTCCCAGTATACTTGAACTATGCAGTCTCTGAATGCTTGGTCGTGTCAGTGAGAGGAATGCTATGTGGGCATTTGGGTTCCCTTCCTTGGTGACTTGGGTGTATTAATTACAATAATGCGTATTACCTCTTGAGGTCAGTCCTTGAGAGATTCCAGGAACATGGTGGGAGTGGGAGTTAGAGGTATCTTTTGGGGAGATGACATTTTAGGTGCACTCCTGCCAGCTGGGGACAGAGGGACAGTGATCTGAGTCGCATGGGGTGGAATTCCCTTTATACAGAAATCACGTGAAGTAACAGCTCTTCAGGTGGTCTGGACGGTCTGCTCTCTGTGGTAAGCCCATTCCTCCATGTCTCCTCAGTGAGAAGCAAGAAGAGCTGGCAGGCAGCACCTGGTGGCACTTCTTGTCTTCCCCTGCCTTTGGAAGAGAACATGAAGTTTCTATAGAAAACGGATACTCTAAGGAAGGTCCCACTTGAGTGTTGCAGTTTCTTTTTCTTCCTTCTTTTTTAAAGGAATGGGACAGCAACCAGATCCGGCCTTTGGTCGAGTGTCTAGTCCTCCCAATGCAATGATGCCCTCAAGAATGGGTCCCTCGCAGAATCCCATGATGCAGCACCCTCAGACCGCACCCATGTATCAGTCCTCGGAAATAAAGGGCTGGCCGTCAGGAAACCTGGCCAGGAACAGGTGAGGAACAGGGACTTGAAAAGTCATTCATGTTCGAGGGCCCAAAAGTACAGGAAAGTAACCTCTGCATTTTTCATTCAAGCCTGTGTGGATGGAGAGATCAAAAGGCCTGGGTCCCTATTAGAAAGTGTGTTGTTTGGCTCCTCCATTTTGAGACTCCTTCCTGCCTTGCACGTGTCCGCAGGCAGCTGGGGAGCACAGCAGGCGGGCTGGCAGGGGGCAGTCCTCTCCCTCATGTTCTCTGCTGAAGCACGGCGACATATGACAGAATCGTGGTGGTCTGTGTGTGCACGTCTGGTGTGACTAGAAGGACCTGGGGGTGACTGCAGACTTTCTTTCCAGCTCCTTCCCCCAGCAGCAGTTCGCCCACCAGGGGAACCCCGCAGCCTACAGTATGGTGCCCATGAATGGCAGCAGCGGCCCCATGGGACAGATGAACATGACCTCCATGCCCGTGGCCGGCATGCCCACGGGTCCCGATCAGGTATGGGGGTCTATCCCTTACTTTTCTCAGAAAGTTTTTCCTGTTCTCTTGAGAGAGCCAAAGCTTCATCTGTAATCTAAAGGTCCTCAGGAGGTTTTTAACTTCGGTGTATAACCCAAAACAAGAGTCGTTGCAAAAACTTGTGGTTTGAAGACATTGGGCCACTCCGTACTTTTGGTATCGTGGGATCTGAGGGATCCGAATCCGTCAGCCAGAGTCCTGTTGCAGGCCCCGTGGATTCTTCTGTGTTGTGCAGAGCGTGTGTTTTACTCACGTGTCTTCTGGTTATTAACAGAAATACTGCTGACACCTCTACACCAGGACCTCCAAGGAAATCACTGTATCAGTGACACTGCACTAGGATTATCGGGAGTAAAGAATCGCCGTCCTGCACACCCAGCTCTAAGAAAGAGCCAGTTTGGATCTCTGGGAAGGGTATTCGGAGTGATATCATTTGAGCGGGACTGGGTTTTTAGCGGACGTGCGATGTCTACCTGTATTTTTCCTCCTTCTGTGTATCATGGAGTCCAAAACAAATATTTTTGGTGTTCTGCCCCGTAGGGATGGGATTCCGGAGGTACGGAGCGTTACTGATCCCGAAACCCTCCCGTGTCTCTTCTTTCTGCCTGGCTGTCAAGAGTGTTTCCGGTCAGTGTAGGCGGGCTAGAGAAGTTCAGAGAGGTGAGGAGGTCTGGTTTCTCTAGCGGCGGTACCGGACCGAGAGCATAGTTGCGGCCTTCACGTGTTCTTGTCACGACCAGATCGTTCTGTGTCCTCACCTGACTCTGTCCCGAGAAGTTGGTCTTTCTGAATTCTTGTCTTTTCATGATTGTGTTGAGTGGCTCCAGCCCTGTTCTTGGTTGTCCTGGACTTTTTCCTGAGTAGGAACTTCCTCTGTCCCTAACGTCCTGTAATACTTCACCTCCAGGAGCTGTCCTGGATGTCACATGGCTTTGCGGAAGGGACAGTGAGATGACAGTATTTAGTTGCAGCAGTAGCAATTTTTCACATGCTCACGTGCAGCCGCGTGCACTTTATTTAACAAGGAACGGATAAATGCAATAGTCTCGAGGTCTTGAGGAACGGTGAACCGCATTCCCGGTTTTTGTCTGAACTAATCCGTTGGACAAGAACAGTGGTGGTTGTTGTTGAAAGTACTGGTGTCACCCTTTGCCTATATGGTAGAGCAATAATGCTTTTTGAAAATAAACTGCAGAAAACCCAAGGCCAGGTACTGCATTCTGAATCAGAATTTCGCAGTGTTTCTGTGAATAGATTTTCTTTTGTAAATAGGACCTTTAAGATATTGTATTATGTAAAATATGTATATACCTTTTTTGCAGGTCACAACAACTCATTTTTACAGAGTTTGTGAAGCTAAATATTTAACATTGTTGACTTCAGTAAGCTCCGTGTGGTGAGGTCGCACACAGAAGAGACATCCCCTGCATTCTGTGGCCTGGGGGAGGGGATGGCAGTCTGCAGCTCCCTGCCCCCCACACTCCAGTGTTAGATGCCTCCCTCTTTTCAATCTCTTAATCTAAATGCTTTTTTAAAAGATCATTTGTTTAGATGCAGGCGTTTTAAATTTGTCTTTTAAATTCCTCTACCAGAACTAAGCACTTTGTTAATTTTAGGGGAAAGAATAGATATGGGGAAATAAACTTTTAAAAAACAATATCAAGAATTTTAAAAGATCAAGCAATTTGATTTAAAAAAAAGAATCTTGGGTGGCGCAGTCGTTAAGCGTCTGCCTTCGGCTCAGGGCGTGATCCTGGAGTTCTGGGATCGAGCCCCACATCAGGCTCCTCCACTGGGAGCCTGCTTCTTCCTCTCCCACTCCCCCTGCTTGTGTTCCCTCTCTCGCTGGCTGTCTCTCTCTAATAAATAAATAAATCTTTAAAAAAAAAAATCTTGGATTTTAAGCGGTCCGTAAATGTAACAGTAGCAATTCCCGGTATTTTGTTTTTTAATTGAATATGTTGCCTATTTATCTGTGGTAGGAGCGCTCTAAGGTTTTGGTTGCTAGGACCCAAATCCCACAGTGAGATCTCAGGAGTAGACCCCTTGACGTGTGGTTTCTAGTGTCTGCTCGGCTGTCACTCTGAAGCGGCTGTGCTCCTCGTCCCTGAGCCCCCCCCCCCCCCCCACCAGTGGGGAGGTGGCTTCTCAGGGAGCTCAGCCTCCAGGGCGGCCAGGTTTGCACGCTTCTGAGCTGAGGTCTGGCTGAGCGAGTGCCTCTTGCACTCCCTGCCACTGCCCCTTTCTGCTCTTGCCAGGCTTGGACACTTGTTCTCGTCCGTTGGGAATAGAGAAAAAAGTCAATTTAATTCCTTTTATCTGGTTTATTTTATTAGCTTCAAATAAACAGTTGAATGAAATTGGGTTTTAAAATTTCAAAGGTCTCTGGCTAGCTTTGGTGTCAATTTCCTAGCAATAACCGAGAGCCAGTTAATTTTTCTTTTATTTCATACATGTTTAGCCAATTTTTCTAGGGGTCTTTGAAGGTAAGATCATTTAATTTCTTTGACTTAATGCATAAGTGAAACCTGTATTTCCAGAACCACCACTGGAATAGATTTGGGTTTGACACCCTCTCTCCCACCGCCTGGTTCAATCTTAGGTAAATCTAAGATTGTGAATCCATCAACTTCCATCATAGTGGCCTGTACGTTTCAGATAACATATCCTGCTGTCTGGAGACAGAGACATAGCTGCGTAAGAGTCTCTGTCTTTTTAGATACAATTGTGTCATGTAGATCTGAACCTTTCTTGTTTAAGTCATGTGTGCTTGGGGAGAAATCGAATGGTGCTCTTACCTTTCTTGACTTTTAAAAATTACAAAAAAAAGTTTTGTGATTCTTTTCCTCAGTCCCAACTCCAGGCTAACTGGAAGGCAGCACCCCCTTTTTATATGGAAAAAAAGGAGAAAGTTTATTATAAGTTTTTATATTTTCTACTTGTTCATTTTATTGGTGCAAACTTAAGAATTTGATTTTCTTTTAATAGATGCTGTCTTTTGAGATAATTTGTTTTTACCTTTATTGCCCTTTTATCTTTTTTGGATACTTCTCTTTGTACTCCTTACCTCCGCCCCCCCCCCTTTTTAAACCTTGGTATTTGTTTCATCTGCTTTTAGAATGTGCGATATTTCCAGTACCTACTTTTTTGCTGAATCCAAAGATATATAAATATAAATATATATATTTTATAAAGATCAAAATGATATAAAGGAGATACGTTTCTTCCTTTAAAAAAAAATTCATTGTTATTGTTCATATTATGATGCCACTTTTCTAAATTGTGCATCTTGATGGAAAAGGTGTAAGTATCAATCACCAGGACTGCTTAGTTAATTGGTATTTAATATCTAGGTGAGTTGGGGGTGTGTGTGGGGGGAGTACAGAACATACTTGGCTTGCCGTCTTCGCAAGGACTGCCAGTTGTCCTTACGCCTGTCCGGTTCCATGAGTTTTGTTCACAAGTGGGGGCATCATAGTAGAGCCTGTAGGACAGATGAAACCCCCTGCTTCGGAGGAGCAAGAGCTGCTGTTCACCTCCAAGGCCACCTGTTCAACGAGCAAGGTGTTTTTTCTTTCCTTCTTTCTCTCTCTTTCCAATGTGTGGAATTTCGATGATGGAAATGTCATTCTGAGAGCAATATTTACAATTCTCAGGAATCGACTTATAGTATTGAGAATGAATTCAGTTTCAATCAAGTTTACATTAAATGTTGCTTTTAAAAATCGAAATCATTCTTTACACGGCAAAGAAAGAATCCAGACCACATGGGATAACTTATGAGATGGTTGAGTGGTAAGCTCTGACTGCTTTGCTGATCATTTTGGATGTCATTGTAAATAAAGGTTTCTATTTAAAATTGAAGCCTAAGAGCTTGTTTCTTTCTTTTTCTTCTTTTTTAAAATCCCGGTTGGATTAAGGGCAAAAGAGAAGGTTAAGGAATCCTATGTCACATGACCCTAGCAATCTCCCTAGGGAAAACAGAGCTCTTGAACAGAACAGAGCTGCTGTTCTCGAAGGTGAGCACCTTGGGGTCCTCCTTACCGTCGGTTCTGTGAGAAGTGCATCAGGTGGGGTGATGGCCGAGGAGGGAGGAGGGTCCTCCTGCTTCTTCCTCCTGGCCTCTGACCGCTGTCTTTTTGCCAGGCTAGACGAGCTGGCGCAGAGAGAGGGTTGGCTAATAGGGTGAATTGCTTTGCAGGCAATATTTTTAAAAAGTATGGTCCTGAAGCGGGTGTAATGTGAGACTTACCTGCGAGGTTCCTGAAGTATGTTACATTTTCATCAATTTATACCCCGTCTGTTCGCCCTTGAAAAAAACCTGTCTCCTTCCAAAAAGGTGTTGACTGCTTTTTTAAAAAAACCAAGCACACCAAAAAACTCCCAAGAATGGCCTTTTACAAAATGTTAAAGGTTACCTCATACCAACTGCTGGTTGTTGGCTGGGACGTTGAACATTGTATGACAATACTTAGACTACAAAATTTCTTTACAAATACAATTTTGTTAAAACCTGGGACATACACTTCGTTTCTTTTCAGTACTTTAAAAAAACATCAGTTCTGGGACAGATAAAGGAATACTGGCAGAAATGGTTATCTGGTCAGGAACAGAAATGGCCACAACTGCAAGGGGTTTTCTTTACACTGGCCACAGAGCGTTTATTGACGCCACCACTCTTGAAAATTGGGTTTTCTTATTAGATTCCCCTACGAGTTCCCACGCTGGTTACATGTAAATAGTCTCCTATGTACAGTGAAGTCCATTGCTTCAGAGACCACCTGCATCACGGTGCTCGAGGAAAGTCCCCTCTTCTGTGCTGCTCGTCGTCAAACTCTGCAAGTTGTGTCTGTCCCGCTGCTTAGTTCCTTCTTTGTGACGACCCAAAAGAATAAGAGGGTTTAAAACAGGGTTGTTCTTTCCCTATGATTTAAAAGAAAAAGTTCCAGTGACTTACACCGTTGGGGGAAATTTCCAGGAAAATCTTTTTCCCTTGTAAGCCTCTCAGAGAGGGTTAGTGGTGACCGTTCTATACGAAAATGCATCTTGTGCAGCTGGTGAGGTATAATCCGAAGCAAAAGCAGGGGCAAACATGGACTTCCTGAAGTGTCACTGCTCCCGATGGTTGTCTTCCAGAGCATGCCATGTGGACGGAAAGCAAGGCCTGGGACTCAGGCCCCCCGGCTGGGAGCACGTGCCCGCCTGAAATCATACCCGGTCTTCTGGTCGGTACGGTCCGAGGGCGCCTCTGGTCTGGAGGCCCGCCGTGTGCTTCCTAACCTTCCCAGCCTTCCCACAGCTGGCCCCTGCAGAACAAGCAGACTCCTGTCAGTGTCGCAAGAAGAGGCCCCGACGCGGCCGAGCGCGCTGTGCCACAAGGCCGTGGCTGCTGGGAGAGGGGTACTGCCGGGGCCCCGAGGAAGGGCCTGCTCCCGCCCCATCACCCCGACTGCCGGCTGTGGCTGGCATGCTCCGTGACCGGCAGTGACCCGAACGATAATGCGCTTTAATTCTGGGAGCGCCAGGGAACTGCGTGGCCAGCCCAGGAGGATTGTCCTAAGAAGCCACAGGTCGTTTCTGCGCACTGGCAGCGAGAGCACCGCCCGGAGCTGCCCATGGCAGCGGGCCCCGGGGGGTCTGTTTGCCTGTGTGGTAACAATGTCCAGGGAACGGCCAGTGTGAAGAAAAAATCCTCACACATATCTGCGTGTTTGGAATTTCACGGTGAATTAGAGGATTCAAGCCGCATCCCACTGGTGCTGTTCCCTTTAGAGCTCACCCCTCCAGGTTGCCCCAGTCTCAGCCCTTCAGCAGCCTCTTTGGTGCTAGAGGGAGACTTCGGGGCATGTTTTGGGAGCCGTTTCATGAGGCCGTCCGTGGATGGGCCAGCTAGCCCTTCTGCAGCCTTCGAGATGCCTGGCAAGTGTAATGTGTAACGTTCACACGCTTCTCAACCTCTAAGGACCACATGAGTCTACCAGGCCCAGGTTATGCTACACAGAACAAGCGTGTCAGACAAGGTATTAATCTAAAATGAATCCAAAACACGGAAAGACCTTCCTGCCCCCTCCACGAACAGAGACAGGACTACGAAAGTGACGGCGTGCACGCAACAGCTTCGGCAGAATGAAGCAAGGCAGGCCAGAGCTCGCTCTCTAAACTGATACGTCAACTCACAGCGATTTGGAAGAAGGTCTCTTCATTTCTGGCCACTTTCGACGCTGAAACTGCCTAAATTTTCGGGTGTCAAAAAGAAAAGGCGTGTTAGCCTCACCCAGAAAGACAAAGTCTCCCCCCTTTCTGGTGGGCGATCCAGGCCCCTGGCAGACCAGAGAGAGGGCAGGGCCTTAGCCTGACTCGTGCCACCCAGCATAGGAACGGCCCGGGCTTTAAGAACAAAACCAGATACCTGTATTGCTCATAGCTTCCTCCGTCTTTAAGTCCTAAATGAGACAGAAATGAACAAAAGAGAAACTGAGTTTGGGGCAAAAATGGCACAAGCAATGACAACTGCTTTACAAAGCTTTACAACCGCCTTTTTTTCCTGTTGTCACTCATGACGTTGACAGTGTCCCCTAGGGCAGACGGAGTGGCCGAATCATGACGTGAGCGGTCCCTGAGACTCTTAGGTAGCCTCGGGATTGCCTGTACTCCAGTGTCACCCGCTGTTGGACCCCGATGTATCCGTTCAACAGTGACCTGGGTCACGGTCATGGTGGGGGAGGGAGGTAAGGGCAGAGACACCTATGTGACAGAGGACATAAAGCCACAGACCCTGAGAGCGGGGTGGCAGGGAGATCCCGGGTCTCGGCCCTTGACAAGCTTCCTAGAGGATCGGCGGTGTGAGCAAGTGTTTTGGGAATCAGCTGGCCCGGTCACGTGACTCCTCCCAGAGTGTTGTCACAGGGTGATGAGATACTAAGACACGCAGCACAGTGACCGGCACAGCATGATTGACAAGCGATGGGACTCATGTGAATGCAGCACATGGTGCGTGTTAGGGAGGGGGTCCCGCCGCCACTGGTGAGGGCTCACCAGCTCCTGGTGATGCCCGGCTCACTCTTCGGACTAGTCTCACCTACATCCCTTCCCACGGTAACCCTGCTCCCCGCAGCCCCACGCCGGAGCGCCTGCTCACCCAGGTCCATGTTCCGAGTCCGGGGGTTACACTGCTTGTAACCCTTGCAGCTCCTCAGCTCCATGAGCTGCACATGGAGCTGGTTGAGGACCTCCCTGTCCAGCGTGTTCACCGCGTTCATCAACTGGTGGGAACAAAGGTTATCAACAAGGTGAGTGCGGGGACCCCGCCAGCTTCCACCAACCAGGGCACTTCCTCCAGGCACGTCGGGCGCAGGGCTGCTGTGGGGCGGTGACCTTTATTCTGCAAGAGCTGGACCTGGGGACAGTCCAGACTGCCTCGTGCCTGTGAGCCCCACCACGTTCTCCCCCCCCAGACCAGAACGAGCGCTCCGTGCTTCCCTCTCCCGGCCGGCGGCTTGGCGTGGCCACTCTGCGCTCTAGTGCCAGACCTACATCCACGGCCCGAGCGCCTCCTGACTGCAAAGCTGCCACTTGCGTTAGGGACGGGTCGGGGACCCGGGTCCTTGCCTGCTCTGGGAGCTACTGGGGACTGATCACGCTCTGCCACCCCCTTTGGCAAAGTATGGGGGTGGCCTACGGAAGGGGAGACTGGCAGCCTATACGGTCGTTAAAGACCAGAACAGTGGAGCAGCTGGCCTTTAAAAATTAGGTTTCATATAAAATGACTGCAGGCTTTTCTTGAAACACTGAAATGGGACAGACCAAGGCCCCACAGCTGGGAGGCTCCAGCGTGGAAGAGCTCAGTGGGGACTGGCCATTTCAGAAGGGACACACCCAGGCCACTCACCAGAGACCGGTAGCTCCTTTCTGTGCTACACATTGTGGGCCACTGGGCACGTGTGTGTTCCGATGACTAATACTCGGAGACACTTAGGCAAGTGCCTGGCATGTCCTGAGTGCTGGCTGTGGCCCGTTACCTGTGTGGGCCCTGTAGGCCCCCGAGTGTGCAGGGTTTGGTCTGACCCTAGGGACCCCCAAAGCCCTCCGGTTCTAGGAGCCTTCACACTTAGGCACCTGGCAGCGGTGAAGCAGGCTTTGGGGCTAAGTCAGGGAGAAGCCCTTCAAGACCCAGACTCCAGGTGCGGGAGGACAGAGGCACAGAGGGGCCAAGGGCGCATCAAGTCCCTTCTGAGCTCCCTCCTCCTGCTTCAGGGACTCGGGGACTTGGGAGATGTGCTGTCACTTGCTCAGGGGCAAGCGTGCCCCGCGTCTCCGGCCCCTGTGGGGTGTACCTGGTAGGGGTCCGTGTTGAGATCAAAGTACTCCAGGAAGCCGGTGGCGAATTCGCAGAAGAGGAAGTTGTGGGTCTCGTTGATGGTCCTCATGCACCAGTACGTGTTGTTGTTGGCGCTGGTGCAGGCGCAGAAGGGCCCCACTGCGGAGGAAAGAAGTGCGCGCCGGGTGAAGGGCCCGCCACCCCTGCAGCCCCGGGCCGGGATGGGGCGGGCTGTGTGTGTGCCCCCCCCCACCCCCCCCCCGGGTGTCCCCGGATGCAGCCCCGGGTGCGCCCTCCCGCCCGTGCCGCCGGCTCACGCGTCCAGAGCGGCGCCGTCTGCCAGTGCCGGTTGTCGTGGGTGAAGCACGTGAGGCCCGGCATGCTGCACGTGTCGTTGTTCTGCAGGCGCCTGAGCAGCTTGCGGAGCTTCTTCTTGCGCTTCTGCTCCCGCAGCAGCCACACCTTGTCCTTCTCCCGCAGGCCCTTCCTAGGGGCACACAGGGCCATACCCCTCACACCTCCCTCGGCCCCCCGGCCGCAGCCCCCCGAAACTCGGCGCTGCCCGCCCAGAGCCGGGCGCACCACCCTGCAGGGCCCCGCCCAGGCCCAGTCTCCTGCCCCCGCAGCCTGCTCCTTGGGACTCCCCGCTCCGGCCCTGCTCGGCGAGGTGGTAGCTCCCCCTCCTGCCACGCGGGGGCGCCGGAGAGCCGCCCTGGGAGTCCCACCTTCTCAAGGGCTGCCGCCTACTTCCCAGGGAGGGCCAGGGCCGCTTGCCGCCTCCTGTCGCTCTAGGTCCCCAGCCTGACCCTGCCCTTACCTGAAAGGATGCAGACTGGAGCCTTTGTGCTTGAGGCGGCCTTGGTGCTGGGTGTGGTAACTGTAACGGACCCCGCCCCGCCTTTCAGAAGCTGCTGCCAGGGCAACTCTTAGGAAAGACGGGGTGGTGCACACCGCGGTTCCCTGGGACCCCCACCCTGCTTTCTGGGGGGCAGTGCTGGGGTGGGAACCATCCCCAGGCCGGCAGCTCCCTGGCTGGCTGGCCCCTTCCTCCAGAGGCCAGCTGGGGGGCCCCGGGGTGGGTGTACGTCAGCGGGACCGGGAGCTGGGTGGGCCCCTCCAGGTCGGGTACCCCCAGACCCCTGCCCACCGCATGCTGGCTCAGGGCCAGCCGTCTCTGGGAAGGCAGCAGAGACGCTGGCCACCTGTGGTTCCTAACATTTACATCAAACCACAAATTCAGTTCCCCCGTCACCCCGGCCACATCTCAAGAGCACAAGAGCCACGTGTGGTTGCTGGCTGCCGTAGTGGACAGTGTAGACATAGCCCAGATCCAGCATCGCAGAGTGCGGCCAGACAGTGACCCCCTCGCCGCGGTCCCCTGAGTTGGCAACGCGGACCTTGGGCCACACAGGATATTTCTGGAAGGGCCATTAGCAGAGGCCCCTTCCCCTCCAGGGAGCCAGCCCCCCACAGCAAGAGCCTGCGGTGGTCAGCAGTGCAGACACCGGGCATCCGGCCGGCTCCCCAAGGGTCTGTGCCCAGTGCGGACAACCGGCCTGTGAATCCTTACTGATGTTTTGTTCTTCCTCTGAGGGAGGAGACAGGGCTATAACGGTAACGAAAGGGGCCCCAGAGGGGAGGCTGTGTCCCCAGCAGCGGCCCTGCAGGGGCCTTTCCGGGCTGTCCCGGCTACTCTTTGCTGCCCCCTCACCTGATTTTGTGACAGTCACATTCCTCGGGCCGCTTTTTCTTCAGGTGACCTCGGACTTCCCGCAGGTTCTTAATTTTGTTCTGCAGGGTTTCGATCTGAGGCAGAGAGCAGGCGAGGAGGCTCTGAACCCTGGGGTGGGGGCTGGGGCAGAAGGGACAGCCTGGGGGTGCCCCCGGCCCCTGCCTGCATTTGTGGCTGCTGAGGGGTCCTGGGTTCCACCTGCCCAAGTGGCCAGGCTCCCGAGGACCAGCCGAGCCCCCCGAGGCCTCGTCTCCCCAGGCTCGCTGTGAGGACTAACTGTGGCCAGAGTGGCTTGTGAGGCGTGGTCCCGGAGGGACCAGTCCTTGACTATGCTGTCCCCCCCGCCGCCCCCTGCCTGGAAGTAGCCTGATGCCCGAGGATCCCGGGGGGCCTCTGTCCCTCCCCAGAACCCCCTCACCTCGTGGTCAATGTGCAGCTTGTGATCCTTCCAGGCCTGCAGGGACTTGTACAGATCCAGGTCACACTGGACCGTGTCGTTCTCGAGGATGTAGCACCTGACCGAGACAAGGGGTCGCGTGCCTCTGAAGGGCTGAGGGGGCCCAAGGTGTGGGCCCCCACCCCCCCCCGCAAGGCCCCACCTGCCCTCCGCCTGGACTCTCACCGGTGCGTCACTTTAATGGGGTTGGGGGCTGAGTAGTCCGGAAGGCCTCCGGTGCCACTGAAGTCTCCACCGTCCTTGTCGTCTGGGTCCTCGGGGGCCCCCGGCCAGTGCCGCTTGGTAAGGTTGCGGGGCTGGGGTGCGTCGTCCAGGCCTGTGTGGTGCACCCCGCCACCCACCTCGATGGCCACCGAGCGGATGGAGCGGTTCCGGGCATAGCTGGTCTTGTACTCTGTGGGCGTCAGCGGGTGGCTGCGTTAGTGGGGCTGGCCGGGCAGCGGGCTTTTGCTCCCGAGACTCGAGGGCTCATGAGACCTGCCCGCTCAGGAAGCAGGACGTGGACAGACCCCAGTGGGAAGGACCACATGGTGATTCAACTGGGAAAAGTGAAGGTCCAGAGCTAAGGAGGAAGTGGCTGGAGATGACCCCAAGAAAGAGCTATGTGTGGACACATGTGGTCCATCCGTGTGATGGAATGTTTGGCCACAGAGGAATGAGGCCATGTGATCCAGACATGAGAGGTCCCGTATGTTCAGAATGTCCAGAGGAGATAAAGACATAGACACCAGAAGCAAGTTAATGGTTGCCATGGGTTGGGGAGACAGTAATGGGGTTCCCTTTTGGGGTGATGGAAGGTTCTGGAACTAGAGGTGGTGGGTGCACTACACTGTGAATGTGGTACATGCTTCTGAATCGTAGACTTTAAAATTGTAAAAATGGTAAATTCATGGTGTCTGAACTTTGCCTCGATAAAAAAAGAAAAAATGAAAAAACGGAATGTGGATAGAAAATCATTAAGTCAGGAGATTAAACGGGTAATCAGAAACTTCCCAACAAACCGAAGTCCAGGACCAGATGGCTTCACAGGTGAGTTCTACCAAACGTTTAAAGGAGAATGAATACCAGTCCTTCTCAAACTCCTCCAAGAAACAGGAGGAGGGAACACTTCCAAACTCATTTCCGTAGGTCAGCATGACTCCGAGACCATAACCAGACAAGGACACCACCAGCAAAGAAAGTTATAGGCCAGTTTCCCTCATGAACATAGACGCAAAACCCCTCAGCAAAAATATCAGCAAACTGATTTCAATAATACATTAAAAGGATCAAAGACCATGATAAAGTGGGATTTATTCCAGGGATTCAAGGATGGTTCACCGTCTGCCAATCAAGCTATAGCGTGATACAGCACATTTAACAAACATGGATAAAAATCGTAGGATCATCTCAATGGATGCAGGAAAAGCATTCGGCAAAATGCAACATCTGTTTATGATAAAAACTGTCTGATAAGGATGAGGTTAATATCCAAAATAGATAAAAACTTATACAATCAATAGCAAAAACCCAAACAAACCGATGGAAAAATGGGCAGAGAATCTGAATAGACATTTTTCTAAAGACATCCAGATGGCCACAGGTACACAGAAGGTGCTCAAGAGCAGGGAAACGCACACTGAATCCCAATGAGCTCTCCCCTCACACCTGTTAGGATGGCTGTCATCTAAAACACAAGAAATAGGGGCACCTGGGGGACTCAGTCGGTTAGGCGTCTGCCTTCTGCTCAGGTCATGATCCCAGGGTCCTGGGATGGAGCCCCTCATCAGGCTCCCTGCTCCGCTGGGAGCCTGCTTCTTCCTCTCCCCCTGCTCTGCTCGTGCTCGCTCGCTCTCTCAAATAAATAAATAAATACTTAAAAAGCAAAACCAAAAAGACCAACATGGATGGACCTAGGGGGTATATAAAGTGGAACAAGTCAGACAGAGAAAGACACATACCACCTGATCTCACTTATACGTGGAATCTAAACCAAAAGCAAGCAAAAAACCCTGAGCTCACAGATACAGAGAACAGACTGGTAGTTGCCAGAGGCGTGGGGTCGGGATTGGGCGAAATGGGTGAAGGGGCTCAAAAGGTACAGACTTCTACAGAACGAGTGAGTCCGGGGGATGCCGTGTACGGGACGGTGACTATAGTTAATAATACCGTGTTGCATATTTGAAAGTTTCTAAAAGAGATCTTTAAAATTTTCACAATAGATAAAAATGTTTTGTCCCTGTATGGTGATGGATGTTAACTATTTATAGTGATCATTTTGCAATGTCTGCAAGTACCGAATCACTATGTTGCATACCCAAAACTAGTATGTTACACGTCAGTTATACCTCAATAAGAAACAAAGACACTAAAAACTACACTTGTTTGAACTGGAAAAGGAAAAAGCTAGGTAGCACGTTCTCCTGGATAGAAAAGGGAGCGGCTTGGGGGAGGGTCTCTTAGCTTCTCCGTCTGAGTGGCCAGCAGTGAGCTGGGTGCTCTCCCCAGGGCTGGGCAGTGAGACAGGGCTCAGAGGCATTTTTTCCAGGCACTCAGTCGGCTACTAAAAACTGAGGGCATGCAGGCTTAGGCCAGAGCCTGGATTTCTTGCATCTTCTATACATTAAAAGCCAAATTGGATCAAGTTGCTAACATCTGAGAAAAGCGGGGGTGGGTGGTCATGTAGGTGTGCAGACTTCCGGCTTTGGAAGAGAAAACCAGAGGTGCCTGCCTGCACCCGGTAGGCCTGGGCAGGAGCTGACGCCGCTCCTTTAGACGAGGTCTGTTCTCCTGTTGGCCACAGTCCCCACCCCTCCCTTCTGATTGACAACTCTGCACACGTCACTCATGTCTGGCCCTGCCTTGCAGCAAGTCAGTAACCCCGCTGTCTCCAGGTGCATCTTTCTGGAGGAGGGCCTGGAGCCCAGCACGGCCCACGTTTCTGCAGGACTCCCAGTGGCCACCAGGTGGCGCCTGAGGCCCGAGGATGGGACTTGGCGGGGCGGGGCGGGGCGGGGCGGGGCGGGGCGGGGGAGTGGGTGGGAATGGGGGGTGTGAGGGGTGGGAAGGGGCCTGGGCTGCAGAATCGGCTCTTGTTGCCCCCACTCCGGGGGTAGATGTTTGTATCTTTCAGTTCTCAGACCCCTTCTATCAGAGTCACGCGGGCCAAAGGATCTGGGGGCCCAGGTCCAGGAGGGGCACCTCTTAGCCAAACCTTGGGCCAGCTCTCTCCTTGGCTTTTTCCTTCCTGAATCTGGTCTTCCTGAAGCCACAGTCCCGGGGCCCCTGACGCACACAGTGGGGGCCACTGTCCCTGTGGGGGTGGCTCATACCTGCCCACGAGGGCCGTGAACTAGACCCACCGGGTTCGTGCTGTGCCTTTCATCTTGCTTGCTCAGGAGTCAAGCTTCGGACCTTCCCATCTCCATCCCTCAGACATATACCCAAAGGCCCCAAGCTATGGCCTAAGGGCCGAATCTGGGCCCTCTGCCCGGTTTTGTAAATAGGCCACGGAGTCTATGGCTCTTTTCTCGCTCCAGTGACAGAATTGAGAAGTTGAGAGCCTGTTTAGCCTGCAAAGCCTCAAATATTTACTCTGGGTTGCCAGCCCCTGTGTGAACCTTCGCCTGGACGTGAAGCCACACTCCTTGCTCTCCTGGTCACCCTCGTGGGCTTTGTTCCCGGGGTCCCAGAGGCACCCCCGCCAACCCCACGTCCTGGGAACGGAGGGGCTGCATGACCCCATGGCCAAGAGCGTGGGCTCTGGAATCTGACCGCTCAGTGCAAATCCTGAGCAAATGTGTGACCCCGGACACTTTGGTTAACTGCCGAGCAGCAACGACGGTCCCTGCCCTGCAGGGCTCTTTGCAGGATGATGGGAACAGGACCAGGAACTTCTGCAGCACCTGGAAGCTGGCATCAAGCAGCTGCTCTGTGCTTAGAGGGCACCCGGCCGCTGGGACATCCCTGCGTCCAAGGTCACAGGCGAGGCCTATCCACCCCCCCGGGCCTGGAAAACCCGCTCTCTGGGGCTGGGACCCACAGGGCATTTGCACTCCCTCTTCCCAGACTGAGAGCACGCACGAGACCTGCTCCCGCCCCACGCTCGGCTCTCACTTCAGCGTCGGCCAACTGCCCTCTCCTCCTGGGCACACCACCGCTTCGTTTCCTCCACAAATCTTACACCGACGGAAGGGGTCTTCCCTCTTCGTCAGCTTGCTTACACGGGCCTTTGAGTTGGCTGAAAAGGATGAGCTTGGCAGAGACTAATCAGCTTGTGAGGAAACAACGGGGGCCCGCCCTTCGGAAGCGCTGGTGCAGGCAGGGGCCAAGGCGCGGGGGTCAGAGGAGCCTGCCGCTGGACACCCCGTCTCTAACTGGGCCACCAAGGAGGATCATTCAGCCTCAAAGGAGGAAGGGGACTGTGACCTAGGCAATACCGTGGGTGACCCCTGAGGATGTTATGCTGAGTGACAAAAGCCCGTCCCAAGAGGACAAACACGGCACGACTCCACTTATATGAGGTCCCCAGAGCACTGAGCCTCCCCGAGACGGCAGTAAAGGCTGGTGGCCAGGGACAGCTGCAGTCTAACGGGGACGGAGTTTGGGTTTTGCGAGATGTAAGAGCTCTGGGGGTGGATGGGGGGGTGGCAGCACCGCATGAAGGTGCTTAACGCCGCCGGACGTGCACTTAAAAGTAGTTCGAGGCGTGCCCGGGGGTTGGGTCAGTGTCTGACTCTTGGTTTCAGCTCAGGCTGTGATCTTGCGGTTGTGGGACTGAGCCCCCCCGTCGGGCTTTGCGTTCAGCGGGGCGTCTGCTTGTGACTCCCTCCCTCTCCCTCTGCCTCCCGCTCATGCTCGCTCTCTCAAATAAATAAATTAAAAAAAAATAGGGGCGCCTGGGTGGCTCAGTCAGTTGACTGTCTGCCTTCAGCTCAGGTCATGATCTTGGGGTCTGGAGATCGAGCCCCGCATGGGGCTCCCTGCTCAGCGGGGAGTCTGCCTCTCCCTCTGATCCTGTGCTCACTCTCACTCGCTCTCGCTCTCAAATAAATAAATAGAATCTTTAAAAAAATAAAAATAGTTAGAATGATAACCTTTATGTGTATTTCACCACCATGAAGAGCAAAAACACCCAGGACTAAAATCTCTAATTAGGCTTTGGTTGTCCTTGGTCAGGGGGCCCGACGAGTGGGCGGCATGGGAAACTGCCCAGCTCTGGAGGGGACACTTCTGGTTTGCTGACCCGGTCTCACCGAGACCAAGGCCTGGCACCCAGGGGCCTCTGAGCATGGTCCAGGCACAGGGGCATTCGTTCCAGGGGGAGCTGAACCTCTGAATGGGGCCAGGACTTGCCCGGATGACAGGAGTTTTGCAGTCGGATCGCAGGGACTTTGAGTCCACTTTCTCTGCTCGTTGGCTGTCTAACCGTCTGTCCTTCCTCAGCCCCTCGGGGAGTGAGCCGTGAAGTCTTGGACGGCTCCTTCCATTGGGATGGAGGCTCTTCCCCACTCATCCAAAGTACGGTTGATTCTTGTTATTTGGCGTGGATTTATGTTAAGTCACCTGAACACTGAGTTAGCCGACACGGCACCACTGCTCCTAGGGGAAATGTGGGGTTCGGTTCCTGCGAGCCTGCGGTGACGGCATGCTTGACAACTATCAATACAGAAACTTGTTCTCTGTGTTTCTCTTTAAAGGCACCTCATTTAATAGATACCGCTGATCCTTTAACACTGGGCTCCCGGCCAACAGCACGGTGTCCCGTGCCTGAAGTAAGCTTTTCTAACCTATGTGTCTTCTCCTTGGGGCACATCTCAGCCTTCCCGTGCGTGGGGACACCGCACAGCACGTCAGCACCAGGCTGAACAGGGACATCGCCGGGCAGAAGCACAAAATGCAAGAAACGTGATGCCACACAGACGTGGAAAAGACGCTCGCACACCGTACAAGAGCCGAAGCTGGAAAGAGAGCGCTGCCTCCTTGGAGCTCAGCTGGGAGGGCAGTGCTGCGCGACTCAGAAACTTCTGCCACTGCACAGCCGCCAACGACTGAGAAAGCACCCTGCGTGCTGACTGAGGGGCCACAGGTAAATCACTGCTAGTGAGACAATCTGCAAAAACCGAGGGTCGACTGCATCAGACGGCTCTCCCTTCCAGTCCCATCCAGAGCCTGACCTCTTCTTCCTTGCGCTGGGCCCAGTGCCAAGGCTTCTCCCCAGGTCTTCCCCCCGGCCTCCGACCGGCCTCCTGCTTCTGCTCCCGCCCCCTCGCAGCCCACCCAAGTGGCAGCTGGAGGGTCCCTTGAAAACACAGATCTGACCTTGGCTCCTCTGCTCAAAACCGGCCGGTGGCTTCTTGCCTCAGAGTAAGGGCCGACGGATAACCCGCGAGCCCCGAGGGCCCGGCCCCTCTCCCGCCCTCTCCAGCTACTGCCCCGTGCAGTGCTCAGCACGCTCGCACATTCTCTTCCCTCTTTGTCGCTGCCCTGCCTGCTGCCATGTCCCCGCTCCCAGGATGCCGCCTGGCGTGGGCGACACGCGTCAGTGGGCTCAGAGGACCGTGCCCCTCCTGTCCTGGGCCGCCCAGGCCGCCCCACTTACTCTTCTTGAAGAACTTCTTCCGGCGGCCGGCCAGGCCCAGCTTGTAGTCGCCGCCGTCGCAGGCGCACGCCTCGCCGCCCCCCGGCGCGTAGTACTTGGGCACCAGGTTGGAGAGGGCCCTGCCCCCGAGCCGCGCGGGGCCCTTGCACTTGTGCAGTTTCAGCTTCCCCGACGCGTCCTCCACGCACTGCCACTTCTGCAAGATGTGGCCAGGGCCTCAGGCTCCCGGGCCTCCGCCCCGCCAGCCCCCTGCACCCCCCTCCGCCCCGGAGCCGTCCCCCTCCTCTGGGGGGGGCCCTTGCGGGGATGCGGGCTTGCCGGGGCTCCCGGAGCCATCTGCTCAGTTACTGACAGATGGACAGATGGACAGATGCATGTCTGCTGTGGGAGGAGCACAGAGGGGCCCCGGTGCGGGGGGAGGGGCTCATGGCAGGGAAGGGCATTCCTGGACCTTAGGGCCCCAGCACCGAGGGGTGGCCTGGTCAGCAGGGCCTGCCCATGGGTGACTGCTGGGACTGAGGTCCCGGAGGCCCCAGGGGCTAGAGAGGGATGCCTCCCCGGGGTGTCCAGGCCCGACCCCCACCTCCAGGGCTCTTTTCCTTTGGGGAACGCAAGGTGCTCTGATACTGTTTGCAGATGCTGATGCCTGTGTCCAGCCTGCCCTGGGACTGCCTGACCCCCGGTCTGGGCGGGGCAGAAAGGTGCCAACGGGGGATCTGAACCATCCAGGGGGGACAAAGGCCCCTGGCCCAGCCGCTCACTCCTGGTACCTCGGAGCAGAAATGAGCACCACTCCCGGGATCTCCCCAGCACGCAGTCCGGGAGGGCAGGACTTTCCGCTGGGGACGTTCAGGGCCGTCGCTCCAGGCCCAGGAACCGTGCCCCGCAACAAAGGGAGCAGCGGAACCCCAAACTCTCATCTGAGGCACAGGCGGGAGGGGGTCTGGGGGCTTATGAACAAACGGGGGTGAGGGCAGGGCGATGGGGATGGGCCGGTCCTAATTCTGAGTCTAGTGATAAGACTGAGCCGCCCACACGGGACCGTGAGAAACCCACCCAAGCCCTGGCTGGGTCTCGGAAGCCACGGGCTGTCGGTGAGAAGCGGGACGGGAAGGCCTGGCTTTACTTGTACTCACGGGTGAGACAGGCGCCTCCGGGCCCGAGGTCCCCCGGGGAGCTGGCGCACTGAGGCAGGGGTGCACGTCCGGCACCCCTGGGGCCGGGCCACCCTGCCCTCCCCCCCCCCGCCTGGCTCCTCCCCGCTTCCAGAGCCCCCCTCAGAAAGGCCAAGTGCAGGCTCTTCCTGCTCTCCCTAAATACTACGTGGTTGTAATTTTCTTAACACTTCTCTTGAAATCAGCTCGCTTTTAGAAACCTTCTTTATTTAAAAAGGCAGCTTCCGATTTCTCCTCTAACCAGAAAGCCAGCCCGGGGCTCCTGGAAAGTGAATTCAGGGGCACTAACAGGGTACCCCGGCAGCGTGTCTGGGAAGGGGGCTGAGCGGGGCCACCGAGGAGCTCAAGCCCCACTCGTCCCGCTTCTCCTCCAATAGGATCACGATTGAAAGGGAGCTGAGGAAGGAGTCGCTTTCTGAGCCTCACCTAGTGTCACCTGGTGTCACCTGGGGGTGTCACACTCAGCAAACACACCTTGGGGGCCCCCGGCCTGGCTGGCTCTGTGGACTAAGGGCCCAACGGCAGCCTCAGGGAGGGGACAGCTCCGGGGAGGGGACAGTGCAGGGAGAGGAGGGAGGACAGCAGCCCCGAGGGCTGCTGCCACAGTTCCTCACCTGTCCCAGCTGCTCGCACGCCGTCTGGTACTCCGCGCGCTGACACAGGTCTTTCACGCGCTGGTATTTGGGCAGGAAGTTCTCCTCCTGGGCGTCCACCTTGTCACTGTCCCTCTTGTGGAGAAGCTTGCTGTGGGGCAGGGAGTGGGACAAGCGGCTGGCCTCCAGTGTGCCGCCCCCCCCCCCCCAGCCCCGGGCACGGTCACCGAGGAGGACGCGGGGCCGGCCTGGCCACATCCTCTGATTGTTAAGGGGCTTAAGACATGGGAATTTTATAAGAACCTTCCCAAGCTGCACGAGTTGGCAATAAATTAGGAAACATTTACGACATTGTGTAGGCAGGAAAACACGTCTGAGGGAACATGTGGTCTCCAGACGCAAGGTCTGTATCAGGCACGGGAAGAGTGAGCAGCTTCCTTTGTGGCCAGGGGGCTGTGGACACGAATCCCAGCGAGTCCCTGTTGCGAGGGACCACAGTGGCTGTCTCCCTCCTGGCCCCGCCAGCGAGATCTTCAGCACCAGGGTACAGGTGGGGCTTCCTGGGGTGCGCAAGTGAGGGGGCCCCTCCAGCACCTGACACTTACCCTCTCTCCACCAGGAAGGAGTCCCGCCAGACCCTCATCTTCTTTTTCAAGTGAAACCTGGAAAAGCGGCACACTTCCACCTTCTCATCAATGTGGTGGCCTCACGCATTCCCCCCCCATTCTCCAAGAAGCAGGGACGGTGCCTTGGTTCACAATCAGCACAGACCCAGGGCTCCAGGGGCAGCTGGGGGTGGGGGTGGGTGAAGTGGGCCCGGCGGGTGCTAGGAAGGCTGAGATGCTCACACCCCACGGAGCAGAGCCGGATCTTCCCCAGAGATGAGGGTCTGAAGGCCAACGGGGTGGAAATAGCCCCGGTCAAGGGTTTTGGGGGGAATTTCTTCTTTGATCCTTTGCAGTTGGACTTGTGTAATCTGAGTGTGCATTTCATACAGTTTCCCGTTACTGCTGTTTCCCAGATTGGAGCTCAGGCTGCCGGAGGAAGCTTTCCTCCTGCACCTGACTCCCAGGTGCTCTGGCTCCCAACCCAGCAGCCTTGCTGCCCCAAATGTGCCATTTTGCAGCCGTACAGCTCAGGAAACCTCATAGTCAAAGGGAGGAGGCTCCGTGGAGGTGGTGGGGGAACCTCCGAGCTGCAAGAGGGGCAAGCAGGAGGTCGCAACAGCCAGCACTTTGGGGAAGTGAACCCAGTGGGCAGTCCCAGTGCCGGCCACCAGATGTCGCTGCTGCCACGCCTGTCCCGGCCAGACTCTGCTCACCTTCCCACATGCCTAGTTTCTGTTCACGTCACCATTCCCCTTTCTGCTTGCAGGACACCTAGGATCACGGGCCCATCACACCAGCTGGCATTAAAGCCTTAGAGCACGTGATCAGGAGTGCAGCCCCCAGCCCAGAGTTTGAACGCCCAGCGTCAGCTCCACACTTGCTGAGACCTGTCCGGGATTCAGTTTTCGCATCGGTAAGACGAGAGCCCAGGAATGCCTCCCCCACGGGGTCCTGTGACGAGCAACGGGGTACATCGTCTGCCAAGTGTACCCCAAGTGCTCAGAACAAGGAAGTGCCTAGTTAGCGTTCACTGCTGTCGTTGTTGTGACTTTCAGTTCTACACAGTTTTAGCCCCGAGAGGGTCGTCAACTGGTCCCCTTGGCCATAATCCAGATGGGAGGCGGGAATCTTCGAGGACATTCTTCTTTCCCACGGCAGGTAAGGTTCCCTAGAGCGCCAGCTCTGGATTCTTGGAGACACACCCCCTCTCAGACCCACACGATGTGGCCATGAGTTCACACCGTTTGGGGAGTGTGGCACCCCTTCCCCCCCCAGCACCAGCCCTGCTCTCCTGCTCACCGATTCACTGGCCGTTCCGTGTCCAGCAGCTTCAGGATGGATTTCCCATCCATATCTGAGGGGATGTCCAGACCTGCAATGTCCAGGATGGTGGGGGCCAGGTCGATGTTGAGGACGATGTGGGGATTCCTGAGGGGGGGGGGAAGAAAAGCACTCAGCCACCTGCGCAGTGATGCCCCAGCCTCGCTGGGGAGAAAGGGCGGCTGGAGGGACGGAGGTCGCCAGGGGGTCAGGCCTGGAAGGTGGGGAAGCTGTGATCTTGTCACTCTCCTGCACCTCAGCCCTCATGGCCCCCGTCTGCAGCCCCCGTTCAGCTGAGCCCCCAGCCCTCCGCACCCCTCCCCTTTTGTGCCTCCACACATACCAGCAGTGCCCTCCCTGCCTCCTGCTACCTCAACACAGGACACCCCCCTCAAAGAGCCACTCTAGACCCTGGACCTGCCCCCGCATCTGTCTCTGAACACTGGCCCCTGGCTGTTCTTGGCCAGGCTGCTGTCTAGCCTCAGGGCCTTTGCCCTTGCTCTTCCTACTGCTGGAATGTTCTTCCTCCAGACGCCAGAGTAGCACTCTCCCCCACCCCCTTCGTTCTTTGCTCAGTAATTACCAAGGAGGCCGGACCGTGACAGACTCGGGGGGGGGGGGGCATGATCCCCGCCCTCCAGTGTTCACACCTTTGTGTGATCCCCTCCGCTGGGCCACGCCAACGGGATCTGGCGAAGGTGAGGAGACGGCACACGGCGGTCACGTTACGTGCCATGCAGCCCCGTCTTGCCGGCTGTCCCATCTGCTTCCCCCCCCCCCCCCCCCCGGTTGGCTCTGAAGAAGCGAGCCGCCCTAGATCATCACCCCCGCGAGGACGTGTGGTGACTGTTCGGGGAGGCAGGCTGTGTGACTCCAGGTGCCCTGCTTGCACCTGCACAACCCCGGGAGCGGGGGAGCGGTCCGTCCCCAGCCCGGCCTCCCGCCCTGCAGCCGAAGCAGAGGAGCAAGCCAAGCAGGGCCCCGGCTGCTGAGCCACGGAAACCGTGAGCTGCCACCGTGAGCTGCTGTCACGCGCTCAGTGTGTGGCGACTTATTACGCAGCATCGAGGACTATCACCAGGCCCTTCCTGAGGACCCCTCCTCGTGCCCCTGCCCTGAGGCCGCGTCTCCCCATTTACTGCATCTTTTAGTCGTATATCTGGTTTCTTGTCTGTTGTCTACATAGCGTCTAATGGCAAGGCTGACACTTTCGTCTGTCTCGTTCACTTCCTAGCGCTTTTACACTTAGGGTACACAGCAGGTGCTCAATAAGTGTTAGCTTAGTGACTTTCGTTATCTATCTCCACCATGCGTCCGTCCCGTGTCTCGTCTCTGCCTGGCGCTGTTCCCAGTGTGGTAGTCAGGGACTTGAGGGGCGTGCCCAACGCAGGGCATGGCCCCCGCTGAATGCAGGATGCCGTGTGGGAACTCTCCATCAAGGCGGCCTGGTGTCCCCCACCCCATTCCCTGGGCTGAGGGGCAGGGCCTGGGTCCTAGGGTTTCAGTTGTCTTTGACCCCCTCCTTCTCCCCAGCCCAGCACCTTGCAAACACATGGCAGGTAGCCAGGCGTGCTGGGAGAGGTCCAGGGGGGGAGGCTGCGTTGTGGACGGGCTCGAGGGCATGACAACTTGATCTGTCAGGCGGAGGGAGCTGGAGAAGATGGCGGCGTGAGCAGGTGCCAAGTGGAGAGCTGGCAACCAGCCGCTGAGTTGGCTTGAGGCTGTCCAGCAGTCCTGCTCCCCTGGACTAGATGGGATGGACAGGATTGCTTTTCCCACCCGGCATCCATGCCCTGCTCAGTGGGAGCAGTGCCCTGCCTCACTCAGATTCCACCGCCTGATGGGCCGGGTCTGCTCACTCAAGGTCTTCTATCGCCCTGGCTACCGTGATTGGTTTGGGGATGGACACATGACCCAAGTCAGGCCGGTGAGAGTCAGCCTCAAGGCTTCTGTTCAAACCTGTGTTTGGTTTCCTAAACTGGATGTCTGCAAGTCATGGTGAGCCTACCACCACGAGAGAAAAGCCTGCCTGAGAATGAAGCCAATTCAGAGGAAACTGGGCTGACAAACAGAAAATGAAAGCTTCCTGATGTTATTGTCTGACTGCCGGATCCAGCCATGCCTGAAGCCAACATAGCCTTGGACTTCCCAATTACCATAGTTCCTATATTCCTTTTATCTTTCTTTTTGGGAGGGGGGCCTTATCTGGCTTCTGCTTGCAACCAAAGGTATCCTAGCCTTCAGCCCCAAGCCTGACATTAGCACTTTCTTTCTCTTGTCCATGTGGCGTGTGGTTTTGGGTCCTATGAACCAGATCAGAGACTCTGAGGCTGACCAAACCCATCATGTCAATGCCTGTAGAGTCTTTAGTGGGTCAAATTCTTTCCATTTACAGTGGTGGCTCAAGGTTTTAGAGAGGCAGGAGTAGAGGCTGCCTGGCTTAAAACCCAGCTCCTTCCCCGACATACCACATGACCGCAGACAACCTAACCTCTCTGTGCCTCAGTAAACAGGGTCACGGTAGCTTCTGCCCCACAGGGTTGTTGGGATGCTCACGTGACTTACGTAGCTATAAAGGGCTCAGACCCGGGCTGAAGAATGAGCTCGATAAGCATGCCTATTATCACAGCTCTCCTTACATGGGGACCCCGAGATCCAGGGACGGGGAGGGATTTGTTGAGATCGGCAGGCAGCGATCAGCCCGGCCTTGAACCCACGCGACCCATCTTCTGGAATTGTTACCAAGCATTCTTTCTAAGGAATGGAAGTCAGGCCAAGTAAGTGTCTTAATAGCAATTTATCTGCATTTCAAAAAACCATTTGAGTTGGTCTCCGTAATGTGCAGTTGATCTGAGGAAGCCGCTGCTATGACACTTGCCTTTCTAGCCTCTCCCTGCCCCAGGGATGGCGTTTGTGCTGCCAGAACGTGGCAGCCCAAAGGTTAGCCCAAGGAGAATGCCAGGGTCCTGGAGAACGGATGGGGGGGAGACTGTCTCCCTCTGTGCTGTGGCCTGAGCTGGGCCAGCTGACCTTGGCAGACAAGCCCCGACCGAGCCGGCAGGGTTCCTCCCCGACAGTCGCCCCAAGGATCACCCAGGCCAGACAGAAATCGAGGTGGCCTTCCCATGCGCCAGCGGCGACGCACACGTAGCCCAGCTCCCTGACTCCCTGGCACGCTGCCCCACCAGAAACAATCTGTTTTCACAGGTGCTAACGGCCCCGTCTCTCCTTCCCCAGCAGACGGCTATAAAATGTGTCAGAACCCACCCCGGGGACATAATCAGTGTCTCACTTGGCACCAAGGCTCACCTGCCCAAATCACGTGCCGCCCAGGGGAGTGGCTTGGGGCTACGCGGTGGAACCACCCGCTTCTTGCCCAGCCGGGGGCCAATGGAGCCTGGAGGCCTCCCTGGAAACGCGGGGCCCTGGGTGGGGGGTGGGGGTGACGCACTTACAGCGAGCCGGCCTCCACGTTGGGGCCCCTCACGTAGAACGGGACCCTGATGTCAAACTCGTACGGCATGGACTTGCCCTTCACCAGGCCGAACTGGCCGATGTGGTAGCCGTGGTCGGCGGTATACACGATGTACGTGTTGTCCAGCTCGCCCGTCTCAACCAGCATGTTGTAGATCTGAAACGCAGGCGAGGCGGTGAGGGGGGGCAGGGCTGCAGGCACCCTGCGCCCTCGGGCCCGTCCCTTCTCAGCTGCGGGTCTTTACTGCATCTCACTGCTGGGGTCGGCGGTGGGGGGGGATCCTGGGACTAATGCATTTCTAACTGCAATGATTGCAGCCTCCCCACCTCCTGTCGCTTCCTGCCCCCCCTTCTTCGCAGCGTGTCTCCCCTTCTAGCTCTTTGGCGTGTTTGTGGCTCCTCAGGCCCTTGAATTAGATTGGGAGCTCGACAAGGGCGGGAGCTTTCGTCCCGTGTTCTCTGCTGCATTCTCATGGCCCTGGCGCTCAGCCGATGCTGCTTGCTGGATGGATGGGTGGATGGATGGATGGATGGATGGGTGAACAAATGAATGAATGAGTGAATGAATGAATGAATGAAGGTATGCCGTGGCCTGGGGTAGGTGTTAGTGGTCTACAACAGCGCTGTCCCACAGAACTTCCCGCGGAGCTGGTGAGGTACCAGCGCCGTCTGAGATGGTGGCCCCAGTCGCATGGGGCTACTGAACGTCTGCACGTGGCTAGTGCGACCATGACACTGAATTTTAAACTATATGGATTTTAATTAAATTTATGTATATATGTCTGTATGTCTGTATTTAGATTTTATTTATTTATTTGAGAGAGAGAGAGAGAGAACGAATGGTGGGGAGGGGCAGAGGGAGAGAGAGGGACAAGCCAACTCCCCCCTGAGCAGGGAGCCTGTTGCAGGGCTCGAACCCAGGACCCAGGGATCATGACCTGAGCCAGAGGCAGACGCTTAACCGACTGAGCCACCCAGGTGCCTCATGGATTTTAATTAGTCGGTTAAGCGTCTGACTTTTGATCTGGGGGTCGTGAGTTCAAGCCCCATGTTGGGCTATATGCTGGATGATTTTTAAATAACCATGGATAAATAAAAAATGTATATACCACACGATGGAATATTATTCAGCCATAAAAAGAAAGATGTGTGTTACACATGGATGAATCTCGAAATTGTGATGCTGAGTGAAAGAAGTGAGACACAAAAGACCACATGTCCGTGATTCCACTTCGAGGAAGTGCCCAGAAGACACAGGTCCACGGACACACAAAGCAGGCTAGCGGCTGCCTAAGGACAGAGGCGGAGGCGGTCGGGGTGTGATGGCGGGGGCCATGGGGCTCCTGTCCGGGCTAACGAGCACATTCTAAAGTTGACTGTGCCGATCACACGGCTCTGCAGATTAAAGCCACTGGGCTCTACTTGCGTGAATAACAGTTCGCGGACTGTATCTCAACAGAGCTGCTCAAAACGTACCGAACGGGACAGGCCCGGCACCAAGCGTCACGAAGGCAGAGGCTGTGTGGGGACCGCTCAAGGCCACTTCCCCGGGGCTGCCACGCTGCCTGCTCACCCTGCCTCCGTTTCCCTTCCTCTGCAGCCCACGGCGCTTGGGGCCCAGGGAGGGTGGGGGGAGGGCGGCCTACCGTCTCCATGGAGTCGTCCACGGACATGAGGGTCTGCAGGCGCTTCCGCTGCAGCATGTTGGTGAACTCCATGTGGATGGGCTTCATGGGCCCCGTGTAGCGCATGATCCAGTGCTTGTCGGGGTTGGGCGCGTAGTTGTAGCTCGGTGTGCTGCGGGGGGAACACGTACCCAGCTCAGGCCGGGTGTGGGCACAGCCCTAGCCTCCCCAAATCCCCAGTCCCCTAGCCTCCCAGGTCCCCAGCCCTCCAGATCCCCAAATCCCTAGTCCCCTAGCCCCCAGGTCCCTAGGCCCCCAGGTCCCCAAATCCCCAGTTCCCTAGCCTCCCAGATTCCCAGTCCTCCAGGCCTCCAGTTCCCCAAATCCCTAGGCCCCTAGCCCCCAGGTCCCCAGACCCCCCAGCTCTCCAAATCCCTAGTCCCTTAGCCTCTCAGGTTCCCAGCCCTCCAGGCCTCCAGTTCCCCAAATCCCCAGTCCCCTAGCCCCCAGGTCCCCCAGGCCCCCCAGCTCCCCAAATCCCCAGTCCCCCAAGTCCCTAGCCCCCCATGCCTCGGAGGGCAGCCTCCTGCACCGCGTGAGGGTCCATCTGGGGAAGTCGCAGCAGCACACCAGGGGCTCTGCTAAACCTTACGGGCAGCGTTTCTCCAGCGCGTGGTGTGCGCGTGGGAGGACCGGGGGTCACCCAGCCTTAAGCGACCCGGGGCCGCCCAGGTGAGAACATCAGCCCCTCCGGCTCAGCTCTGCCAGCCCACCCACGACATCAGGCCCCAGTCTCAGTCTGGGGTGAGTCCCCTAACACTTCCCTGGAATTCGCTCTGCTCTCTTTCTTAAGAAGGGGAGAGGCTCAAGTCCAGAGCCTCCGGCAGGCACGGCCCCCCACTCGAATTTCTCAGCCTCGTGGTGATTTTTCAGTTACCTCGGGCAAAGGAGGGCTACTGTGGTTAAAGTATGACTACAGAGCTTCCTTTTGCAATAGATTTTGGTTAAAAATAAAAAAGAAAGAAAAAGGACATCGGCTACAAAATCAGATCAATAACAGTCATGGACGTAGGGCCGAAAACGTGAGGACAGTGCTCGAGTGTACGTTTGTCACAATCACTCTTCCCGCTCGTTCTCATCTCCCAGTTACTGAAGATGAAACAGAGGGTCAGAGAAGTTCGGGGACCTGCCCGCAGGCCCATGGAGCGGGCGGTGGAGCCGGGGGACTCCGTGACTTCTGCCGTGGGGTCCCCCATGATGACTCATGATACTGAACTAATCACCAGAACCTCCGATTTCTACGGAGCACTGACCATGTTCCACGCGCTGGGCGCAGCTCGGGGGTTCACCTCCGCCCATCTCACTACCACTCACCGCCCTAGGAGCAGGTGCCACGTTTCCTGCCCCAGCGAACATCCTGAGGCCCAGCAAGGGGCTAACTTGCCAAAGGCAGAGCTGGGCTTTGAACTCCAGGAGTGGACAGGGTCGCCCACTGCCACCATAACTGCCTCCCTGACGTGCAGGCCTGTCTGGAGACCCTCCCGTCCATACGTGCTTGGCCATAAGTTTGGCCAAGACACTCCTGCTGGAGGATGGAACAGCTGAAACACACAGGTTAATGTGGTTCATGGTTCTGGAAGCTTCCAGGTGATTCTAGTCATCTAGTACTCTGTCCCAAACCAGGAGCACTTCTGGTCACCTCAGCTCACGCCAGGCCCCGGGATCTGAGCTCTGGCACACCCCACCAACGTGCGGGGTATCCTGGGTGGGGTACACCGCCGACAGGAAGTGCCCTATTAACCCCACAAAATGTGGCATCCCTCGTGCTGGTCTGGTTCCGCTCAGATCTGACCCCCTCCCCGGTCAAAGCTTTAAAGAAAGCTTGCGTTTCCACTGCCTGAAGACAAAGGCTCTTCAAAATGGCTATGAAGAAAGCAAGGGGTGGCGAGCAGGGATGAGGGCAGGAAGCTCCCGAACGCCTCACCTGCGCCACCAGGCCCTCCACAGAGTATCAGCGTGTTCTGGGCTAGGGGATGACGCTGCAGCTTTGGACAGCCTGACAGTTATGGAGACCGGTGCTACCCAGAGTGGGCGTGAGTCACAAGCCTTGAGATTCCTTCTGGACTTTACTTTGAGTCCCTGGCTGGTCTCCCGCCGCTAAATCTAAATCCAGCCCAGCCCGGCCCCCACCTCTACCTCCTTTGATTAAGACCAAGGCCTGGCTCTCCTGTGGGCCGGCTTAGGGCCTGACCCGCCTGTAGAACGTTCCTAGGAACAAACTCCCCTCCCCCACTGAGGACCTGGCAGGGGGCTGCTGGGGGCAGGGGCTGCACAGACTCGCCCTCGGAGCCGGTTGGCGGTATGGGAAAATTGTTCCCGGAGGCCCAAGGGGCCGGATTCCAGGAGGCAATTTTGAGCAATCATCCCTGAATCTATTAGATTCTATTAAGCTGGTGTGTGCCCTCGAGAACAGTGAGGGGTGGGTTTGTCAGAAGTCTGCGTGGAAGGATTCCCGAAGCCCTTTCTTGGAGACCTCTTTCGGAGCAGGGTCTCAGCGCCGGGAGGCTGCAGGGCCTGGGGACCGGCTCCAGGCCAGTGCCGGCTTGCTGGTCACCGCAGGAGGCCGGCCTCCTCCAGGGAGGAGGTCCCATTTTCACAAGAATCCAGACGCTTGCTGAACAAAGAGGGAAAAGCCTCACCTCCTTAAGAATCTTAGGAATGTGTGGTGTGTTCACCGCGGGGCCTGAAGGGAGCCTCCCCTCCCCTCTGCTGCCCTCCAGCTCGTCACTGTGCCTCTGGAGGGGGGGCGGTGAGGACCCTGACACCCACCGCGGCCGGGCTGTCAGCACCGCCGGGCTCCTACGGGTCGTGCAAGGCCCGTGAACCCACGATCAGACGCCACACCTCAAAGGGAGCTCTGGGGGCTGGTGGGGGTTGGGGTGTCTCTGTGAGGCTACGTATGCTTCTGTGTGTGTCTGCGTGTTTGCGTGTGTGCGCGTGTCTGGGTGTAGAGCTGTGTTCATATGTGTGTCTGTGTCTTTGTGGGTCTATGTAATCTGCGTGGACCTGTGTTTGTGTTGATGTATTTGCGTATCTGTGTGTATCCTTGTGTCTGTGTGTGTCCGTGCATCTGTGGGGGTATGTGTGTACATGTGTGTACATGTGTGTACCTTTGTGTGTGTCTGGGTATCTACGTGTGTATCTATTTGTATCTTTGTACATTTCTGTGCGCTTGTGTTCGTGTGTCTCTGCGTGTATCTGTTTGCACCCTTGTGTGGGGCAGGGAGCGGGATGGGGCCCCGGACAGGTGGAGCGGCAGCGTTTGCGAGGGCCCATGAGGCCCACGTCAAGAACGGGACACCAGGCTTGACTGGGTGGCAGTCTCACCGGAGCCTCCGGATCGAAAGATCTGGAACTCTGACCCACCAGCAGGGCCCTGTCCCCTCCTTCCCCCCCTTGACTGTCATAATTAAATATCCCAGCTGCAGAAGTTTCTGGTTTTTGGTTTTGTTTTGGAAATGATTATACCCCAGAGATAGGAGAGCCTTCCAAACACACCCCTAATAAGGCGATGGGGGTGCTCTGGGTAAGTAATAGCAGGCGTTACTCATGTTCAATTTCTATAATTTTCATTTCAAAGGGAAAATAAATGAGCAGGCAATGTCAAACAATCTCATGAAACTCTAGGGCTGCTGGGGAGGAGGGATGCCAGCGCCGCTTTTAAAGGAGAAGCTGCAGAAGCGAAGCGGACCTGCCCCCCGCCCCCCAGTCCCCGCGGCTCCTGAGGTGGGACTGAGCTGCCCACGCTGCCCACAGGCCTCCTCCCCAAACAGGAGGCCGCCAGTGGGGGTGCAGGTGGGTGGGGGCAGCCCCAGCGGCGGAGCGGGCTGGGGGGGCGGGCAGGCAAGTCAGGTGTGAAGAGAGGCAGTGCTGCCGGCTGGGGAGCGAGGGGGCGCCGCGGCCCCTGGAATGCGGTTCACCATCTGTCCAATCTCCTCCCCAAAGACCAGGGGATCAGGAGGTGAGCACACCCCCTCACCCTCCCCGAGCCACTCGGGGCGCTGTCAGAAAGTAATTACAGCAAGGGGACGCGGAGGGCAGCACAGTGTGATTATAATGACAATTAAACACCCGGAACATTCAGGCGGATTCCAAATTGCCCTGTCCTTGTCGCCCCAATGTCACAGCGAGGGCTGCTGTGTAGCACTGCTAAGTGGGAGGTGGCTGGAGGCAGGGAGAAAGAGAACTTTCCAGGAAGATTCGCTAGCCAGCTGGAGGGAGGAGGACGGGAGGGGTGGGCAGAGAGATGGGAGGTGTGGCTGGGGGCACGATCTGAATCTGGCTCTGCCATTTACTGGCTGCGAGTTACTTTGCCTTTCTGTGCCTCGGTCTCCTCATCTGTGGAATGGGAATGCCAGGTGTGGTAGGCAGGTTCCATGACAGCTCTCCACGGCCCCCCCACCCCCTTCCTGGCATTCGCATCCCGTGTCACCCCTCTCATACTGGCAGCAGTGGTCTGTGCGACCAAGAGAATAAGGCACAGGGGTGGTGTGTCACTTCCAAATTAGCGCACGAAAGACTCCAGCTTACATCTCAACCTCTCTCGATCTACCCCCAATCCATTCCTCCATCTTAGATCATTTGCTCTGGAGGAAGCCAGATGGCTGCCATGCGGTGAGGACACCCGAGCAACCCTCCAGAGAGGCTGGCCGGTCGGGGAGCTGCCGTGCGAGTGAGCCCCGGGCTAGCCGCAGGTGGCTGCAGCCCTGGCCGACGCCTGGATTAGAACCTCAGGAGACCCTGTGCTAGAACTTTCCAGACAGGCCACTCCCAGGTGCCTGACTCACACACACTGTGACCTAATACACGTTTGTGCTTTTAGCTGCTCAATGTCAGGGTAACTTGTCATGCAGGAATGGATAAATAGTACTTCGAGGGTCGTTGTGAATATTGAGGGATTTGGTGCAATGTAAGGACTCAGCACGGAGCCTGCCATGTGGTCAACAGCTCAGGAAAGGCTGCTGAATATATCCACGGTCTGATGAAGCTACGGACCCCGTTTCAAAAAAAATGATTTAAAATGCATAAAATAAAATACACAGGGTCACAAAGGAAACCCATTATACTGCAATGCCGGTCCACGCACAGACCTCCTGCGGGGACGACGAGGGTCCCAACTTAACAACACTGCTGCCTCTTTGGTCCATCAGCCAGGCTGGCTGGATTTGCGTCTGGTATTCCCACAGGCGAGCAATGCATTCCTGGGTTCTCTGAACCAGGAGGATTTGAGACAAAGCACAGCTCTGTCATGGTCATGCCATTACCATCCTGAAGCACGACCCCCCCCCCCCCACACCACCCAGTGGCTCTGCGGGCAGGGGGCCGAAGCTTACATGTGCTGGGACGCGTTGGGGAAGAGGCTTGAGTATTGGGGGGCGGAGTCCTCGGGGCCGTGGGGGGCCGCGTGGCTGATGACCATCAGGACGGGCCGGTGTGGGTACATCTTCTTGGATGTGCGGAAGAAGCTCACGCTGTCATTGGTGATGAGGTCTGTCAGGTAGTCCTGGGAGGCAGGGAGAGACGGGAGGACTTGTGAGGAGCTGGGGCACCACAGTGACCCAGGCAGACAATCCCTGCCCGCCCCCCCCCCCCCCCCGGGGCCAATCGTCCAGCGGCAGAAAGACAATCAATGAGCAAGGAAATGGTGCTAAAGGAGGAAAAATAAGCAGAAGGGCTCAGGGAGGATGGGGGAGAAGTTATGATTTGTCATTCCTTTATCATGGATGTTAAGATAATACTAGCTCACACTTTTGAGCGCCCACGGTATGCCAGGAGTAGTTCTGTGCTTGCTTATAGCAGTTCATTTAATTCTTACATAACCGTAGAAAGTAGGTGTGATGAGAATTCCTGTTTTCCAGAACAAGAGATTAAGGCACAGGGAAGTTAAGTGAATGGCTGTTGTCACACAGCTGGTAAATATCGCAGCCAGGCTTCCTAAGTCTTGGTTCCTAGACCTGAAGTCTTTCGAAGGTTCCTGAAATACCGCTGAACAGAGTGGGGCCATCCCTGTATTCCTGGAGTGCTGTGCTGGGGGCAGGGGCAGCTGACCATGTAAACCCACAATCGAGACAGTGACAGTGTGGACAGATGAAGGAAATAAGCTGTGACGAGGAGCTGGAGCGGGGGCATACTTTAGCTGGGGCAGTCAGGGAGGGCCTCCCTGAGGAGGTGACATTGGGGCTGAGTCTTGAGTAATGAGGAGCTGGGCATGGGATTGATCTTTATGACTGGGGTTCACCCTCAGCTGCCTATCGGGATCCTCGGGGAGCTTTGCTGAGGTGTGAGCCTACTCCCAGAGATGCTGGTTTAATTGGTCTGTGGTGTTCCCCAGGCACTGGGCTTCTTAAAAGTTCCTACCGGTTCCGATGTACAGCCAGCACTGAAAATCTCTGGTCTAGAAGAAGGGTTCCAGGCAGAGAAAATGAGAGCTGCAGGGCCTCTGAGGCAGGAAATGAGCCTTTGCTATGTGTTTGAGGAATGTCAGCAGGAAGGAGTGGCACAAACAGAGGCAAGCAGGGGGTTCCGAGAGGTGACAGCCGCTTAGACACGGGGCAGGATGAGAGAGGAGCTGGAGGAAGAGGACTGGGCAGAAATCGAGGGCTTTAAAAGCTCAGCTAAGAACCTGAGATTTGCCTAAACTCTTCTTGGACTTGGTAAAAATCTTTAGCTGCTAATCTCTCACGATGGTAACAAGTTCCTGAAATTTACCTTCTGCTCCCTGGGAAGCAGCTCTGTCCAAAATGATCACTTTCAAAATGAGGTATTATTTTCGAGAAGAAAAATTCAAGAAGCGGCTACAGCTTCTACCCCGAAGTGAACTGTAGGACGTGCCCATGCTTCCAAGACACGCCTTCAGGGACACTTGAACACTGCACCGGATGCCCAAGGATGGCCACTGCAGCTGTGTTTATAAAGTGAAGTGTATCGCAGCGACCAGCCACGGGGACGTGACTAACGAGTTTACGCTGCTTTCATAGTAGGCAGGGCTGTGCAGACATGACAGGGAAGCAGGTCTGTAGTTACTGTGATGGAAAGTTGTCCAAGATCACACTGTTAAGGGAAAGAACGAGCTACTCTCAAACCAGGAAGATCCCATCTTTTTTTTGGAGGGGAGAGGCAGGGTGTAGAGGACACGCCAAACCCCTAACTCCATCTGCTTTTGAGCACCAAGGAAGAATCTAGGACAGATATCAGTGTGCGAACTGGGGTCTGGGATAAGGGGAGACAAAGGGAGAAAGTCACTTGCTACTTTGTATACGTTTCCTGGGATACTTTTTATGACTACTTTTGGGGAGTGAAAAAAGGTTTTCTACGGGGATTCTGTAGAACTTAGTACACAAAAATAACATTATAGGTCGCCTAAATCACAGAGCTAGTGCTACAGTCGTGGAGCATGACCTGAAGGGGCCGGGAAAATGACGGAGGGAACTGTGGACGGGGCTGTGAGCACGGTGGGAAGCCACGGGGGGGCTGCCGTGCTCCGTCGTAACCCCATCCTCACTGCTTGATTTTGGAACTACGTGCCTACTTGGCTGTGATTAAACATGTTTGTTAAAAAGCCACCATGAACATCCCTTCCCAGGAGAGACATACAAGGCGATGATACGACATCCGGAAAGAACACACTCGAGCCGCCTGGACCGACATGGACCAACCTTACCGGCCTGACCCTGCGTGAGATACGACACTTGTGTATACAGGCGAACACCACACAAAACGTTACGTATTGTTTGCGATATCTGCATATGGGATCGTAGAATGGAAGCCTCCACGGCGGTCAGCGGGAGGCTGGTTACCTCCCTGGTGGGGGCGCAGCAGGCCAGCAAAGGGGGCCTGGCAGGGGGACACGGGGGCTCCTATGGCCCATGATATCGCAGGTTCAGAAACGTGTGTGGTGTGATGACCGGGTCTGCCTCTCCAGGCTGGCAGGGGGGGTTCAAGCGCGAGGAGATGAAAGGCCCTTGACACGGTGCCCTGCACGCAGCCAGCTCCTGATAAGTCGGCTGACACCGGCTGTCCTGGTGGCGGGGCAGATCGTCTGCATATCCGAGAGCACCCACCCTCCTGGGTCCTCCTCAAAGCCACTCCGACAGCAGCTAAGGCTCTGCTGACCTCCGCCAGCTGCGGCATCTGGCACGCTGCACCCCCACCCCCCCCAACCGTCCATGCGGATGGAAGGGGATACCACCCTCACTCCAGGGGTGGGCGGTGTGACCAGGCTGGCCCATGAGGACACGCCATCTCTCTGGCCATGGTACTTGAGCATGCAGACATCAGAGTGAGGGGTAAGGGGACCTGGGCCGGGGTGGAAGTGGCACCATCCAGTCACTGAGCAGATTCAATAGACAGGATGTGTCCATTGGCTGCATGTGGGGGAGGGGGAGCAGCCACCCCCCCCCCCAAGCCCTGCCACCTGGTTTTTGGTTTGGGTGAAGGATACAGAGATGGGGGGTCCAGGAGAAAGAAAATGTCAGGGCGAAGGCAGGAGGGCTAAGTTCTGGACGAGCTGAGCTAGGTGCCTGCTGTCAGCCAGGAAGGAGTCAGGGATGCGGGTTGTTCACAGGAAGGGTGAGACAGAGGAGGGGACCAAGCAGGCTAAAAGGTGAATTTTCCAGAACCCGGAGATCAGCTGATGGATTATGAGGAACTCCCCTCTCTGTCCCCCCTTCAGCCCTGCACCAGGCCCGTTCCCGGTCTCCTAGGTGAGGGGCTAGACTTGCCCTGGCGCACTCCAGGCTGCGCCGGTGGGTGGGTGGTGATGCCGGCTTCTGGGCACTTCGCTCCTAACTGGAGTGTAGCAGCCACAGTGGTGCCCGCCCCCCCCCCCCCATCGTGACCTCTGATCGACTTTGATCAGTAAACCAAGAGGAACCCAATCCATCTGCAGAGACTGCTAGCCTGCAGCTCGACAAAAGCGTCCGTTTCCCCCAAATGGTCATTTAGTCGAGGAAGCGTGTGGGGGGTGGGGCATGCTCCTGGGGAGCTCGGTGACAGGACAGGCTGCCCGTCTCATGCCCTACCTCGTTCTCCAGGCTTGGCCTTTGCCACCGTTTCTCATTTACGGGCTCATTTAACAAATACTCATTGGGTGTCTGTTCCCAGGGTTCCAGGCTTCCTGTTAAGGACTTGGGATGTGGTCACAAGGTCCCCATCCCCATGGTAATCACAGTCCTGTGCAGGGTGTAGAAAAGCATTCGTAAGAAGGCAGGGGACTTGGGAGGGACAGGAAGTTTTCACTCGCTTAGGATTACCTTTGGCTGCTGGGGGTGGGGGACAGAGACTGTAAGGACAAGAGAGGGGACCACAGCTGGCATGATGGGAAGCTCCTCTTCTTGCCTGGACCTGGGTGCCCAGAGAAAACTGTCCCATAGGTGCCCCCTGGAAGCCTGGGGTTCTAACTCTTGTCTGAACTCGGGTGAGATAAGCCAGCTCACCCCAAATTTCTCAGGGCATCCCGCCAAACTGGAGTCTCCTGGCTCCAGGACTAGTTAAATTTTCTGCCTGGGAAGCCCACATGAGTTGCTTTAGGGCTGTGCCTTGAGAATGATGGCTTTGCTCCTGAGACCTGGTTTGAGGGCAGGGAGGGGGGCAGAGAAGGGAAGTTGCCCCCTCTACCCAGGGGGCAGCCCTGAAACCCACCTCTTGATACTCTCTTCACTTGGCAAGTTAACCTGGAACAGAGGGTCTCCTTTTCTGAGCCATTGGCTCCCTGGGCAGGAAGTCTAATTTTTATTCTGAATCCTAGTGCTGATCCCGCCCCCGTGGAAGCTTCTACCGCAGTTTGTGTTCAGAAGAGACTCACATCCGTTTAAGTAGCAATTATATTTCATGAAGCTGAGGGCTCTGGAGTCAGAAACGCTGGGTTCACACCCCAGCTCTATCACCTGCTATCTGCGGGCCAACCACTCACCTTTTTTTTTTTTTTTTAAAGATTTTATTTATTTAACAGATAGAGACAGCTAGCGAGAGAGGGAACACAAGCAGGGGGAGTGGGAGAGGAAGAAGCAGGCTCCCAGCGGAGAAGCCTGATGCGGGGCTCGATCCCAGAACGCCAGGATCACGCCCTGAGCCGAAGGCAGACGCTTCACGACTGCGCCACCCAGGCGCCCCAACCACTCACCTTTCTCAGTCTGTGTATCTAAAAAATGGGCCCGATAACAGTCCCTTCTTCAGATGGTGGCGTGAGCACTTGACGAATAAAGCACTCAGCAAGGAGCCCAGCACTGAGAAAACCCACAGTGAACACTGGCTCTGATTATTGTCACGTGTTTGCTCAACCGACCTTCATGGCAACTCTGAGAAGTGGACTTCGTGCCCATTTGACAGATGGGGAAACTGAGGTCACAAAACTAACAAGCAATGCACTCAGAGCGAGACCTCAGGCCTTTGTATTTTTTGTCTGCTCCATCGCTTTTCCCCCACAAACAAAATTATTAATGAGTCTATGGTGGTTTGCACTACGTATCAAGAAAGCTTTTCTGTAAAGGGTTAGCTAGGAAATGTGAGAGGCTTTGCAGGCCAGATATCTCAGTTGCAACTACTGCTCACTGTCCCTGCAGCACGAAAGCAGCCACCGTGGAGATGAATGGGTGTGTCTGTGCTCCGGTAAAAGGAGAGGCCCGCTCAATTGTAAATTTCATGTCATTTTCACCTGTCGTGAAAGCTGCTCTTTTTTTGATTCTTTTTCAATGAGTTAAAAATGTAAAAACCATTTTAAGCTCAAAGGCTAGATAAAAACACTTGGTGGGCAGGATTCGGCCCATGGGCCCTTGTTCAGAGAATGGATTTGGAAGCCCGATGCCTGGGTTTGAATCCTAAGCTTTACGACTTACTAGCTGTGTGGCCTCGTTCCCTAGCCTCTCTCTGCCTCAGTTTCCTTACATGCTGGTTTTGAAGAGTCACAGCACGCATGGTGTAGGCTATAGTGAGACACGCATGGGTTAATTCTGTATCACGTAGAATGACTTCAACAGACCTGCTGCATGTTACGTCTAAGTGAGTGCTACTCATTATTCCTCAAGAATCACACGCCTGCGCTTTCCATGTGAAGATGAAAACAGTACAGGCAAATCTGGTTCCCTTGCAGCACACCTCACCCCTGCTTCTGATCTCGGCCCCTTTTGTCCCTTACCAGGAAGTACTTTTTCAGATGCGTTGTTACACGTGTTACAGTACCGCTTTATGCATCTTTTTTACACCGATCAGATCATACTGTGCATATTCATTCAATCACTCAACAAACACAGCAGTGAACACAACGAATCCACGTGCCTGCCTTCAAGGGCCTTGTACTCTGATGCCAGGAGACAGACATAAAGACAATCAGTGCTCCACACAGCTGTGGTGCATCAGTGGTGATCAGCTTGTGGGGGAAGGAGAGTTGGGGCGGGGGTGCCCTTGACACACAGTCATCTAGGAAGGTGACATCTGAACAGGGGCCTGCAGGAGTTCTGTCTGCAGCCTGCTCTTGCCTTTAGTCCTATGTCCAAGGCCCTTTTGGTGGCTTTACACACAGATCCCCCTTGTCTTTTTCTAGAATCCTCCAGGGTAGGGTTCCTTTGTGGTCATTTAATCATTTCCTGCACTGGTGGCCTTCACTGATTTCTCTCGGTAGCAGACAAAGCCGCAAACAACAGCTGAGGCAGCTCGCCTCCTGCATCTGAGGGAGGCTTCTCCAGAACACAGGAGCACAGAGGCCAGACCAAAGGGTGGTCCCATCCAAATGTACAGAGACCACCATCCCTCAGGGCCTTCCCACCGCCCGGGTCTCACCTCCTCCCCACCTGGAAGCCCCTTCTGCGACCGGACCCGAGTCATTCCTAGCTCCCTCCCGCCGCCAGCGCCACGTTCTCCAACCTTCTCTGGCTACCCGCGTGTGCGCTATATCATTCCTCTCTTATCATCGCTGCCGCTCTGTCCACCTTGCCATCAGGACCCTTTCCAGGGCATCTGGCCTTGGGAATAGTGACTCAGGACAGAGTCCTCAAAGGGCCTTTTGCAGGGAACTAGGGAAGGACTGTCACTTCTTCCCCAGCTGGGCCTCCTGCTGAAGCCACTGAGGCCAGCAATGAACCCTGGCAGAGGCCTCTCACTGCTCAGACTGCTGGAGCCCGGACTCCCCAGCTCTGCCTCTGCTGAGACTCCCAGCTCACTCAGGCTCCCCCCGCTGCTCTGGCCCCCACTGCCTGCTGCCCGCCTCAGGTCTCCACCCTGGACCTGTGCCAGCTCGGACTCCAAAGGGGCCCCCATCCCTCTGTTCCCAGGCCTCCGCTCACAGGGGGCCCAGGAATCCTCCCACGGGGTTCCTCTCATTCACAGGGGAGATGTGTCTGTGGCAGGAAACGGGGTGAAAGAACAGCCACTGCGTGTCCCGCCCTCAGCCCCAAAGGGACTCTGAGTGTCCCTGGATAACTTGATTACAGGGCTGCTCTGAGACCAGGCGTGGACATGGTGAGGAATTTTAACAAGGACGCAGTGGATTTTTCTAGGTTTGGAGGATCTTCCTGTGCTGAGTCTGGGAGGAGAGACGCAGCGTGTTTAGCCCCAACACACTATAATTTGTATTTCTAGCGTTTGAATCCCCCCACCAAGACTTTGGAATTAATTCACTTGAGAGGGAATGGAGGCCTGCTCTGTGCAGAGTGAGACACAGGGCGAGGGGAGACAGTGGTGCCCAGTGGATGTCATGTGTGGTTTCTGCCACCAGGGCCTTAAGTGATCAGACTCAGTGAGGGGACACATCAGTGGTGATCCCCTGTCCAAGGTAGGAGGGATCCCCAAATGTGGTGTTTCCAGAAGGGGAGTGGATACCGTGTTTTTAGGCCGTTGAGCATCTGCTTAGCTTTCTTCCGTGGAATATTTTCATTTTCATACTGGCTCTATTCTCAGCGGATGTTCCAGGGTCTGGCTCCAGGGCAGGGCTCCCGCTGTCCCCACCTCTGGTTCAGGAGCGGAGCATGTGACTACAGCCCATTGAAACACTGTCTCCTTCGCTGGCCACACTGATTGGTTCAGGGGCAGACATGTGACCGATCCAGAGCCAATGAGATGCAATGAGACTCGCTAGGAATCCTGGGAAGGAAATTCCCTCACTTGCAGCTGGGCAGGAAGGTGAGTGCATGGAGGGGGGGCCATATTGCCACCCACGAGGGGAAAGGGGGAAGGGGAGGGACAGGAAGGGAGGAGGACAGAAGGGAAGAGGGGGGAGGCAGCCAGCGGGGGAGAGGCTGTAAATGGCGCTGGAGAGAAGAAAACAGAGGTTAGAGGAGAAGCCACCACCTAAAGATTTTGTTTGAGCCCCTGGATCCAGCTATGTCTGATGCCATGACTGCTGGTCCAGTTAAATCAGCTGATGTTTCCTCCTCAGTTGAGCCATTTTGAGTGAGTTTCTGTTCCCAAGCACCTGAGAGAGGCCAGTCTGATTCTAGAAAGGATAAATCCTGTAGTTTAGGGCACTCGGGGAAGGATTCGTGGAAGAGAAGATGGATAAGACGAATAAATTCAGGGTGTGAGAGCCCTAGTAAAGATTTGGAGATGGTTGTAATAACCGACAAGGCTGGTCTGGTTGAACTGTCTCATACTGGGGATGCCGAAATAGGAGCCGGGGCTGGTGTGTGTGTGCGTGTGTGTTTCTACACTGTGCCGTGGCATTCCGGCTTTATCACACGCGCCATCACGCCACAGGTAATCACGCACCCCCGCATGCCAGACTGCGAGCACCTGGGTCTGTTTCTGTTCATCTTCGGATACCCAGCGCCTGGCATAGGGCCTGGCACATAGCAGGCTCTCCACAAATAGTTGTTAATGAGTAATATAACCAAATTCAACGAGTCCACTCACGCATAGGACTGCTGGGAAGGTTAGAAACGCTACATATAAAACACCCGGCACGTCCCAGACCCTCACAGGGGCTAAGTAGACGTGCACCTTATGACGTATGCAGGGGCGTGTCCATTTTCCTGATTTGGGAACTGAGCCTCTTTGGAGCAGGGAGCATAACCAAGGGCACAGAATGTGTCGAGGTGGGGCTCTGAACCCCAGTCCTCTGACTCCAAGACGGAAAGTCACCGCACAGTCCCTGGACGGCAGCGGGCAGAATAGCACAGCGCGTGTGAAGGCTGCACATCCAGGGGTCAGGTCTGGCCACCAGGCAAACTTGATTCACGCAGGATGTTGGAAAAGTCTGAATTGGTTGCCAATATAAAAAAATGAGGAGATTTCACAGGGAAGGACACACGGATTTGTAGCTTCTGCTGAAAAATCAGAAAACCTGGCTATCTTGGGCTCACATTTCTATGGGGGACTGACAAGCCTGATCTGAGCTGGCAGCCTCCTCTTAGACAGAAACATTCTCCATAGTCCCCACCACTCCCTATTGTCCTGCCCACTCCTAGCTTGCTATCCCATGTGACTACCTGTCCCCTGGTGACTTCTGCCTGGGAGGGGGACCTTGTGTAGTGAGTCAGAGAGAGAGGAACTCGGGAGGGCAGCCCCGAGGAATCCTCACACTAACCCAGAGAACCCTGCTTATGACAGTCAGCCAGGGCTAGTGGCAGTGACAGTGGGAAGAACGTCAGGGGAAAGAATGGGTCAAGAAAGCTGCAGGGGGATGTAAGAGTCGGCTTTGAAGATATAGTTGGGACAGGAATATTTGCTAGTCTCCAGATTTTTTTTTAAATGGAAAGTTTAGATAAGACATCACTGTTGGTCTCCCATCCTCCTCCTCTTTCTGCCCCCCCTCTCGATTTAAGCCAAGAATCAGCAAACTATAGCCCGTGGGCCAAAATAGGCCCATTGCTTCTTTTTATAAATAAAGTTTTATTGGAACGAGCCATGCTTATTTGTTTACACCTTACCTATGGTGGCTTTTACGCTACAGTGGCAGCCGTCAGTAGTTGCAACAGAGACTGTACAGCTTGTAACTGTAAAATATTTAGTATATGGCCCTCTATGGACAGAGTTTGCTGTCCTGATCTGAATTACTTCGTATTGAATATCACTGTATAGAAGGGGCTCTTCTGAGGCTCTAGGTGTATTAACTTACGCAATCCTCAACCACCTTTCTGATAACACCACAACGAAATACACGACACCCCAGTAAAAGAGAATAATAAAGACGACAGTACCAGTGTTCATGAGGAATGTGGAGGAACTGGAACGCTTATAACATTCCTGGCTGGGGCTGTCGACTGGTTCAACCACGGAACCTATCCTGCGTCCCAGCGATTCTCCTCGCGGGCGTGTAACCAAAAGAAAAGAGGACCTACGTCTACCCAAAGCCGTGTGTACGGGTGTTCACAGCAGCCTCATTCATAACCGGCCCACACCGGAGACAACCAGAATGTCCATCAGGGGCTGAGCGGGTTCATACCTGCCGTCCACACATCACTACGCGGCAATGAGGGGAACACACTGCTGAGCGCACCGCAGGCACCTGGAGGACCATCACCAGCGTGAGGCTGAGTGCAAAAAGCCCGACCCCAAAAGAGCCCATACAGCGTGACTCCATGGATGTGAGGTTCTAGAAAAGGCAAAACCAGTCTGTGGTGGTGGAAGCTGGAACACAGGTGACCTCGGGGGTGGGAGTTGTGACTGGAAAGGGGTACAAGGGAGCCTCTGGGGGCTGGAAATGCTCTATAGCTTGACCCGGGTGGCACAGCCACGCGTGAGAACTCCCCGAGCCGTCCATGTCAGATCTGTGCGCTCTGTCCCCTATCGGACGAGTCAGTAGGGCTAGAAAAACCACGACACGGACAGCCAGCAAACACACTGAGGTACCGTCACACGACGAGAGGGAAGGATCTACACCCCACGTGACAACGTGGGTGGGTCTCGACGTGGTGCGAAGGCCAAGGGACTGGATACAGAATGGGTGTGTCACACTGCAGGTCGGAGCCGTGGCTGTCCCGTGGGAGGGCGGTCGTGGAAGGAGCTACGTGAGGGGGCTTCTGGGGCTGGCGGGGATCGTCGGCTTCGTGACCTACCCGCGTGCGGGGGACAGGCGCCGGTTCAGCTGGTGAAAAGGCACTGAACCGGACTGTCCGTACGCACGCTTTCTACAACATCCCCAGCTCCGGCATCCTGTGCCGTGACCAGTACTCAGACGCAGAGACTATTACGTGAGGGAGAAACACACGGAGAAGCAGAGGCTTCTGGAGGCTCTCCCTGAAGTAAGGGTCACCACCGTCTGAAGCCAGGCAGTCAAGGTCCCGTGTCACGCGCCTCGCTGTCCCCGAGCCGGGGACAGGCAGGACTTACCTTGGAGTAGTCAAAGCCGTGCTTCTCCTTCACCCCGTTCCGACAGAGCGTGTAGTTATAAAAGCGGGAGTTTTTAAGGAGGCCGACCCACTCCTTCCAGCCAGGCGGTACGTAGGAGCCGTTGTATTCATTAAGATACTTCCCGAAGAAAGCTGGAGGGGGAGAAGGGTCAGGAGGCCACGTGAGAAAGCAGAGAGCAAAAGTCTCCTGTCACCCGACCACCGTGTCCCCAACGTGTGAAAACAGCGCTGCCCTCTGGGCCTCCTTCCCAGATGTTTTTATGTGCGTAAAACATAGAGGATTACAGGGAAATTAAATTATTTTGAAACACAGTTATCTAAATATTAAAACAATCTGCCATATAGGAACATGCCCTTTTAAAAAAAATATTACCTTGCAAAGAGTAATAGTTTCGAAGTAGTGATAAGTGAAAATATTTCATTTTGTGATATCTGCCCCCACTGCTGTGGAGTATTATAACATCAGTGATCCCTACAGACGACAAAATTACAGATTCTCTTGTGCTACAGTTCATGGCCCACCTTCCTACCAATGCTACGGGACGGTGTAGGTTTGTAAAAATAAGAACGCGATTCTTTCCCATTCAAGCTAACGGACCCCTTGAATTCTGTCTACGGCACGGGGACCAGAACGGCTCATATCAGACCACGAACGATACCAATTGTTGCTGGGGATGTGGCTTAAGAGGCCTTTGCACCTGCCAGGGGACGTGCAGACGGGCCCACCTCCTGTGCGACCCTGACTGGCAGTCTCTGCTCACCTTGAACTCAGACCTTCTGACCTAGCCATTCGAATCCTGGGGACTGACTCAGCAGGAAGGTGTTCCTTCCTTCCCCAAGTCACGGCAGGACACGGCTCAGTGTAGCACGGTTCACGAGAGCCAAAAACTAGAAACAAGTCAGATGCCTGCTGGAAATCTGTACGGTGGAATGAATACTACTCCAGAACGAGACGGCACGAACCCAGGCCACGTTCAGTAACACATGCAGCTCGACCACCTAATCGCGTTGAGAGATAAACCAGAGATGAAAGAACGCTGTAAGGTCTCCTTTCCCTGGTGGTCAGAGAGAGGCGACACACATCTGCGGTGCTGGAGAAGAAGGCAGGGGCTCTCGCTGGGCGTGGGGCGTGCTGCTTGGGAGACGGCCTCGTTCTAGCTCCCGCCGCAACCTGGGTGCTTCCGTGCCTGAAACCCCGCTGGGCTGGACATTCAGGAGCGGAGCCCGTCTCCACAATTCGCCTTTCACACCGGCGACGGGGCTGATGTAAAGAAAATCACCCGGATTCCTCTCGAAGGGGATACACCCCCAAACTCTCTGCGGGTGAAGAGGTAACACACAAGATCTTCTTTATGATACTTTCTTGTTCTTCTTTCTTCTCAACGAGCAAGTATGATTTTTAATAATTACAACCCATTAAGCCATTTTTAGGAAACAGAGAAATCTGTGAGAGTTTTTCTAGAGACAGAGGCCCTGTGCCACCGCCGTCCTTTGGATGAGGACACTGGGGCTCGCGACATGCGGGAGCCGGTGCTGAGAGCTGCAGAGGGGAGAGTTCCAGATTGCTGAAGGGAGTGAAAGGGATGTCGCCAGCAGAGTGCTTAGCGCCGTGCCTGGCAAACTGGGAGCGTTCAGTGGTGAGACGAGATGAGAAGAGACAGACAGGGGGAGATGAACATCCGCAGAGGGAGGAGCGGGGCTGGGGCTGGGCTCTGATGCCAGCAGAGGATGAGACGGGTCCCTCTACCTGGAACCTTTGAAAAAGCATGGAGAGCTGCCTTGGGCCTGTGGCTCCTAGAGAAGAGAGGCCTGCGCGGGGAGGGCGGGGATGGGACAGGAGCCCTCCACGGGGGTTTTCCTGGAGGCCTGGCAGGTGGCTGGCACTGCCTGGGAGCGGAAAGGCCTTTTATTTTTTATTTTTTTTATTTTTTAAAGATTTTATTTATTTATTTGAGAGAGAGAGAGAGACAGCCAGAGAGAGAGGGAACACAAGCAGGGGGAGTGGGAGAGGAAGAAGCAGGCTCATAGCGGAGGAGCCTGATGTGGGGCTCGATCCCAGAACGCCGGGATCATGCCCTGAGCCGAAGGCAGATACTTAACGACTGAGCCATCCAGGTGCCCCAGAAAGGCCTTTTAGGACCCAAGCAGCCATTCCCGAATCCCTGTGGCACAGGGGAGAGGGAAGCATGGGCATCCAATCCTCGCCTGGCACTCAGGGCCGGGAAGGAAGTGGGAAGCTGAGAAAACACCTCCCGGAAGGATCTGGGCACCAGAGGAGATGAAAATAGGAAGGAGGGGTAAGGCCCAGGGTGGGACCTCCCTTTGTGTGGGAGGGCGAAGCCAAGCCAGAAAGAATCCTGGCATTCTGGAGGCGAGGGCTGGGGAAACTGGCCGCCTCTGCTCTGAGTCTCAGGGAACGTCCATTATTTAGGTGCTGGGTGCCTGGCTTGGTGTCAGGGTGGGAGGACTGAGATGTGGGCTGGAGTTAAGGGGCAGCAGCACCCCTGCACCGGGCTAGCAGTAGGCTTGATTCCCCTCTTGGCAAGTTCACACACGGCTGCATCTGTCCCCTGAAAGCAGCGGGGCTCAGCCAGGGGCGATTTCGCCCCTCAGGGACACTTGGCAATGTCTGCAGACGTTTCTGGTTTTGTCACAGGTTGGGGCGGGCCACGCTGCCGACATCCAGGGGGTCGGGGTCAGGGACGCCGCTCACCATCCCACAGTGCTCAGGATGGCCCGGAGAATCATCATCCCTTGTAAAATGTCAACAGTCTGCAGGTGAGAAACCCTGCCACCCGCACGTCCCTCTCTTCTGCAAAAGAACCACGTAGGGAGGGCTGGAAAGGCTCCTAGAGATCAAGTGCAGTCCAGGAAATAAGATCTACTAAACCTCAATGACCTATTCCTCGTGTGTGATGTGTCTTTCTATATGTAAGGAGCTCCACTCTGGTAACACTGCCGGCCTCCCTCCACTCTCTCCTGTTCCTCCCTCCTCGGGGAGAGTCACAAACGGCAGCGTCAGCAAACATTTCCCGTGAAGGCCCAGATAGTAAATACTGCAGGCTTTGTGGGCCAGACGGTCTCTACTGCAACTATTCAATAGTTGTAGGAAACAGTCACAGAAATATACATAAACAAGTGGGTGTGGCTCTGTTCCAATAAAACTTTATTTACAAAAACAGATGGAGGGCCAGATGAGTAAAACAATCGGAGGGAGGGATATTAAGGAAATAATAAATCAGTGTGCCCATCCATGGTAAAAATCAGGATGGCAGCACAATGAAACTGCTGTTTGGGGTAACACGCCTTGGGCACGTATGGATTCATATATTGACAACTATTTATTAAGCTCCAGTGGTATACCAGGAGCTGTCCCAGGCAATGGCAATACAGCAGTGAATGAGGCCAGCGGGGTCCCTGCCCTCATGGGGCAGACATTCAGGTGGGGGCTGTGACAGAGAAGGGTGGTGGTGTTGGTAAAAACAGTGATGAAGGAAATAAAGGATGGCATTGCAACAAAGTGGCCAGAGCTGGACCCCTGGAGGCACCGCTGGTTTGAGGGGTCAGGGAAGGCTGCTGAGGAGTGATGAGAGAGGCACCGCTGGTTTGAGGGGTCAGGGAAGGCTACTGAGGAGTGATGAGAATGAGTCAGGGGGAACAGGAGTACAAGGGAAACTGCTCCAGACAGAGGCGATAGCCAGTGCAAAGGGCCTGAGGCGGGGACAAGCGTAGGGGCATTGGAGGACCCCAGGGAGGCCAGTGAAGGAGGGAGAAGATGACATTACAGGGTAGAGGGATGAGATCACGAGAAGAAGCAATAGGAGGCACGGCGGGGAAATTTAAAAGGGTCCGCATGTCCCCTGAAATACTATGCAACAGATAGTGCATTTTCCTAAAATCGGGACACATCCTGAAAAGAACCAAGACCACAAGTAATTTCAGAAGCACAGAACCTCCCTCAGTTTGCAGAAGGGTGAACGAAAGCCCAGGGAAAACTGGGTTCTCTCCCAGGTCCCCCAAATCCGGCTTGCGAGCCTACGGTTTGTCCCTGAAGATCTGCACTAAGGTCTTCCTGATGAAATATGCAACTCGGAATGCTAGAGAGTTCCAGTCTTGGCGCAGCCGGTGGGATAACTCTTTCCTGGGGGGTGAGAAGCCAGCCTTGGGAAGCTCACCCTTGCCCATTGTCACCCAATGCCACGGGTGTTGAAGTATCTGTGGCGAGCTCCTGTGCTGGAATCCCCCGTCACGTCTCTCCCCTCTCTCCAAATCCCCAACCCTTAGAAAATCCCGAAAGAGTTGATTATTCAGGGCTCCGCAAGACCCCAGAAAACAGGGCTTCTGTCAAAGGCTTTTAGTGCCAAATTAGATTTTGCTCTCATTTGATTAGATTTCCCCAAGGCAGTTTTTAAAATGGTTATTCCGGCACCGTTGAGGTGGGAGCAGCAAATTAGCACGGGCCCTGGGGCTCCAGGGCTGGGAGATACAGCCAGGAGAATGAGCTGGAATTAAAATCAAGATTAAAAATACAGCCGCATTGTGGCTGGAGCCCCGAGTCACTGAGCTTTTGCGGCTGGGACACTGCAGAAAGCAAGAGCAGCAACCTGAGGGCGGGCGCGGGGAGGAGCACCTTGGCGGGCGGATTAAGAGGAATTAAATGCCAGGCCAGGAAAGGCCACTGATAATGTGCTGGCTGACGCTGGCCCCAGGGAGCAAGCTGGCATCAAGTGAAAGGCTGGAGCACTCGCTGCTTCCCGTGTGCCAGGCACGGGGTGGAGATCTCCACCTGGCAGTGGAGACCTGTGTTTAGCCTCTTCGGTCCTGACTGTGGTCCTGTGGGTACCACGGTTTCCTTACTTAAGGACACATGGGCTGATCTTCACACTCCGGGGCTGCAGGCATAATCTCAGCTGGACCAATCAGAGCACTCCATTTCGCCGGCTACTGTCATTGGTTCGGGGACAGGCATGTGACCCAAGCTGGGCCAATGAGAGCGAGCCCTGGGATTTTTAGGGAGGTACTGGAAAATCGAAGTTCTTCCAATGGGCTCAAAGCTGATGACACTGGAAGTTGTTGGCAGCCATCTTGCCACCAAGAGGGGAGAGTCTATTTGAACATGAAGTGGTATGGAAGAGAGCAGCAGTGAACGAGGTGGGGAGGGAGGGAGGAAGGAAGGAGAGAGAGATGCACTGAAAAAGAGAGACTCTAGTTCGAGTTCCTGGATCTGCTCTTACCCGAAGCCACCTCGAATGCTAGCATTTTCAGTTATATTAGTGATTCCTAATCAGGGGACACTGGACACTGGGGACACCTTTGGTTGTCACAGCTGAGTGGGGAGATACTAGTAGTACCTAGTAGACAGAGGCCAGGGACGCTGGTAAACACGCTATAATGCACAGGACAGCCCCCCAGGACAAAGAACTATCTGCCTCCAAACGTCAGTAGTGCCAAGGTTGAGAAAGCCTGAGTTACGTCAACCTATAAATCCCATCACTTCGCTTTTGGTTGTTGTTATTTGCTTAATTCGGTTTGAGTTGAGCTCTTTCACTTGCAATAAAAGACCCAAGGAAAAGAAGAAGAGATGCTTAGTGGAGAGCAGGGTTTGGCAAACCAAATCTGGGCTGCCACCTGTTTTTGTGAATACTTTCATTGGAACGAAGCCACACCCATTTGTTTATATATTGTTATGGCTGCACGCACACTATAATGGCAGAGTTGAGATGTTGCACCAGAGACGATGTGGCTGTAAGTCCAAAATGTTTACTATCTGGCCCTTTGCAGGAAGAGTTTTCCAACCCTTGGCATTATGAACAAAATTCCTTGTGTGGGGTGAGGGATCCCTCAGGGATTTGAAGCAGGGCTAGGTTTAACCCGGAGGAAGTGGGGCCAGTTATGCCGAAGTGGACACTGAAGGGCACGGCAGCGGGGGGGCTCCACGGTGCAAAGGAATGACCCGCAGCCGGCACAGCAATGACAAGAATGGAGCAGCCAATCACAGGCCATCTTTGCCTTGTATGGTCCTGACACGCACAAATGTCAGTTTCCACCGTTGAGCTGAATGGTTCCTGTTTAGCTCGCATGGTACGTGAACTGTAATTCTGCACTAAGTACAACGCGCTACTGGCTCTCCAGTCCACCAATCACTGTGTAAATAACAGATGCACATTAGGATCAGTGGCCCAGCACGTGGCTGCTTGCACAGCCTATTGGCAACCAGTCCCCAAACATCTGTGACTCAGTTCACGCACAGACAGCAAAACATGTGGTTGGGTTGCCTCCTTGTCTCCTGATGATAAATCTACAAGACGTGTTACCAAAGTGGATTGTGGAAGGGGAGAACCAACCAACAGAAATGAAAGTGCAACCAAGAAATGAAAAGCTAGGGGCACCTGGGTGGCTCAGTAGTTAAGCGTCTGCCTTCGGCTCAGGTCATGATCCCAGGGTCCTAAGATCCAGCCCCGCATTGGCCTCCCTGCTCAGCGGGAAGCCCACTTCTTCCTCCCTCACTCCCCCTGCTTGTGTTCCCTCTCTTTCTGTGTCTCTCTCTGTCAAATAAATAAAATCTTAAAAAAAAAAAAAAGAAAAGCTAGCTGATGTGGACAGGCGAGGGGCAGGTAGAAGGAATCGAAGACACCAAGCCGACCGTGGGGATGTCAACGTGCACAGTGTGGGAAGCTCTCGATTCGCAGTCTGACGGCTTAATCATGGAAAAAAATGAGGAAACGTGATCGTGACAGAAAGGATGAAGATGTCTCAGAGGACGTAATGCTGGCAAAGACACTCCACATTAAGGAGGCTCTTGGAGATAGGTCGCTACACTGAATGCTGTGTGTCCTTGGGCAACTAGTTTAATCTCCTGATGCCTCAGCTTCTCCGCTTACAACATGGGGATGATGACAGCGTCTGCCTGGTGGGCTGCTGTGAGAACTGATGTACACACACGAGCCCACCCTGTCTTATCACCCTTCGCTTACCCGAGCTTCACAGACACGGCATGGCTTACGAACTGAAGGCTTGTGGAACCTGGTGTCCCGCAAGTCAACCAATGCTCTTTTTCCAACCGCATTTGCTCACTTTGTGTCTCTGGGTCACGGCTTGGTAATTCTTGCCATATTTCAAACTTATTCATGATTACTATATTTGCTACGGTGATCTGTGATTACGACGCGTGGGAGGCTCAGATGATGGTTAGCATTTTTTAGCAATAAAGTATTTTTAAATTAAGGTATGTGCATTGCTTTTTTCAGACATCATGCTATGGCACACTTAAGAGACCACAGTATTATGTAAACATAACTTTTATATGCACTGGGAAACCAAAAAAAAAATTCATTTGACTCACTTTAATGTGATATTTGCTTTGTCGTGGCCGTCTGGAGCTGAACCCGCAAAATCTCTGTAATATGCCTGTACTGCTTAGACGTGGCACAGGACATGTGCCCGCTAAGTGTTGGTTCATTATGGCCAGTGGGTCCCCCTTCCTACCCACATCTTGCTCCACTGATACCTTATTTAATAGAGTCCCCACAGAGACAGATGTCAAAATCCACCCTCCCCACCACCGACTTTGAGGGGACTGTTCACCCCCCAAGTCCTTTTGAAACCCTCTCTTCTGGTCCTGCGGGCCAGCGCAGGCAGCTCTTCGGTAGAAAGCTCCGTGCGCCTGTCCCCCTCCTGGCTGCTTTCTCCATTTGTCTGAGTTAAGTGCTGCTGGGGAACCATTGAGAGTCTGATGGGAGAACCAGGCCCTTCTGTTATCTCTCCCAGCCCTGAATCTAACCGAAATTGCCTCATACTAATCGCATTTGCGGTCTGTAAAAGCTGGGTCTTGCAGTGACTGGAGACGCAGATTAGCCGGCGGTAAACCCGGCCCAGGAGGGCAGATGGGGGCATCATCTTGGATCTGGGGGAGAGGGAGGGTTTCTGCCACTGGAAACTAACAGGCATCCTGGGCACTCTCTCTGTGCTGGAGCGCAGCTCCAGCTGGGATGGGGGACCTTGTCCTGAACATCAGGGCAGCCGTGAGTTACTTCTCTGGGTAACATAAGACGTGATATGGGACAACGGCCAAAAGTGCGTCTCTGCAGCCAGACTCTCCCGGTCCGTCACCTCCTGATCGCGGAACGGCAAGTGACCTCACCGCTCTGTGCCCTGGTGGGCAGCAATGACGGTAAGCCACTGCCTACTGTCACATGGAGGAAAGGAACTGACATGGGTAAGGAACGTGGAATAGGAGCTGGCACGTCCTTGCTAGGCAAGTGGCAACTACTGGGGCTCCCAGCACCCCTGCCAGGACGCAGCCTTCTCCCTCCCATCAGGGGCCATCTGGATGGAACCATCAGCAGGGCTGCCTGAAGGACGCTGGCGTCTCTCAACACATACTTATCCCACACCATCTCCGCCCACATCCTACATTAGCGATAATGGGTAAATAACTAAGAGTCGAAAGGTCCCAGAGTTGACTGGTTGAATCATGCTACATTTTGGTATTTACATTCAAATAGAAATATTTCACTAAATATTTATTCATTTTGATTTGACAGTTTCCTATTTTGGAGCTGACACAGCCACACATGCATGCATACACACATACACACACACACACACACACACACACACACACACACACACACACACACACACACTCTTTCCTTCAGGTACCCCCTGAGAAGCCACAGCCACTCACCCCTGCTTCTTCCCAAATATAAAGGTCCCAACTGCCAATCAAGGTGCCCTTTCCCACCTAAGGGGTGGGTGTATGGCTGAGCTTGGCCAATCAGACTCTAGCCTGGGACTTTGACTCCTGAGCTAGGAGACAAAGGCAGAAGAAGGGTTGGAGTTTTGTAAGACCCCCTGAGGGGACAGTTGTTGAAAAGTTGCAGCCTGGGGGGCTCCGTCAGTCAAGGGTCCAACCCTTGGTTTCATCTCAGGGGTCGTGAGATCAAGCCCTGTGTTAGGCTCCGTGCTCATGGGGAGTCTGCTTGAAGATGCTCTCCCTCTGCTCCTCCCCCCACTTGTGCTCATTCTCTCTCTCTCTCTCTCTCAAATAAATCTCTAAAAATTGTAAAACAAAACAAAACAAAACAAAAAACAAAACAAAACAAAACAAAAACCCTGCATCCTGAATCTGCAAATCCAGTGTTTGGAAATCCAAAAAAAAAAAAAAAAAAAAAAAAGAGGCAAGACCATCAAGTCTCAAAAGCGATAGAAATGTGTCTTGTTCTTCCTCCTCATTGCCTTGCTGACAGTGGAAATGGCCTTCCCCTGATCATGCTGACTCCCCTTTAGTCTGCCCATAACCCAGGCACCCCCAAACGGCCAGGAGGACCCTTCTGAACCCAAGACCATTCTTGCTATGCCCCTTCAGTGACCTGTCCACCTGTCCTGCTAATCTCTGCCCACGTCTCCCACCCCTCGCCCCTCTGCTCACTCCGTTCTAGCCGCTCCAGGCCTCTTGTTCCTTAAAACACGCCAAACTCACTGCCACCTCAGGGCATTTGCACCTGCTCTTTCCTCTACCTCACACCTGCTCCCCTCTCCCATGGACCGGCTCCTTGTCACCGTGATGTCTCAGGCCAGACGGCCCCTCCTCTGCGGAGCTGTCCCTGATTGCCCTATTTCAAGCCCCCGTCCCTCTGTACCGGGCTGTTTATCTTCTCTGTGGCCCTCAGCGCCCTCTGAAATCACTGCAGATGTGTCTGCTTTCTTGTTTATCATCACCCCCCCACGCAAGGGGCCTTGCCTGCCCAAGACCTGGCCTGCAGCGGGCACACAGTCATAGCTGCTCACAGGGTCACTGGGTCGATGGCTTTGGATGAGACACACAGGCTGTGCAGTGCGAAGCTGCCCCTCGCCGGTGTTTTAAGCCTCTCCCCGCCCCTGGGAAGGCGGGAGGACTGGAGATGGAGCAACTAAATGTTTCATTAAGAGGGATTTCTATTACAGGGTCTGCAGACAAGAACGCTGGGTGTTGGAAAGGGGGCCAGGGGAGGCGGCCAAGAGGTCACCCCAGAGCCTGTGCGTACAGTACACCCAACATCAGGCCAGCAGGGGCGAGGGCTCCCCAGGGGACCCTGGGGCCATGTCTGGAGGCATTCCTGGTTGTCCCAACTAGCGGAGAGGGTGCTGTTGGCCTCTAGGGGTCAGAGACCAGGGATGTGCCAACCACCCTACAGGGCACAGGGCAGCCCTGCCACAGAGGAGAATCCGACTCCATGGTGAGAGCAGTGCCTGGGCTGAGGACCCCAGCGGTGCAGAGGGGGTGCGGTGTGGCTCTGAGGGCCAGGCTTTGAGCTCTGTCTCCCCGGGCAAGTGAGCGCCCCTCTCTAAGCCTCGGCGACTCGATCTATAAAATGGGAACAGCAACAAATGAGATCACGTCTGGCCTAGAGTAAGCACTCCAAAAAAAGGAGCTAGGAGAGTTCTCAAAATATAACCTGCTTCCTTTTTCGGGGTGGGGGGATGAAAATGCAGGTCTCCCGAGAAATGAAAACGGGCGCTAGAAACCAGCTGTGATACCGTCTTGGCAAATCACAAGGCCCCTCTGAGACTCCGGTGACGAGCCTGGGGAAGGATGCGGACACGGCCCAGAGCGATCGGCTGGGCACGACACACATCTGTGAGCAATGACAGCCTGCGTGTGGAGCCGAGCCATGACAATAAACAACGCTCGCCGGAGCAATTCGGAAAGGTCAGTGAGAAATGAAGTAGAACCTTCTGGAAAGTCCATCTTTCCTGGAAGAAACCACTCCATTTCACACGCCAGGAGTTTGGGAAAACAAAAAGGGGTCTTTGCTTTTCGTGGCACCTTCTAAATTCCAGTTGTCTGGGGGTCTCTTTCCCATGTTTTGTCACTTTTAGGTATTGGTTGCATGGTCACAAACTTCCTAGTTTCCCTCAGGTCAATTCGTCTGGTGCCAACCAGGCGTTTCGAGCTGGCCTCTTGCTCGGTTCCCTAAACCTGCTTCTGTTCCAGCATTCTGGTCCATGCTGGCTCCTCAGGCCACACAGCGGGCAGGGTCTTCAGCTCCTCTGTCCCTATTCACACCCACTGACCATCTGTCATGGTGTCTCTGCCTTCAGAAGGAACTCAAGATTGAGTGCTTCCCACATGTCCCTGTGACTGGCTTGGTCCGAGCCACCAACCTTCTCTTACCTGGGCCTTGCTGGAGCCCCCTCCCTGGTCTTCCCCTAGGGTAGCCAGAAGCAATCCGCTAAATCACAGATCCCATCAAGCCACAGTTGTGCTCAAAACCCTTTGATAGCTCCGCGTCACACTCAAACTAAAATCTAGAGTCCCTGGCACGGCCTGCCCCTCCCTGACCTCGTCTCCCTCACTTGGCCTGGGTCCGTTCTGCTCCAGCCGCAGGGGCCTCTTCCTGTCTTCTTAGGCCTGAAGCTCATTTCTGCCTCAGGGCCTTTGCTCTTGCTGCTTCCTCTGAAGGACCCTCTTCCTCAGACCCCTGCAGGGATCACTTCTTCATCGTTCCCAGGCATTTGCTCAAATACTCCCTTACTGGGTTACATCCCTAACTATCCTGTTAACACGGTCTCTCCCCTACCCTGGTCCTCCCTCTTCCCTCACTTTGTTCCTCCACGGTATTTCTCGCCACCGGACTAATTTATTTGTCTTTTGGGTTTTATCACCTGCCTGCGCCATGAAAACATCAGCTCAAGGTCAGAGCTTTCTGGATTCCTTGTTCCCACCTGTGTCCCTATACCTAGAACAGAGCTTGGGAAGCAGTAAGGCCTCAACAGACATTTGTGGCGTGAATGAGCAAATGACTGAACCACCAAACACCCGGGTTATGGGGGGGGCGGTCGGTGGGGATCACGTCCCATGGAGGGAAGAGCAGATGCTCGCCGCCCATCGCATGGGGTACATCTGTGGGCGGAGACGCAGGGAGAACTGTTACGTTATTGTCTTTCTCTGTGATTCTGTGCCATCTGCTTGACTGAATCTGGATCTACTCAATCCACACGGGGCATGACGTCACCGCGGGGTGTTCCGCAAAACTGAAGAAGGGCCCAAGGCACGGGTTCTCCAGCGTTCCGGTACCAAAGTCCCTTACGCATTCTTGAGGGCCCCAAATAGATTCGTTTATGTTGGTTTTATCCAACGATAGCTACCATGTCAGAAATGAAAACCGAGAAATTTGTAACACGTTAATTCATTTAAAAATAGTAACAATAAACCTACTTGTTAGCGTGTATTTTTAAAAATGATAATTAGATTTTCCCCAAACCGAATAAAATCAGTGAGAAGAACTGTACTGTTTTCCATGTTGACCAAGCTCTCTAACGTCCAGTTTAACAGAAGACAGCTGGACTCGCGGACCTACGCCTGCGGTCAGCCTGGTGAGAGGTGTTGTTTTGGTTCTGTGTCAAGAAAAATCCAGCCTTCCGTAGATATGCACACAGAAGGGAAAGGAGCATTTTAATGGCTCTTTGAGATAACTGTGGGTGTGTTACACACCCTCAGAAAATATTGTACCCTTGATGCAGATAAGGGTGAAGGGCAACTCCTGTCCAGTATTATCATGAAAAGAGTTCTGGGGCCAGGGATCCTGGGCCCACTTTGAGAACTGCTAGATTGGAGGGTAATGATGTTCCCCAACAGCCCAACGAGATAGACGTGCTTTTTGTTCCCATTTTACAGGTGGAGAAACTGAGGCACGGAGAGGTGAAGTCCTTTGTGCCCAGCGTCCCACAGTGGCTGGTGAGTGGCAGAACTGAGACTCGAACCCAGGGGCCCGTCTCCACTTGCTACCCCGCCCTGCCTGCCAGCAGGACGGCACCCCCAGTCCCTGCAGATGGGAGCGCCTCCTGTCCGCTGCGCTGGGGGAGGCAGGGAAACTCATGAGGGAGAAAGGAAACAGCAAGCAGGCTGGTGAACAGCGAAAGGCAGGGGCAAGGACAGATGGACCTCATGATCCCACAGACCCTGCCCCTCCATGGGCTCCGACTACCCTCCAGAGCGCTTCCTGCTGGAATTCCAGGTGGAACAGAGATTCCACACTGAGGTCATTCCCCACGCTCCGTGCTCCGAGGTTCATCTGCCTGCGGGCTGCTGAGGAAAGGCCATCCCAGAGCCTGAGCCCCTCGCCTTCTCAGAGTGCCGGCGTGGGAACACAGGCAAGAGCCAGACATCACCTCGGTCACTCTTTCCAGACGTGCAGGAAGGGTTTACGGGGTGCTGTCGTCTTGGGAGGTAGTCGGGTGTGAGGTTGAACGTGGGTGCAGGAGCTGACAGCCCGGGTTGAAATCCAGCTACTCCCATCTACCAGCTCAGTTTTCCCAACTGTAAAATGGGGATAATAATATGCCTGCCTGACAAAGGTGTTGGGGAGAGTTCAACGAGGAAACACAGGGAAACTGCCCCCAAAATGTCGGTCGCTGTTTGTATTATAACATTATTTACTGGGACATCATATACTCATTCATTCATTCATTCATGCATGCATGCATGCATTCACTCATTCAGGAAGCATTTAGAAGGCCACTGCTCACACACCAGACGTGGTTCTCGGGACTAGGGACACACGGAACAACACAAAATAAATTAACAAACAACTAAAACCACACCCTCATGGCATTACGTTCAAGGATTGAGGACAGTCTGAGGCGGGGGATGCAGGACCCCCGGAGGCTGTCACAGTAATTCAGGAGAGAGGCTGGGATGGTTCTAAGCAGGTGGGGGCAGAAGGCTGGGTTGGTTTCGGGCTATTTTTGGAGTTGGAGCCGCCATGGTTTGCAGCTGGATTAGACGCGGTGTGGGAAAGAAGTGAGAGGAGTCAAGGACAGTTTCGAGGTTTCTGTCTTGATCAACAAGGACATCCGCCCATCATGGAGGAAGGGAACACCGTGGGAGGGGCCAGGTTCTGTGGTGGGGATGACAAAGAGCTCAAGGTCACACACGTTAACCTTGAGGTTCCTGGTAGCTGGGTAGTTCAGGCGGAGAGAGAGTGCGGGCAGCCTGGAGATACCATTCAGGTTCAAGGGCAAGGTCTGGGCTGGGAGGAGAAATGTGGGAGTGGTCAGCATTTCGATGGCATTTAAATCTGTGCGATCACCTAGGGAAGGGGTTCTTAATCTGTGGTTCCTGAACCGGGATGGGAAAACTCCATCTTTATGGATTTTCATGACCCCCTAACGAGCATCTCTACCAACAGGCCAGATGTTTTCATATCATGTTACAGCTAAAAACCAGACATCTCGAGATACCACCAAAGCCAGCACTACCACGATGCAAATTATCAGACCCATCAGTTATCCCCTAAATAACCAGGACATCGTGTCATTTAATCTGTGAAGAAGCATGCATATCACAGTTTATAAACGATTTTGGTATCACTGACTTCTTTGTAATCCTGTGTGTTTTCTTCTTTGCCTTTAATTTGCATGTATTCTGAAAAGGATCACACAGATGCCAAGGGGGACACGTGGCTCTCAAAGGGGTAAAACCCCCAGGGAGGGAATGAGTATTGCTAGTGAAGAGGGCCCTGGGCTCCCAAGGAAGGGGTCAGGATGATGGGACAGCAGCCTACCAGATGGAAAGGGGCTGCAGGTGGGGTAGGAGGAGGACCAATCAGGAAGCCAGATGTAGGAAGCATTTCCAGGAGTTTGGTGGGATCAGCTCAGCTCCTGCTGCTAAGGATGATGGTGGCTCCTTCTCCAGGATGAGTGAGCACACGAACCACGATCCCCACCAGACATTATAGCTTCCCAAGCACAGCTCAGCCTCTGCCCGGCCCAACACTTCAAGCACTAGAGCTGGGAGTGTATTCAGCTCAATTATTTCCCAGTCACTAGTTTACGTAAGAAGGGGCGCATTTGGTATGATTCCACGCCTGCAACCTTCCCTCTGCTCTGGAGCACATCAACTCCCTTTCTTCCTCCTCCCCTGGGAGAGAGCGTGCATAATTTACAACCAGGCACACAAACTCAAACGAGATTCAGGTGCTCCCGCAAATGAATGGAACGGACCAAGGATAAGAGAAGGAGAGGTGTGCAGGGAATGGGGTTTCTAGCCATGCCCGTGAAGCCTCACAGAGCCTGCTGTGTCGCCCCAGTGCCCGTGTGCTGCTTCTCTACAGAAGCAGAATTACTAGCTGGGTCCAAGGCCAGCAGAATGGAGGTGACATTCTCAGCTTCCCGCACCGCCGGAAGTGGCCATGACCGACTGGAGGAGATGTGGGTGGAAGTAGTGTGAGCTCTGGTAATGTGCCTACAGAAAGCGTGTGTGCCTCCCCTGGATCTTCGACTTCCTGCTGGCTGGCTGTGGACGTGGTGAGCCGTTCGGGACATGGGCAGTCCCCCAGGATGGTGGGGCAACATCACAGAAGGAGCCTGGGCACCAACACCAGGTGTGCCTATCAGCCCTGGGCTGTTAGTGCCCAAACGGTCAAAGGAGAGACAAATAAACACCTGTCATCTCTAAACCACTGTTCTTTGGGGACTGAAACGCCCCCAGCTGTACCTATATTCTAACAAATACTGGGCGAGGGGGGAGCTGTGACACGTATCTAGTTGGTGACTGCCATCTAGTAGGGGGCTGCAAACCTTTTCTGCCAAGGTTCAGGCTGTAGGTAGTTCCACTTTGCAGCCCCGTGGTCCTGTGGCAATTATTCAACTCTGCCATGGTAGAGCGTAAGCAGCTGCCGACAATACACGAATGAAAAAGCTGTGTTCTAATAAAACTTTATTTATAAAAACAGATAACAAATTTCTGTGGGCTGCAGTCTACTGACCCCCTACTGTCCAGGAATGTTGCTAATATCTGGCAAGATCTTTTTTTTTTTTTTTTTTTTTTTGAGAGAGAGTGAGTGCACACGAGCTGCAAACGAGTGTGTGGGGGAGGGGCAGAGAGAGAGGGAGGGAGAGGAGCCCAACTCAGGGCTCGATCTCATGACCCTGAGATCATTACCGAGCCAAAATCAAGTCAGATGCCTAACTGACTGAGCCACCCAAGCACATTCCCTGCCCTGCCCCCCCTCACCCCCCCCACCAAGCAAAGTTTAGAAACTGAACTTTTTGGTGAAGTTTCCAGATTTTAAAAAACACCTTATAATTCAAACAGCACATATTTGGGGTTGAAGTGTGAATTTGGGCTGTTGGCTGCTATTTTACAAGACCCACATGTGGTCCCCAGGGGTACAGAATAGAAGCTGAGCTGGTCCCGGCCAAGGTTCAATCTCACCCCTACTGCCCAGAGGAGGGCCCTGGGTCGTGAGACCTTCACCATCCATCCTTTGGCTTTGGGGGCTCCGGATCTGGGCAGGGGAAAACAATCCCACTAACTCTCTGGGGGTGGAGCTGGGGTCTCCTGAGGTACAAGTGATAAATGAGAAGGCAATGCTTTTGCAAACTCCAGAGCACCATAAATATTAGATGCAAAATGCCACAGGACTGAAGGCTTTGTTTTTTTGGCAGACAAACTAGCTGAGGAAGCAGGGCCGGGAAGAAAGGCATTAAATAAACCCCGAGCCCCAGAGCTCTTCGGGCTGGGGCATTTCTGATATTCTGTAACTGGATCCTTTTAACTTTGGGCTGCTTGCAAGGTTACAACATGAGTCTCTTTCTTCTGCTTTTGAAAAGACACCAAACGCAAATTGCGGCACAAAGTGATAGATCAATGCTCTGGAAGTTCTGGATGCCAGAGATGGGATCTTGCTGAACTGAGAACTGTGGGAAAGCAAACAAGGAAGCTGGGGGCATCATTACACACGGAGGAGGCATCTTGGGCTGGAAGCAAAGAGAGCTGGGAGAAATGCTCTCCTCCCACTTGCCCCTTGAGGGGGGAAAAGCTGGATTTGGGTTTTTATAGTAGACATCTGTTTCAGTTTTCTGCCGGGCATCCATTTTCCTGTCTTTTGGTAACTGTACCTTTTGAGGTACCTATTCAGGTGAGGCTGTTCCTGGCTCCCAGCTCCTGGGCTAGGCACGTGATCTGGGGTTGGCCAATCAGGGTGTCTCCCCGCCCCCTGGCCTCTGTGATTGGGTAAGGGAGGGCCATATGACCCTTGCTGAGCCAATGAAAGCCTCCCCTGAGACTTTTGCTGGAGCACTGGGAAGAGGCTCTCTCTTTCAGCCAGGGTCACCATGCCAGTGGGGTGGGACCTTTGAGGGCCATCTTAACGCCACAAAGCAGAACCTTCCTAAGCATAAAGCAAACCCAGATGAAAGAAAATCCAAGAAGCAGAAAGACAGGTTCTGATGACAATGTTTGAGTACTGGGACTTAGCTAAACTTGCCTGAACTAACTGCAATTATATTTCTGAATGCTGGAAAAGGGAGACAGTAATCCACACTCCATTTTGTTCTCATTTTTTGCTTACCTCAAGCCTAAGGCCAAAGAGTCCTCTGTTCATTCAAATCTTTATTGGGCACCCAGTACCTGCCTGGCACTGTTCTTGGACAGGAGGATACAGCAGTGAACACAATAGGCAAGAAATAAATTCCAAACACCTGAGATAACTTCAAGGGGATAATAAATTCTACAAAGGACATAAAGCAGGGTGTCATGGTAGAGAGTGACAGGGCTTGGGGAGGGCTAATTCATGCAGGGAGGTCAGGGAAGCAGCAGGGATGTTAGAGACAGAAGGTGAATGATGATAAGAAACAAGCTGTGTGAGCAGTGCTCTAGGCAGATGCAACCACAAGTGCAAAGGTCCTGGGGCAAGTGTGACCTTGGACTGTTTGAGGAACAGCAAGGAGGCCAGGCAGTCTGAGTGTTGTTAGGAAGGGAGGTAGGAGATATGCACAGAGACGGGAGCAGGCTGAGGTTGAACAAGGCCTTGGCAGCTCTAGCAAGGAGCTGAGTTTATTCTAAGGGCATTGGGGAGCCAATGGAGGGTCTTGTGCAGGGAGTGACATGGCTAGAATTCCAGTTTTCAAAGCTTCCTCTTGGTGCCGGGTGCAGAGGAGGAATGGCTAATCACTGGGGAGAAGCAGGGATGAGCAAATAACCAGAGTGAAGGTTGAGGGCTGCTCCTGGCTGTTTGTGGCGAGCTCATTACTGCGGAGGAAGGCTGAGCTGTCCCAGTGTCGGAGGTGTGGAGGGCGGGCTGCTTGGGCCTCGAACTACAGGCTGCCCTGGGCCCCCTACTCCTCGGGAGGGCCATGCATCTCCGGCAAATGAAGCTGGGGCCCATCCACGTCCTGGAAACTTGACTAGCTGGCACGGCGGCCTCCCCCAGCACTACTGACAAGTTTTATCACCTGCTGAGTCCACATCAGGAAGGGTGGTATTTGAAAATCTTTCTGTCCCTTTTAAAAGCATGTTTTTTTTTTTTTTTTTAAGAGACAGCCAGCGAGAGAGGGAACACAGCAGGGGAGTGGGAGAGGAAGAAGCAGGCTCTCAGCGGAGGAGCCTGATGTGGGGCTCGATCCCAGGACTCTGGGATCACGCCCTGAGCCGAAGGCAGACGCTTAACGACTGAGCCACCCAGGCACCTCTAAAAGCATGGTTTTGTCCAGAAGGATGGAACAGGTGGGGGGGGCAGGGGGTGTGAAGAAAACCCCCAACAGCTCTTAGAACAAGGCCTGGGCAGACTATCCATCATTGGATATTTAATTATCACTTTGGAGGAAGGTGACACTAAGCTGATCCTTTGAAGAGCGGCTCTCGACACCATGAGACGGACGTCCATTGCTGTGACAAATATTTTGTAACGTTCCCTTATTTTCCTGAAAGAAAACTGCAGGTAACGAAAACTACCTAGGCACATTTTTTCCCGAAAAATCAATACAACGCCCTAATTACAACCTACGAGAGGAATAGAAGGAAGGCAATTTATAACCAAGAAAAATTTCCGTATGAACTTTCGAGCCCATCCCTCAAGGAGAGGCGACGGAGTAGTCAGGCGGCACCTAGACACGGATTCAGAGGCGTGTGAGAGACAGACGCAGGCTGGGTGGGCCCCCCGCGCTCGCAAACCAAGTGCTTCTGGTAGCCGTGCTCTCAGCGCCGACTTTCGGTAACGGGGGATAACTCCGGGAAAAGCTTTGCACTCAAGTAGGATACATTCCTTCCGTTTACTGATCACTTCCATCCCTGGAAAATTCAGAGGGTCCTAAAACTGTGCAGAATACCTCTGGCGGTTATCTATACAAGGGACTTAGGGTCAAGGCTCAGCTCACAGTACATGTAAAAGAATCCAGTCATGTAACGATCTGGTAGAAGACTTGGGAGCCGCGTGGAACAAAAGGGAATTTGGGAGCCCCATCAGGCTCTCCCGTGCACAACCGGCCATAGAAGGTCCCTGGGTCCTGCCCCTAGGACCCCAAGCAGCGTCCTCCACTGTTGACAACCACCAGAAACATTTTCACAGATTTTGGCCCCTAGGGGGCAGTGTGTTCCCTTGGGAACCACCCGGTTGGAAAAAAGTGTGCTAACCAGTGGCCTGTGGGCTGAATCCACCCCACAGGTGTGTTTGCTTTGGTTTCTCCGGGTAGCAAAGGGCTCACACAGGCACAGTGGTGGAGAACGGACCTGTCTGCGGCCTTGGGAGGGCAGACACAGGGGGGCGCCCAGTTTCCCTTTGCTGAAAGCCCTCTCCCCACGACGGCACAGATGCGTTCTGCTGGAAGTGACCTGCTGGCCACAGGGTGGGATGTGCCAGGTCCTCAGAGAGGGAGGACCTGGCCGTGGACAGGTGGGAACCACAGGCCCCAGGTTGGAGCCCTCCTGGGGAGCTGCCCTGTGCTCCCAAAACCCTGACCGGTGGCCCAGCCTCAGGATGGCCTGGGAAGGCCTGGAGAGGAAGGGCCAAGGAACCAGCTCGTGGAGCTCGGGCCTGAGGGGAATACCACAGGAAGAAGGGGCCGCACCCACCTCGCAGGCGTGTGTGGGGGTTAAACGCACGTAAGCGCCTGGCACGGTAAAGGCTCCGTAGAAACAACTTGCGTGTTTAAAATTACTGTTGTCATTCTTTTTATCTTCTGAAAGGTGTGTGTGCCCCTCTCCAAAGTTTTGCTTGAATTATACTCTACCCCAAGGCTCTCCAAGAGGACTTTCTGTGATGACAGAAAACATTTTACACCTGCACCATCTGCTCTGGCCCCACGTGGGCCCACTGGGCACTCGAAATGTGCCTAAGAGGACCAGAAAACCGAATTTTTAATTTGACTTATTTTTAATTAACTTAAAGTCAGATAGTTCCCAGTGGCCAGTGACTACCGTGTGGGGCCCAGCAGCTCTAGGGTAGGCCCTTCTAGAATGTTCAGCAGAGTTGCAGCTCGCGCTAGGGAGAGACTGCCAAAGGTCACATGTAGCCCGAAAACTCCCTCGAACCGTTAGAGGCTCAGAGGCTCTACACACCCACTCAACAAAGCATCCTGCTTCTCACTTTTCTTTGACTTCCACGATTCTTTTAAAGGCCACCGAAGTTAGAGACTCCTTGAGTGAAATAAAAGTTAGAGACCCTCCGAGCTGAACCCAAGTAAGTTGCCCACGGGCTGGGCGGCCACAGTGCGCCACGCTTAGGACCACAGCGGATGGCGAAGGGGGAGGCAGTGGGTTTTTCTGAGAGTCCCTGATTGCCTGCGGGGTTTGCTCATTTAATGGAAGATTCTGTAGCTTTAATAGAGGTTAACGTGTCACTGTGGGGGATTAAATCAGGTGGTATGTGTGAAAGAACCCAGCTGAGGTGGGTTGAATTGTGTCCCCCAAAATATACGTTCAAGTTCTAACTCCAGGTACTTGTGAACGTGACTTTCTTTGGAAACAGGGTCTTTGTAGATGTCACCAAGTTAAGACGAGGTCCTACTGGATTAGGGTGGGGCCTCATCCAGTGACTGGTGTCCTCAGAAGAAGAGGGGAATTTGGACACGGACACGCACAAGAGAAGGCCACGCGCAGAGAGGGACCTTTGGGGAGGCAGAGCCGGGAACAGGGCAGCCACAAGCCGAGGAACACCAAAGACTTCTAGCAAGTCCCAGAAGATGGAGGAGGCAAGGTAGGATCCCCCCCCCCCCCACCCCGCAAGAGCCGTCAGCAGGAGTGTGGCCCCTGCTCACGCTTGATTTGGGGCTGCTGACCTCCAGAACCATGAGAGAACATAGTTCTGTTGTTCAGAGCCGGCTTTGTTACAGCCGCCACAGGAAGCCCATACACCAAGTACCAGCTACCCCACCGGGACAGAGAGTCTCTGCTCGAGTGTCGCCTGGGGGCAAAGAGGAATCTCCGCCCATCGGCCTCACACCCAGCTTCGGAAAACTTGGGAAGCGTGATCATCTGCTTCCTATCTTTCCAAGTGGCCCCCTTCTCTTCCAACCCCCGGGAGCCTCCCTCCCAGATGTGTGGGCCTGGTCCCATGACCCTCAAGGGTAGGGTCATATGAAAGGCACTAGGTAACTTACACGCCTATGTTGTAACTCCACTGCACAGATGGGAAACTAAGGCACAGATGGGGAAACTGAGGCCAGAGGGGGCCAGGTCTCAGCTCAAGGTTACAAAGGAGTTAGAAGCAGAAGCAAATTCTCTAGACTCCTGCACCAATGTTTTACTTGTTTTGAAACTTAAAGATCCTGGAGAAAGGGAGTGCCCATGAAATCGGAGTTAAAAGACATTCAGCTTGAAGACGAACGTGGATGTAACACACGTGTCCCTCTTAAGGACGCCCTGGGCCAGCCTGGGCCTGGAGGGCTGCCTGACGCCTGTCAGCACTCCTAAGGTGGGTCTCCTTTGCAGGGCGAGTGAAAACGCTCTGTGGTCACACCCCCAGGCCGGAGAGCAGGGGCAGCTGGACGAGGGAAGAAGGGAGCTGTGTGTGCACACGTGTGTGTGCTCACTTGAGGGGAGAGGAAGGGAGCGGGGAGCACAAACAGGAGAGAGGCCAAGCCCAGAGAAGGCTGCCATTGTGAAGGGGGACAGCTGCACCAGGGGCCCCCGCAGGGAGAATCCAAGTCCTTTCTTCTCTGTGTGTGCAGAAGGGCCAAGAAGAAAGGAGGAGGGGCCGAGATGGTGGGGGTGGGGAGGAGAGAGAAGGGAGAGAAGAGAGGGGTATAGAAAGATGCGGAGGGGGGGTGGGCTGCTGGCTGTGGACGGGACACACAGACTCATCCGCTCGTCCTGCCGAGATTCCCCGAGCGCCTAAGACGGGGTGCACCCGCTTGCAGGCACGGGGATGCCAGAGGGGACAGCCCAGGCCGTCCCCATTTCCATGGAGTGGAGGTTTTGGAAGGAAGGCAACCAGTGAGATCAGTGGCCGAGCCCACGTTAGTGCTGGAGAGGGCCAGAGAGACGGACTGGGCAGCAGCCAGGCTGGGGGGACGGAGACATCCTTTAACTTGCGAGGTTGAACAAATACACAGATAGATGTTAAGTGGTGACGAGAGCTCTGAAGGAAAATAAAGCAGGATGAGGGGATAGACGGGGGCAGGAACCCTCTTTTCGATGCGCTAGTCAAGGAAGGCTTCTCTGAGGAGGTGATAAAGATCTGACGGAAGTGAGTGAACAGGCCATGCAGATGTGTAGGGAAGAAGTTTCCAGAAAGGGAAAGAATAAGCACAAAGTCCCTTCAGGGGGTCCCTGGTGGACTGTTTGAGAAACAGGAAGCAGTGGAGCGATGGAGGGGGAGGACAAGCAGCGAGGTGGTCCAGAGGTGAGGGGCAGATCATCAGCACCCAGAGGTGACTGTGGGGGGTCCACGGGAGGGCTGCAGGCAGACGAGGTTACAGGATGCCTCCGGCTGCTGAGGTGGGAACAGAGCGCAGCGGGTGAGGCCAGGAGTGGTGCGCAGGGGGGAGAGGGCTGTGCCATCCGGCCGGGACATGGTGGCAGCCCTGGGAAGGGTGCTGGGAGTGCGCTCTGGAATACCTTGAGGAGAGAGCTGGTGGGGGTCTGCTGATGACTAGATGTGGAGTGACAGGAAGGAAGAAAAGCAGGGACAGGAAGGTTCTGGAATCCTGGAGCCGCCAGGGGAGACCGTGGGACGCTCTCGGGGAGGGGGACGCGGTCAGGAGGCTGCTTTGCACACGTCAGGTTTGAAATGCCAGGTGCACGTCCAAGGGGAGATGGTAAGTAGGCAGCTGGAGGCCGGGCTTCAGGTTCAGCGTGGGGTTCAGGGCAAGAGGCTAAAGGCAGATCCAGCAGAGTGGGGGGATGAGGGAGGGGTGAGGAGGAAGGCACCTGAGCACCAGTGCTCACGTCTGTGCGGTCCTACACACACACACGCACACACACGCGGCAGCGAGTCTTGTCAAGGATGCCACCATGCCCAGGGCCGCCTTCCTGGCCTCCTGTGCGAGAGGCCCCAGCTTCCACCAACGCCTCACGTGCCCCACCAGGGCCTGCGGACTGGCCCAGAGTCACTGCCCCCCCAAGTGAGGGTGGCCGCCCAACGCTGACAGCCAAGTTGTGCAGACCCTCGGCTGACCTCCCTTCCCAGTTTTGTGTGAGCAGAAGAGTGAAAATAATTGGGGTGCTCAAGGCCAAATCTCCAAACAGCTTCAACTGGGGGCCTTGATGTAGCCTGGGCTTGTAATGAGAGCCCCCCCCGCCCCCGCCTCCCCTGGCGCATTCTAGAACATGATGAGGGAGGAGCCGAAAGCTCGCCACCAGTGCCCACATCCCTACAGAAGTCTGTACCAGATGGCAGAGGCTGGGCACGGAAACCACCTCAGAACTGCCAGACTCAGATGGCAGCGAGCAACGAGAAAAACGTTACCCCAACGAGAAGACAATGGGCACTTCTGTCTCATTCGCCAGCAAGCGCCGGGAAAGGTGTCCCCCATCCCCCCCAAAGCAGCGTAGTGGAAATCTGTGATTGCCACCTCAGTATGCTTTCCTTCCTCCCCATTCCCAGTCCTGGATTTCCGATTTGCTGGAAATCGCCACATTGCTCGTGGGCCATGGAGGTGCCCATGTACGTTCCCCCTGCTAATGTGTGGGACTCCCTGTTTCCCCACACCCCCACCCACTTTTGGTGTGAGGGGGCCTCTGAATATTTGCTATGGCCACTGTCGCCTTCATTCGCGTTTTGCTGATGACCAGAGAGGTAGGACACGTGCTGCCAACTTTAATCCACGTGCACAACTTCCTGTCTCCACTGCTCCTTGTGTAAATGTCACCGTCGTCAGGGCTCACACTGCGTAAGTGCTCCCTGTGTGTCACTGTTCTGACATTTCATCCCCATAAAACCCTAGGAGCTAAGTAACATTCTTCTCCTCCCTCGAGGTAACCGAGACTAAGACGTTAAAGAACTTGTTCAAATGCACTCAGTTAGAAAGTGGCGGAATCGAGACTCGAACCCAGGCAGAGTCCTTGCTCTCTACGGCTCTGCAAAGAGCTGGGAGGAGTCTCATTGCCAGAACACTATAGAACTTTGACCCGTGGCTATGAAACACAAGCGAGCACACTCAGGCAGCTGACCTGTGCTAAGAGTTGACTGAGAGCGTTTTGTAAAAAAAGAAGATGCAATTCGTCCCTTTCGGGGTGTTTATCATTGAGACCCCAGTCCCCGGAGACAGGGGAAGGCAACATACAGAAATACCCACGAACAAACGGATATTCATCCTGCTTCAACTTCGAATCTCTTGCTTTGTCCTTTGTCTATCTCTACTGCAAGCACGGGGTAGCAGAAAGCAAGATGTGCGCCAAATGAAAACGCCAATCTTGTAAAAGACGCCAGGTTTTGTGAAATTGATTACAGGGATGCTGGAGGACGGCTCGAAGCCCACGCACATCCATTGACAAACAATATTCTGATCCATGAGGTAACTGAAGCAGAGGCCGCTGGAAAGGATGAGGAGGTAGGAAGTACTTCGTGGGGGGAAGATTCAGAAGTCAAAGGAGGCAGAGAGGCCCGCGGGAAAACGGATCCAGTCCCAAATGCTTCTGCAGAAACGACCTGTTATGATTTTGCTGTGCAAAGTGCGGGTTCAACGAAGGACATCACATTGTGTTATCGCTTCCATTTGTTGGACAAGTCACACCCCACCTCCCGCTGTCCCTTCACCAACCCATTTGCTCAGAGAATGAACCCATTAGTCACCATCACAACATAACATTTGTTGCTATGAGATAGGACATCAAATAAGGTTATTTTCAAAATTTTGTCGTTTCCTTTTTTTCCCCCAAGATAAAAGGCCCAACTAAATGCACTAAAAGCACTATTTACATGAAATGTTGGTCCACAGTTGGTGCGCTTAAGGAATGTTTTCCTCGTTCCAGTCTTGCACAGTTCAGGCGGACCTCTTGTACTCAAAAGGGGGTCACACACACAAGCGGTTGTGAACCGTTACTACAGTTTGATAATCTTCCCTCTGTATCCGCTGTCATCTTCTCCTACAGAAAGGAATTTCTAGCTGGGAAAATGGTTACCTAGAATGGAGAGTGCATTTCTTAGGCTCTTTTGCAGTCACATGAGCACATTTCTCATCAATGAGGTACAAGGAGAAATGGAAAGCAGCTGAATCTCTGATCAATTTAGGAACACCTAAATATATAAAGCAAATACTAACAGACCTAAAGGGAGAGATAGACAACAATACAATGATAGCAGGAGACTTTAATACCCCACTTTCATCAACACACAGATCATCTAGGCAGATAATCGTAAGGAAACGCTGGCCTTAAATGACATGGCAGACCAGATGGACTTAACATTTACAGAACATTCCATTCCAAAGCAAGAGAACACACATTCTTCTCAAGTGTACATGGAACATTCTCCAGACAGATCATATGTGGGACCACAAAACAAGTCTTAATACACTTAAGAAAACTGAAATCATATCAAGCATATTTTCCAACCACCATGGTAGGAAACTAGAAATCAATCACAAGAAGAAAACTGGAAAATTCACAAATATGGGGAGAGTCAACGAGATGCTACTGCACAATGACTGGGCCAAACAAGAAATCAAGAGAAATAATAATAATAATAAAAAAAAGAGACTGAGGCAAATGAAAATGGAAAGAAAACATCCTAAAGCTTATGGGATGCAGCAAAAGCAGCTCCAAGAGGGAAGTTCATAGCAATAAACGCCTACATCAAGAGACAAGAAAAATCTCAAATAAACCACTTAATTTCACGCCTCAAGGAACCAGGAAGAGAGGAATGAAGCCCAAAGTTAGTGGAAGGAAGGAAATAACAAAGATTATAATGAAAATAAATGAAACAGAGACTAAAACAACAACAGAAAAGATGAAGCTAAGAGCTGGTTCTTTGAAAAGATCCAGCAAATTGACAGACTCACCAAGACAAAGAGACACACGACTCAACTAAATACAACCAGAAATGAGAGGCGTCACGCAGGAATACGAAGGGTCGCGAGACTACTCTGAGGAATTATGCACCCACAAATTGGACAACCTAGAAGAAATGGATAAATTCCTAGAAGCATACAACTTACCAAGGCTGAATCATGAGCAAATAGGACATGAATAGACCATTTACTAGTAAGGAGATTGTGCCAGTAATCGAAAACAGCCCAAAAAACAAAAGTCCAGGACCAGAGGGCTTCACTGGTACCTTCTACCAAACATTTAAAGAAGAATTCACATCAATCCTTCTCAAATTCCTCCAAAAAACAAAGAGGAGAAAACACTGTTAGACTCACTCTACAAGGCCAGCGTTACCCTGATACCATAACCAGGCAAGGACACCACAAGAAAAGGAAATTATAGGCCAATATCCCGGATGAACACAGATGCAAAAACCCTCAACAAATCTGAACAAACTGAATTCAACAACACAATGAGAGGATTACACCCCACGATCAGGTGGGATTTACTCAAGGGATGCGAGAATGGTTTACCATATGCAAGCTGATCTGTATCATAGACCATGTGAACAAAATGAAGGATAAAACCCATTATGATCATCTCGATACAGAAAAACATTTGACAAAACCCAACAGCTGTGATCCAGATTCTCAACAAAGTGGGTACAGAGGGAATGTACCTCAACATAGCGAGGCCCTATGTGACAAGCTCACAGCTAACATCACGTTCAGCAAAAAACCGAAATCCTTTCCTCTAAGATCAGATCTAAAGTTTTCTACAGAGACCTTCTGGTCAGATGCTCTAGGTCAGAATAGGAGCTACACTCTGCCTTCAGACAGCTTTTTTCGGCCCCTATGGTACATTTTTTTAAAAATTGAGTTTGGCAACTTTTTTTTTTTTTTTTTTTTAATATCAGCAGCTTTCAGTTAAAAATTCAGGTTAGAAATACTTGGTACTCCTAAGCACAAATGGCTACAATTATCTGGATCTGAGTGGCAGATGCCCCTTCCAATAGGAGCCCTCTGGTCTGCTGCGGGACCCCTGTCCTGCTTCTTCTATTCACTTGCAGGTCGCCACAACCACCTGGGGGATGTGCCCGTGGAAAACTCTGACACCTGTGGCTTTCTGCAGAGACCCAGGAACCAACAGGCTTCTGTGTATAGGATCGAGGCCTCCCTAGTTCTCTCAGGAGGATCCACAATCTGGGTGACTATGGCAGGAGACTCAATCTGCAAGGAGGCACACTTTCCTCTTGCTCCTCACCCCCAATGTGCCCCACCAGCCACACGTGTATCCGAGGGAAAGCCCCCTCAGCCTGGAAGACTGCTTCATCTCTGAGCTAAGGGAGGCATCGATCCTTCCCTCCTGTTACTCCCACCAAACAAGCCCCTTGTCCCTTGGTCACAGCTGCCCTGGGGTAGTGATATCCCAGGCACGATGTCTGATTCCACGACTGCCTTGGCTCCTTACCCAAGGTGGGGAGTACTCACTTCTTAACAATTCGATTTAATTGAGTTTGGAGGATTTTTCAGTGGTGCTAGAGAGAAATGTTTGTCATTGTGTTTTTGCCCCAGGCCTGGCAGGTGAGCCTTGGGAACCGACCAAGGTACCTCCCGCAAGATAAACAGGAAGCCCCACTTGCCTGCATCTCCCCTCCCCCCAGGATAGCACACCGCAGCACTGACCACAGGACTGGTGGACCCGGCTGGGTAGTCCAGACAGCCAAGTGGACAACCATCCATGTCAATGCCCAGGCCAGTCTGCAGGGTGGCCACACTGTCCCACATATGCCCCTCTCCATTTTCCACACCAATTTTCATCCCCACCCCCACCCCAATGTTCTTCTGGAACGTTCTCCCATACTGATGGTCTGAAGCCAACAAATTGGTCCCCAACAGAACTCACAGTGAATGTAAATCATGCACGAGTACTCTTAGCCTCTCTGTGCTGTTTCATACTTTAAACGGACTCATTTTTTAAAAAAAATTCAAATTCCTTTGAAAAGGTCAGTTTCTTTCACTACTATAAGGCAAATCATTTTCTATTTTTCTAAAGTATCAATGCACAACTTTTAAATTAAAATGAAGTTGTCCGTGGGCTACCTAAAATCATCTAAAATCCCCGCAGCCTAGGGACGCCGGGCTGGCGCGAGGCCAGGGCGCCGGGCACCACGGCCGAGGCTCCCCTTACCTGTCCGGTAGCCCGTGCTGTTGAGGTACACGGCGAAGGAGCGGCTCTCGTGCTGTGCCTGCCAGGAGGGCGAGGAGCAGTTCTCGTTGTTGGTGTAGGTGTTGTGGTTGTGGACGTACTTGCCGGTGAGGATGGAGGAGCGCGAGGGGCAGCACATGGGCGTGGTCACGAAGGCGTTGATGAAGTGCGCCCCGCCCTGCTCCATGATGCGCCGCGTCTTGTTCATCACCTGCATGGAACCTGCAAGCGGGAGCCACGGTGAGGGGCGGCCGGCCGGCTCCGGACTCGCGCCCCCGCGGGCCACAGGACAATGGTGGTTCTCAGCAGGGTGGCACCCCCGTCCCCGGGGAGGGGGTACATTTTGGAAATCTCTGGGGACAGACGGGGGGGGGGCACCACTGTTGCATGTGGGAAGGGGGCCAGCAAGGACTATCGGTGCAAGAAATTTCCTGGGTCCCCCGTTCCACTGGGTGGTCATGGGGAGCGGGTAAACACCTGTCTGTAAATGATCCGAGCCTCAAGTGGAACTTTATGTAGAAACAGAACATCTTTTTTTGCAGGATATTAATGTGCAGTGTATTTCCTTTTTTTTTTTTTTTTTTTTTTTTGGAAAGCAACCACTATGTAAACCAAGGAAAGATTCTACTTTGTTTTGTTTGGAACTTTCCCAAGAATTGTTCACTTTTACTGAAATCCGGTCATGCCAGCCCGCTGGGCTCACCTCCTCCTGGCACACTCCTCGGCCAAATGCTCTGCTCCTTTGCCCACATGGTTCTTCTACTTTGGAGACCACTGCCCACCTCTCCCCAGATTCAGCCCCCCGGCCAAGGCACACCTCTTCCAGTGATCACTCTGGCTTCCGGTTCCCTTGAGCTCTTATTATGCACGCAGCATGTGTTATGAGGACTTAATTATATACCACCAGGTACTGGGGCTTCATTCGTGCCTTTTCTTGTTTCTCAATGAAACTGTAGCAGTGAAAGGCACTTAGGAAGGAAAGGAAACTACTGTGTTCTGGAAGCCGTACTGTGCACAGATGCTTTCACGGTCACTGCCCTGCTGAGGGCGCCACGAGGGCAAAGACTATGTGCCTTGTTCAGTGCTCGATCCTCAATGCCTCCACGGTGTGTGATATACAGTAGGCACTCAATAAATGTTTGCAGAGTGGATGCGTAACATGATGGCTGGTATCTGAATATTTAGTAGGTTTAGGGAAATAGTCAGAGGAAATCCTTTTTCTCTTCCTTTCTGTGGCTGCCCTCAGTTGCTTTCCTTTTCCTTAAAGTTCTTAGGGTCTGCTGTGGCTTGAGTGATGCAAGCCCCTCCCCTCCCCCGCATGTCCGTGCAGTAACCCTCAGAACCTGGGAATGTGACCTTACTTGGAGAAAGGGTCTTTGCAGACATAGTTAAGGATCTTGGGGTGAGAGTGTTCTGGATTACATTGGGCCCTAAATCCAATGACAGGTGTGTTGTAAGAGACAGAAGGGAGAAGACACACAGACATGGAGGGGATGGTCGTGTGAGGACAGAGGCAGAGGTTGGAGAGATGGGCCCCCAGGAGCTGGAAGAGCAACGGATTCTCCCCTAGAGCCTTTGGAGGAAGCATGACCCTGTCAACACCTTAATTCTGGACTTCTGGCTTCTACGACTATGAAAGAGTAAACCAATACAGGGTCTACCAGGCAGCTGAAGTTTTCGCTGGAGAACTGCCTATCGCAATCACCAACAGCCCCCTAGAGACCCAAGGACGACTCATCAGACCCACCTCGGCCCTCTGCCCCCACTGGGGAAGAATGAAGAAGAGATTTATATGGCTCTTTTATCCCACCTTTCTGCCAAATAGGGACGGAAACAGACTTAGAGCTTCCCTGAGGCAAACATAGATCCTATCTCCTTACTGTTTAAAACCACTGGATAGCTTCCCATGGCACTCGGAAGAAAACCTGAATTCCTTACCCTGGCCTAAGACTCTTCCAGACTTGCCCTTGCTGCCAACCCACCTCCTGTGTTCCTTTGACCTCATCTCTCCCCTCCCCCTTGTTCACCTGGCTACACTGGCCTCCTCATGGGTTCTCACATGCTCCCGTCTCATCCCTGCCCCAGGACCTTTGCACTTGCTATTGCTTCTGCTTGGGACTCTTCCTGAGACTCTGCTTTGCTGGTTTATCCCATTATTCAGATCTCAACCCGAGGTCACCTCCCCAGCAAGGCCTGGCCGGCCTCCCCGTCTGAAGGAGCCCCCACTGTTTACTCCCTGTCACACCAGTGTTACATTTCTCCTTGACATTTATCTCCTTCTGAACGGTCTCCTTTACTGCTTCATTTGTTTATGATCTACTTTCCCTGGGCTGAGAGTTCCGGGTGACTCAGGGCACTGTCCATTCCCCCACCAACACCCCCCGGGGAATATGTAATCGGTGCTCTATAAAAACTCACTGAGTGATGGAAGGAGACACAGCAAAGCCTGCCCTTTCCAGCCCAGCACCTGAGGTGGTTTTATAAGGGACGCCCTCCGGGAACCAGGTGTGTTCCCGAGCCTCTCGGCTAAGGCTGCCAGCAGTGGGTGGAGGGAAGAACCGGCTTTGTGTTACGAACTGAACAGGAATCATCAGGCCTCAGAACTGTGTGAACATCTCTCCTCAAGGTCACACGCCCTCCCAAGAAGCCCCAGGGGACCCAGCTGTAACTGTGGGCAATTACAGGGTTTCTACCAGGTGTGACACCTCCCACTGGAGGGGACAGATGAGGTGGGCTGCCTCGACCATCTGGTGCTCACACGCTGGAAACTGCAGAGGGAGCAGGGCGCCATCTCAGGGACCGGCAGGGCCAGGGGACCCCACCGGCCTTGGGCCCCGCCTGGGGAAGTGGCAGGATTCCAGGCAGGCCTTCTGCTTGCCCATCAGTTCTTTCTACCTTGAATTTTTACCGCAAACCGAGATATCAAGGGCATGCCCCCGAGGCCCCAGGCTTGCACACCAGCCACATTTCCCACCTCTCGGCCTTTGCCTGAGCCATGCCCTCTGCCTGGAGGGCTCCCTCCTAGCCTCCTCAGATTATGGAGCAAACGTCATATATCTGCGTGGCCTTCCCTGGCCCAGAACAGACACTGCTGCCCTGGCTTCTGGCACCTGCCATGCCCCCCCCTTTTCCCCGCAGCACCTCCTGCCCTCGGACACCACTTCTAGGTCACCTGTTTGCACGCTGCCCGTTGCCCCTCCTGGCACGGCCACCTGGGGGCAGGGATCTGGGCCTACTCTGTTCACTGTTATGGCACACAGAAGGTGTTCAGTAAATATCTGCTAAATTCACAAAACGCAGGCTCTTCCTCTTTACGTTTCTATAGAACTCAAGAGCCCCAGCTGGTTTGCATTCACGGATGTGTGCTTTGTGTCGTGGGTGTGAAAAATCTCACTTGAAATAGCATGAGCTGAATCCCGTTCTCCGGTTTGCCACACTCCCCACTGTGCCCTGTAGTCTTGCACCCATTTCGCCCATTCGTGTTATCTGCCGGGTCCCCTGAAGGCCTTGGTTTGGCAACCTCCTAGTATAATTTCATGGATGAGCAGGTCCAGCCTCTTCCTGGGGCAGAGGGCAGGGTACTACGCCAATAAGTTTTTAATAGTAGTGAGTCTGGTTGGCTGTGGGCTTGCTGTAGGCACCTTGCTGGGCGTGTGTCGGGCATCATTTTACTTAATCCTCTCAACAGCCCTTTTGAGGACAGAGCCACAGTCAGAGCCACAGAGCTCGGCAAGCGGGCTATGCGGACTCAAACCCAGGCCTGTCCGATGGGAATGGCAGGTGCTGGGCGTCACGTTCCAGAAGCGTATGGTCCACACCACACAGGAGGTCGTGATAACACACCCAGGGAATGCAAAGAGCTCCCTATGCGCTTGGTCAGTTCTCGGCTTCGGTGAGGCTCAGGAGGGTCCTGGGCTGGAGGCTGGGTCCCCTCGCCGTCCCAGAGGGGGCTTTAGGTGCACGCCAGCCATGGGAGCAGCACAAAAGCACGTCGCCAAGGATCGGGGATGCCAGCGGTGGGAAAGTGACTCCCTTTACTACGATCAGCTCCAGGAGACAAGGTCAGTGGTGCCGTCTCGTCCTTAACACCTACACGACTCCTGTTTCCACGGGGAGTGAGCCGGCCGCCTGCTCGGAGCCAGGGGTTTAGTGTCCTCTACTTAGGGCAAGTGATCCTGGCTTCTCTCAGTTAGGGTGGTGGACTCTTGTTCTTTAAAACAAAACAACTACAGCTGATTAAAAGAGGTCGATACGAGTACCAGCAGCACACAGAGGAGAACATTCTGGAAAGGTGAGGGGCTGGCTGGCGTTTGGCACATACGGGCTACGTACAATCTAGAACCTCACCTTCACAGTGAGGTGACGTGGCTGTCCTACAGACACCTTCAGTGCCACACCAGCTAAACGGAGCTCCTGCGGTCAGCTGTCCCCCCTGCCTCCTCCTCTTTCCTCCAGTTAGACAATCATCTTGCTACTCCTTGGTCCCACCTCTCTGTTCCCACATCCAATCCATCAGCAAGGCCTGTTATTCCCCCCCCGCCAAGCATACGCACCGTGCAGACTTGCTGCCCCCTCCCTGGGCACCCGGTTATCCTCTCCTCCGAATTAGGTCAACTGCTTCGCCTCCTGACCAGACGCGGACCATGTATTCTGCGAGCAGCAGGCAGAGTGCCTTCTCTCCTTAGCACCCTCTGTGGCTCCCACTCACCAGAGCACAGAGTCCCTGGGGTCATCCATAGGCCTTGCTGGACGCAGACCCCCTCCCTTGCCCACTCTCTGTAGCCACAGGGCCCTCGTCTCTGCCTCAGACCTGCTCCTACCTCCAAGCCTTTGCCTCTTCTGTTCCTTTTGCTTGGAATGCCTTTCCTGAAGGACCCCGATGGCCTGTGCCCTCACCCCCTTCTTGTCTCTACTCCCGGCCCCTGACCCTTCAGACCCCTTCTTTGTTCTAAGTTTCTGAGTCTGTTATCTCTAACGAACCCTATACTTTTATATATTTACATATTTATCTTGCTTGTTGTCTGCCTGCGGCCCTGAGGTCAGCACTAGGAGGGCTGGGATTACCGACGGCGTCTCCCAGCCCTGAGGCCCAGGGCGGCGCCTGGCACACGGTAGGTACTCAGTAACTATTCCTCGTAGGAAGGCATCCAGGGCATTCCAGGCAGCACCAACTTTTTGCCCGCTCCTGACACACGGCGAGGAGAAAGGACGGAGCAGCTGGTCATGAGAACTTGGCCTCTCTCGGTCTCCGGGGACTGCAGGAGGGACAAAGCGGGCTCCCCACCCGGCCTGCCAGACTCTTCTCCGGGAAGCAGGAGGCCGCCACCTGGTGAATAATTCACCTGCTGTCAGCAGCCCCGAACGCTGCGCTGGCAAAAAGCAAACAGCCTGCGGAACCCTTTCTTATTTTTCATGGGCTCAGAACTAGGGTCTCAAAGTGCTCACGACTCCCTCCTACTCTTATCCCGAGGAGGTGAGCGACGGGCCGCTGTTGTCCCGTCGCTGTCCCTGGGCGTGCGTGCTCAGTGCACTCACCCCTGCCCCAAGAAGCCGGCTGCAGGAGAGCTGTGTCAATCCCCCGCTCAAGTACAATTTAGCAAGGCCCAGAAAGGACGGCGGTGTCTCTGCAGAAGCAGCAGAAGCGTCCCCGTGGGGACAGTGACCTGCTTTATTAAAACTGTCACAACCCTGAGGTTCTATCAGTCCACACCTGGACCCCCAAACCACAGGATCCAAACCACGGGATCTAACCTGCTTGCCGGGCCCAGCCCTGGCGCAGATGGACAGACAGCTCTGCCGGGAGGGGAAAACCTGGAGGATGTGGCCGCGCAGCGAGAAAGGCCAGTTTTCAATATTTTCATTGACGTCAGGCCGGCCAAGCAAAACCTGCTTCGTCCGACATAAACCTGGGGACGTGCAGACAAAAACAGGCCCGGTTTCCTTCCATGATTGAACCTTCCGACTTTGCCGGGCCAGGGCTGAGGTCCCCCTGACACTTCTCGGTGACTCTCATGGTCTCACCCCTACCGATGATGCAGCATAACCCCCCACGACGCTCCCCTGCCCGCCCCTTCCTGATGGCTTCTTGGGGCCGCCTCAGTATACCGCCTGTGCTATTATTTATCATTCTCTGATATCGTTTCTTAAAGTGACTTTAAACAATAAACTTTAGTCTCAACCCAAGGAACCACGTGAAATTCTGTGTCTGGTATGCTAATTAAAATTTTTTTTGGGTGCACATCAAAATAAGTTTGTAAGTTGTAAAAACAAGGAACCCGTGCCCTACCCACGACAGAAAGGCATTTCGGGAAACTCTTCCACAGGGCTGGGTCAGTGCGACTGCCAGGGAACGAGCGGGTGCTGGGGACTTTCAAGATTCAAAACATGACCCGATTTTTGCCACTCCCAGGGCTTGGGTAGTTCCTACCCCCTTCTCGCCATAGAGACCTGAACCAGCCGGGTACAGGTGCACCCCACACCCCTCCAAGACAGACTTGTGCACCCCGTCGTGGGTGGCACGGAGTTACTGATTGTGACGGATAACTAAGGAAATGATGCCTCCTGATGTTGGTTTTCTTAAAGTTATAGGCAAACGATTAGAGTCTGTGACGTCATCCCTCCTTCGGAAAGCCTGGCAGGGAGATGGGATGCGGGGAAGACAGAAAGCCCTTCAGTAAACCCAGGGCCTGGACTTAAATCAGCATTTTCTACCTGTCTCTCACCTGGACTGCTGAGGCGGACTCTTCTACTGGCTCCTGGCTTCCACCCCCTCCCCTCGGCCCCGGCACGATGCTCGCCCCTCGGCGGCCAGAGGGCTCCTTTTAAAAGGTGAAGCCACAGCATGATTTCCTCGGCTCAAACTCTTCCACCAACAGTTCATCTTGCTCCGAATAAAAGCCAAAGTCCCCCCCTTGCCCCAGGAGACCCCATGTGACCTGGACACTGATTCTCCCCAGCTACAACTTGTACCTCTCTCCCCCACTGTCCCTCTGCCCTGGCCGTCCGCTTCTAGAATGCACCAAGCATGCTCCTGCCTCAGGGCCCTTGCACATGTTGTGCTTGCAGCCTAGACGCCCACCTCCACCCCTGTATCATCCAGGTCTTTGCCAATATTGCCTCCTCAGGGAGGCTTTCCCTGGGCTGTGTTGACTAAGCTGTCTCCATCCTCCCCTTCTTGCTCCTTGAGACAATGTTCTTAGCCGATTCATAAACTGTAGATAATGGTTGCCTCTGAGATGAGCACTGTGAATGGTGGATGGGGAAGGCTTTGCTTTGAATTATTTGAGTATTTTAAGGTAAGACTGTGTCACTCCTGTAATCTGAAATACCTCAGAGGTGTGGGAGGGAGAAGAGAACTGACTGGAAACAGGCTAACCTATGAATACTCCGTGATATGTGTTACATTCCCACTTGTGCTTTCATTTGGAGAAAAGATAATCTAGCCTGGAATGTTCTAGCAGAGGCCTTTTGGCAAGGACCCCTCACATCTGTAGAGACCACAGGTAACTCTGAATACTAAACAAGAGGCCACAGTCAGAAGGCCACAGGCAGAAGGCCACAGGCAGGACCTGCCCACAGAAATGCTTAGTTATGCTTTTTTTCAGTGTATCAAGAATGCTGGAGATTTTTTAACGAGCTTTGTGGGCTCTTGGCATTCTTGCTTTCGTGAGCCCCTTCCTCTGTGAAAAATATTAAACATTTCTATTCATACCAACTCTTTTCAGGTTCATAGAACCAACTCCAGTGTGGGTATTGCCCCCCATGCCCAACACCACCAAGCATTTCTGGGACACCGGTAGGATGTCCAAGAATTCAACTCATTTCGGACACTGTCTACGCAAAGTTAGCATCGGATTCCACAGGTTAAGGGCTCAAGTCCCACGAGTCTGCCCCCCACCCCTCACCCCCCACCTCAGACGCTAGCTGTCACCTGGGCTTCTGACCTGCAGGTCACAGATTAGTGGTTCCAATGACCTCCTCCTTAGGGTCCTTAATTTGCTAGAGTGGCTCACGGGGCCAGGCTGTGTTTTCCCCTCTCCATGGGTTGAAAAGCAGGAGCTGAAGGGCCACCTCGCACGGGGACCTGCTGAGGGTGAAGGGGACACGACCTGCGTCCTCTCTAGGTGCCAGCCTTCTCTGAATGATTGTCACCTGTTCAGTTCAATACAGTAAACACGTTCCAGTACTAAATGTGTTTGTGGGTGTAATGCACACGTAGGCGCTTCTGTTCTAGACTCTGGGGATCAAAGAGCCTGAAGCACAGAGTGTGAGCTGTCTTACAAAACCACGGACCTTCTTTGGGTCTTCGTTTCCCTTCTGTAGAAATATAGCACATGAGTAGCTTTAGTAAAAGGTTTCTTTTGCCTGTGAAATTCAAGGACAATTCTAGAATATTCTCTGTCACCTCATGCAGTATGATAGGAAGGGCTCTGAGGGCACGTGGCCTGAGTTCGAATCCTGCCTTTGCCACTTCCTACTAACCTGGTACCTTGTGCAAATGATTTAACTCCCCCATGTACCTCAGTGTCCTTGCCTGCCTCCTTCCTATGGAATGTTCCAAAATGTAACTGAGGAAAATACGTGCAAAGCCTTTAGCGCCGTACAAGGCACACGGAAAGCACTTAATACACGTTAGCTGTTACAAACTTTAGTTACTGTAACTCCCAAGTACTGTGTAACGGAGTTCACAGAGTGCCTCTGGACGGAATCTGGCCTGTGTGTTTAAGTTGTGCTTGAAAGGTGTTTAAAAAATTAACTTAATTGCTAATTTTTTTTTTTAAATAGGGAGATCTCACATCAATCCAGCTCTCTGGCTTTACTTGAAAAATACAGAGATCTGGCCTTGATGGGTCCAAAGGTGAGTGGACCTGAGTAGCAAGGGCCTGGTTCAGAAGGTCCCTTCCGATTCTTCACGCTCCCTGCTTTCCACATTCACAGGACTTGCCGGGCCCTGGAGGCGCTGAGTTTACAACCTGTAGCTGCTTCTATTCCAGCTGAAGGGACCCGCTAAGTAAACCTTCCAAGTAAAACTTACCATGACCCAGAGCCCCACAGAGAGCAGGTTTTAAGAGGGGGAGGAGAGCTGTAGGTCTGGATATAGGCTAGAACAGAACCTTGACCCTGAACAGGCAGGAGGGGGGAGTGGGGGAAGGGCCATCATCAGCTCGGGCCACCAGTGGCAAAGCACCTGTGTCCTGTCCTGCGCTGTCCTCCTGCCACTGGTGACCGCCCGCCAGGCTGGAATTCCCGTGGCAGCCCTCATCGGGTCCTTGAGTGTCCCTGGAATGCCCGCAATGTCACTGGATCAGATTGTGAGCCTCTTGCCCCCGGCAGACTGTTTAACCAAAACGGGAGGCTGGGCCCCATCCGTCCTACGGCCTGGAATAGCCCTGTGCCCAGTAGGGCAGCAAGAGGAAGGCCTGGGGATGAGCAGCAGAAACGGAGACCACATCTGGGCAGAGGGACTCCATTGTTTCTAGAACAATGACATTTGATTCCCCTCCCTGTGCCAGAATGGGTTCACTGCTGTCAGCTGGCAATGAGTGCTGTGCGTCCAACTCGACCCGGAAAAATTACACTGGATGCCGGGGACCCGCTGCTCAGCCCACTTCCCCTCACGATGGGGCAGAGGGGGAGCCGCTCCTGACTATGCGATTTTACAAAATAAAATCAAATGCTGTTGCTGGTTTTAGCTCCAAGAAGCCAAGGCTTGAAATGGGTTCCTAAACCCGGTATCAATGAAGCAGATGTCGAAGAGGCCGTGCTGGAATTCCATGAATGAACACGGGACTGTCAGAGAGATCACGAAGTTAATTTTTCCTCCTCTGCCGTCTGCTAGCTCTGGCTGCGAAGCTTCTGGGAGAAAATTGTGATACAGCCCTTCTCAATGGAAGGGAGGTGGCCCGGAGGCCCTGGGAAAGGGCAGGTTGCCTGAATCACCAATGGCCCTCAGCAATCACTGGTCCCCGCCTCCCCGAGGAGCTCCACCCACATCCTGTTCCTTGCTGGAGGCTAGGCCCCTAGGGGTGTTTTGCCACCTTGTCCTCATGGGCCACACACAGCCAGTCCCCTAGCCACGGGCCTGGTGGTGATGTGTGCAAAGCGGCTGGATGTCTGTCCGGTGCCTGAAACCCCGTTCCTCCTGCCCCGGGGGTCCCCATCTCTGTAAACAGCACCACCTTCCTCCCATCCGCTCAGCCAAAACCTCAGAGTAATTCTCCATTCTCTTCCCAACCCCCCCCACTGCAATCCATCCACGAGCCCTGCCTGCTGACCCTCAAAACAGAACCGGTACCATCCCCTCGCTGCCTCTGCAGAGCACCCACAGGCACCCACAGGTCTCCCCAATTCTGATTTCATCCCCGGGCGACTGGCCCTCTACCTGCAGCCAGACCGAGCCATCGAAAACATGAATCATGCATACTTGACCTGCTCAGAACAGCTCAGTGACTTTCCACGGGTTTTGGAATAAAATCTAGACCTTCCCCCGTCATTCTCCCTCTCACTGCCCAGGTCCTGCTGGGACCTCACTCAGAGTTCCTGGCAAGCCCATTCCTGCCACGGGGCTCTTGCACTTATCCTGCTGCCTGGGATGGTCCTCCCCCAAATTCCTACGTGACTGTCTCTTTCTCATGGTGCAGGTGTCCCTAGTGCCCTTCATACAACAGCCCCCCCCCCCCAAGGTACTGCCCCTCACTGGGACCCTTGCTCCTGATCTCTGGTGTGGGAGAGACCCTGGTTGTCCACCAATATGTGTTTCCCTTTCCTAATAGACCCTGATTTTAACCTTCAACGCACCTAGCTAGGAAATACCTTTCCCAGACCGTCCTGCAGCTAAATGTGCAAGTGGTCCTCCCTCTGGCCTTCTAGATCAGTTCTCTGTCCAATGATCCAGCCCAGCGAGCTGACCTAGATGGGCTGCCTCCACAACTGCTTTTACCCTCTGGCTTTGGGCTGGATTTGGCCAATGCGGGGCCCTGGGAGGAGATCAGCAGAAGAGGAAACAGATGCTGGGGCATGCAATCCTCCATTTCTCTCCCTGTGGTATCAACAGAGGGGGACAGCTCCTGTTGGGCCCTCTGTGTTCCAGTAACCATTTGCTCCCCTCATCCCCTTGGTCTTGGGGTAGGAATGGTTCCAATGTTACTAAATAGATTTCCCCATACTTGCTTGCTCACGCTTTGGCAAAATATAGTTAAACCCTTCTCGAATAATCCAAATTTGAGTGTGCCCCACATTTCTTGCTGAGATCGTGTGGCTAATTAAGTAAAGTTCTGTCTGTGTTGTACGTGATGTCTGGAATGAGGTCCTTAAAGGGAACCGACTTAACTTGAAGTCCACTTTTACCCTTTTGCTTCCTCCTTCTGTGATGCCTGGAACATGGCTCTGAGAGCTGGAGCTCCAGCAGCCATTCTGAACCACGAGGTGACCTTAATGAGAGAAGCCAACAATAAGCATGGCAGAACAGAAAGGCAGAGGAGCTTGGGTGCTTGATAACCTTGAAGCCACCATGCCTGCCCTGGAATGCAAACTTCCAGATATTTTTATGTGACTGAGAAGCAAAATTCTATCTTGTTTAAGCCACTGTTATTTTATATTTTCTTTTATATGCAGCCAAACCTAATCCTGATATACTTAGCTTCCAGAATTTAAGTGATCTCCCAGAGTGTTGCTGAATTGAAAAAGAAAAAAAAAAAAAAAGTCTTGCAGGAATGTGCTTGCCAAGTTGAACACCAGGGTGGGTCTAGATGAGCCTTTCTTCCTCCTGAGATAACCTGCAGCCACATGTTTTTGTAACTCTAGCGAGAAACGGCAGGAATGTCAGGAGTTGGTATCTCAGAGAGGCCGAGTTGGGAGTTACACGGATCTGGTGTCGGGAATCTAGGCACGCTGTCCTGGGCTTCCAGCCATTTGGCCCCTACGGAGTACCCAAGCCTGAAATTTAGAATTGATTTCTGGAGATCAGTCTGCAGTACAGGGTGTGGTTTCCTTGTGTTCACAGATGGAAAGTGGAAAACAAGCGCCTGGCCAGAAACCCTCCCCAGCCTTTCTCTCAAAAGCCTGCCTCTCCCACGAGGCAGCCCTCTGGGCTCGGGGCCTGCAGCTTTCAAGATCACAGACCTCTCTGGAAATGTGGTGAGGGTCTTGGCCCCAGTAAAGCACAAACAGGCACACAATCTACATACACTTCTTGCCCCTTCTCTGGCCCTTGCTCACTCCCTTTCCATCCAGGCCTGGGCCTCGTCCCTGAACTTGTGACACTCAGAGCTGACTGACTGCCTTGGACAGCTCCTCCTGATTTTTCCCAGCCTCTGCAACTTACCAGGTCCAGAAACTGAACTGAGCTCCTGACCAGAGCTCTCCCCACCTCTGTGAACAGAGTTCCTCCTTGCAGTCATTCAGACCCAAACCTTGGAGTTATTCATGACTCCTCTCGCCCACTCCACACCAGGTCCATCAGCATATCTTATCAGCTCTACCTGGGAACTAGGGGCAGCATCTGCTTCCCCCCACTCCAGTCTCAGCCACCATCATCTCGTGCTTGGACTTCTGCAGTAGACCCCTCCCTGGGCTCCCTGCTCTTATTATATCCCTTCGGTTTATTCTCCATATCATAGCCAGAGGAGTCATATTAACATAAGTCAGATAACGTCCCTCCTTTGCTCAGTGTTCTCCACTGGTATCTGTATCACCCAGAAAGTCAAAATCCTCCCTCTGGTTCAAAGACCCTGCATGATCTACCCTTCCACCATCAACCCATTACCTCTCAGACCTCACCCTTGCTCACACGGCTCTGCCATCCTGGCTTCTTTGCTGCTCTGTGAGCCTGGTGGGTCCGCTTTCTGCCTTGGGGCCTTTGCACCCACTGTTCCCTCTGCCTGGAATGCTCTTCCTGGGGGAACTCCCTTGACTGGCTCCTTCATCTTCTTTGCCCAAATCATCACTTTCCCTTTCCTTCTCCTTGCGGACTTCCCTTCCTTTGCTTTAACCCCCTCACCTCTTTCCACTATCGTAGGCACTATACGCTTTACAAATCTTTTTTATTAACTCTTTCATGAGTATGCGAGCTCCAGAAGAGTAGAGATTTTGCCTATTTCGTTTGCTACTGGATCCCCTCTGGCACATACCCATTGAATGAATGAGTCTGGTGACCCTGCTTTGGAGAGAGCCCTGTGAGCGTGCCCAGAGCATCTCTTGGACTTGACTGCACACCTGGCACCTGCCTTCTTCTGGCACCAGCTCTTGAATTTTCCTTTAGGGAACACACCTACTCCCTCTCTGAGTCCTCATGGCTCCTGTGTGGTTGGCCCCTTTCCTGACTCCAGGGATATGCATGTGACCCAGGCCAGCTGATCCTTGTATTCCATCCCCCTGCTTGGTTCACGGTTGACCAGCTGTCCCATGGTTGACCAACCGTCCCAGGGACCAGATCTAAGCTGCTTCATTTGGTGCCATTTACTGGTACACATGGGAGAAAGACACTCTTTCTACAAGGATTGTCCACGGTACCATCAACACAGGTCTGATGATGCTAGATGGAAAGCTGGGTTGAGCGTGAGGCCACTCTGGAGGAGAGCTGAGAATAGGGAGCTGAAGAGCCGGATGAGAGCCAGACAGAGCTCCTGGATCCAACCACACCTGAAGCTCAGAATACACTTGGACTTTTTATTTACCTGAGTCAAATAAACTTTTTTTTGGTGTAAAGTCAGTCCTGTTTGAATTGGGTTTCTGTCACTCGCCACTGAGAGAATCCAGACTGACGGAAGGTGGTCGTGAAACATGGGTTTTTATATCCGATGGAATACTTGTTCCTACGGCATTTCTGTGGCCCCTCAACACTGCTGCTTAGTGGCCTTTTGTCAGCCACAGAGGCACGACTCCGTTCCTGCAGTCTTGGGGGGGGGCACACCCGAAATCTGGCGATCTGAGGGGGCCTCAAAAAGACAGCTTGTTTCTACCCTGTGTGGACCCTCAGGAGCCAAGCCCCGATATTCTGGGGTTTGGGGCTCTGTCTCAAACCCTCAGACACAAGAGCCCCCATATTAGTGGGGCTCCAATACGAAAAGCCCATGGCTCCCACTTAAGAAAGTCCTTCCCTTTCCCAGCTTGCATCCTGCTGACCGGGTCAAGGGGAAAGTCTCGGGGAGGTGCACTGCCCTCACCCTGCAGAACAAAGACACACCAGCCTCGTGGGAGGCTGCCTCCTGCCCAAATGCAAAAACACTGCTGTTCTCATTGTACTTGGTTTTGCAGTGACCTTTTACAAAAGGCAGTGGAGACTGGTTTTTCATTTATAGTCATAATTTAAGACTTCCTTTTCAAATAATATTTAAGCTTCAAAAAGTAAGTCTGGTTCAATAAAATCTCAAATAATGGAACAGGCAGCACAGGGATACTGCCAATGTGCCCCAGGGATTGTGTCTAACTCCTCTTGGTGTCTCCGAGCCTGTCTGAGCTGCTGAGGCTCACCAAGGTTTGGCCGGATCGACTCCAACCAGTGAACCCTGGCAGGGCTCCCCAGTGACACAGCCTATCTGACCCGAGGACACCAGACGTAAGCAAGACGCCGGCTTCTGTGTGCTTCTCCTTCTCGTATCCTTCTGGTAAAGGCGGCCAGCCAAGCCCCTGCCGGTCTCCGAGGATCACCCAAACACAGGGATTTGCCCAATCACCTTGACAATGTACTGATGATGGAGGCTGCTTACTGACCTCTATGCCCTGGAACCAGTTCCCCTGGGCATGTGACGCTTCTGCATGACGACTCAGGGAAGGTGTCAGATGCACGCGAGCAAAGAGCCAACAAATCTACGGCCCCTCTTCCCCCACCCCAACCTCGCAATGAGGACACAGGACGAGCCCCCTCTATGTCCCATCACAGTTCTCTCAACCAGACCCTAATTAGGATGGACGGCTGTTCTCCACCCGGGACTGGAAGGAAGCCTGGAATTAGCTCAGTCGAGAAGCCTTCAGCCCCGAGAACCATCAGAGCTGCCGCACGAATGAGCAGAAAATAGCAGATGATAAATTTTTTAGGACCACCCTGTGTGTGCCAGTCGTGGCAGACTGTGAGATAATGTGCTGGCCTTTTTTGGAACATGCATTATTGATCTGGGTCTGTCTCATGGTTTATAAAAAGCCCACCGTCCCCCCTCCCCCCCCCACTACCACCTTCCCATCCCTCACCTCCCGAAAGCTTGCACAGCTCCTTCAAAAGCCAGTTCTGCTGGGGAGGGGTCGGCTGGTGCGCGGAAGGGAAGGTTCGCAGGCTTCGGATCTATGCAAGGCGGGGTTACGGCCTGGGAGCTGACAGATGACCCAGAAGGCGAGGGCTCTCAATGCACCAAATCCACTTTCTGGAATCTCTCTCACAGCAGCACTTGCCCGCGTATGCTGAGATGCACGTGTAAAGACATCCCCGGCAATCGTATTTGTGACAGTGAACACCGACTAACAAACCCACGAACGATCTAGAAACAACCCAACAGCCATTCCAGGAGACTGGTTAAGTAGAACAGTGGTGAAAATCATGGGCTCTGGGTTTCAGTCTTGCCTGGCCATGGTCTAGTCACGTGGGTGTGACCTTGGACAAGAAACTTCATTTTCCTGTGACTTAATCTCTCCCTTTGTAAAATAAAGAGTAAATCCATGTATTTTAAGTTAGGTGTGGCTCTCCTTGCTCTCCTCCCTCTTGTGTCCTTATCATGACCCTAGACCCTTTTTCTGTATTTGCATATTCTGTTGGTTTTATTCGAGAGTCACAGATGTAAACGTGTGATCACATTCTGACACAAGGCTTAGCTGGCTCGCGTTGCTACGGTAAAAACGGGTTGTTCCTAAGAGTGGCCGTTCAGGCCAAAAATCTAGGAGCTGCCCTGGATCTTCCTCTTTTCCTTAACCCCCACACCCAACCATCGACGCCTCACCTGTGACTGTTCCGGCCCCGGGTCCAAGCTTCCATCACCCCCTGCCCAATTCCCGAAGGCCTCCAAATGGGGCTCCCTGTCTCCGCTCTTGCTCTTGGCAATCCCAAATTGGACATAACAGCCAGACGGATCCTGCCGGAACCTAGGTCAGCTCATAGCACCCTGCTAAAGGCCCCCTAACCCATGTCCATTTTACTAAGAATAAAACTCAAAACCCTCATCATGGCCTCAAGACCCCTGACGACCTGGTCCCACTCCACTCCCGGCCTTATCTCTCTCCACGTCTAGCCCAGCTCTCTCCAGCCCACACCTTCCTTCTGTCCTAACGCACCAAGTTCATGGCGAACTAACACAGTGCCTCTGCCTTTTCTGTTCTCTTGATCTGGAATGCTCCTTCCCCATCCTCTAGCTCCCAGCCTGGGGCGCTGCACAGAGCTGGATGCTTAATGCATATCTGTTGAATGCATGAGTGGGTGCCTGGGCGGTCTTGCACTCCCAGGCATGACCACCATCGAGGGGCCCTGTGAAGCAAGACCCATGTACTCAGAGATCCGGGTGCCACATGCAAGCGCTCTCTGCAAAATTCTACCAGAAACAAAACTTGCGTCCCTATGGCCATGATCTGGAGACTCGCCATGGTCATCAAACACGGTTCAAGTTAGACGCTGCCAGACCAACAGGTATTCTGTGTGTCCAACTGTCAATAAAGGTGCTGGGCTTTGCTTGCTTCCTGGCTGCAAAGTCTTCCTGCACTTGATAAGCTCCCTGAGAAAAATCTATACTTGTGATCATTAATACAAATCATTAAGGAGCAACTGGGATGTATACAAATCACCTTTTCTTAGCAGTGAAAAAGCCTGATGTGTGCTTTTAATAATGGATCCAAGAAGAGTGTAGATTCCCAGTTGGATCTTCACCACAATCTCAGGTTGGGTTGCAAAGGCTTATCCAGTAAACCCTTACATTTGTTGCCACCAATAATATTCAATTGTCCTTTGACAGTGGATAGGTGCTAAAAGCCCACCCCTCACCTGGTTAACTCCTGGCACTTTCTACCACAACCCACAAGAGCCTCCAAGTTATGGCTCCATCCTCTCTCTCCAGTCTCCTATTCCAGCTCCGTTCCCCAGGCTCCAGCCCCATCTGTCTCCTTGCTCCTGCCTCAGGGCCTTTGCACATGCTGTTTCCCTTGCTTAAAAGGCTTTTCTCAGGTCTTCACAGTACACAACAGCCCTGGTGATTAGAAGAGAAATCTCTAGGAGGAAAACGCACAAGGCCGTGTGCTGTCCAATATGGTAGCCACAAGTGGCTACCGAGCACCTGCAAGGTGGCTAGTCCTAATTGAGATGTGTGCTCTAAGCATAAAGTACAGGTCTGATTCCAAAAACAGTATAAAAAATGTAAACGATCTCCTTAATGACTTTTGTATTGATTACATGTGGAGATGATAATCATCTGGACATGTGGGGTTAAACAAAAATACATTATTAATTTCATCTGTTCTTTCAGTGTTAAAAAATGTAGTGACTAGAAAATTTAAAGTTGCTTATGTCATTTGCATTTGTGGCTCCCGTTGTATTTCTATAGGGCAGTTCTGTGTATGGTTTCCTGTTGGAGAGACAGAACCGTAAAATCAGTGAATTCAAGCTGGTGGTCGGGGGGAGAAGTCACAAGCTAGGGAGAAAGGTTTACCCTGAGGGAGACCCCCAAAGGCAAGCTGGAAATATCAGTGGGGCTCAACCCCGGGGAGCAGAAGGTGCAGCTGAGACGCACTCTAGAGGGCTCGCTCTTGGCGGCCTCGCACCGTGAGAGAACCCTCCCACGGGTGTAGCGCCCACAGCTCAGGGGGAGGAGCCTGTGGTCTTGCGTGGGAGTGCAGAGGCGGAGCCAAGGAGGCGCTGGGGGCGTGGCTCGCGTGGGGAATAAAGGCGCTGCAGAGACTGTGAGCTGGAGAAGCCCCTGACACGCCCGCTGTGGGTGTGTGTGAGCTAAACCCTGGTAAGGGTCCCTGTCCTCGCCCGCTTTACCCGGAGCCAAAGCATCGTGACGGGAGGAAGCTCCAGATAGGAGGCGACCAAGCTTATCCTCCTGAGGCATGATCTTTGTGAACAGCCTCAGGTCACTAGCAACTGTCTGCCCTCCCTGTCCCTGGATGCCACCAAGGAAGGCTGAGCCCCCTCGAAGTGGCTTAGATTGGAGGAGCAGGGCCCACAGGTGCATGTGTACGTACACACACACACACACACACACACACAAACGGCCCCGGCTGGCTCCTACTTAGCTTCAGTATCAGCTCAAACATCACCCCCTCTGAGAGGCCCTCCCTGATTATCAATCCAAAGTAGCGCCCCCCCCTTGCCCCAATCCGGCACAGAGCCCTCTTTAGTGTCACCAGCTCATTTCTCCCTTCTTGACATGATCTCCCGGGTGACCCTGCTGATGAACTGTGTCCCGCCCTCCATGACAGGAGGGACTATGTCTGTCTTACTCATTACAGCCGTTCTAGGCCCTACGATCTTGCCTGGCAACCAGCAGGTACTCAATAGAAACTAGGTGAACATAATGAATTGGCCTAAACATCTCTCTTCCGTAAGACTCCTGGAGTGATCCAGGAAGGGTTCTGCGTTGGGAACGAGCTGGAGACCCCTGGCCTTGCGGACCAAGCTGCAAACGCACGTGTGTGGGACAACCCCTGTGACTTGGTTGAAAGCCAGGCGAGCTCCGCAGGTCTCCACGGCCAACCCGCATTGGGAGCCTCAGCCCCAGCGCGGTGGCCTGGGCCTGGCAGGTGTCACGTGCGGGCCGGCTGCTTACCGAGCTCCACGTCCTGGTCGTCCGTCAGCACCAGGATGATGTTGGGGCGGATGTTTCTGCGGTCCCTCTGAAACCTGGCTTTCAGGCGGTGGTGTGACAGGAACGCCGAGCTTCCACCCAGCAGAGAGAAAACGGTGGCAGAGAGCAAGCAAAACAGGAGGCTGGGGGGGGCCATCGTGCGCTCTGCCGATCCGGGCTTCTTGCAGGACCCAGGAGTCTGAAGTCGCGTTTCGTGGCTGTGTCTCTTGTCCCTTCTTCCCGCTCTACTCACGGATCTGAAGTAGGAGGAAGAGAATGAGGTCAGTCTTTACGTAAAGGCCGCCTGATGGCTCGGGCTTGCATAATGATTGCTGGCATGGACGACGAGGGTTCCTTTGATCAGGGGGAGTGAGAGCAGGGGAAACCGAACTCGGAGAACAGGAGAAGGAAAGAACGTGCAGTGTGCTTGGACAGCAGAGTGGCAGGAAAGCTTTCCTTGGCCGCTTTGGCAGACAGACGTCTCCCCCCGACCAGCAGTCTCCTGAACGTGCTGGTGGAGGCTGGTTCGATAGACAGATCAGCCCCCACAGAAAGGAAAAGAAGGAGCCCAGACTGGGTGAGCAGATATTTCTGGGTCTCCCTTCTCCCCCCCGCACTGGGGGTGGGGTGGGGGCGGGGAGGCAGAGGTGAGCAGGACGCGGTCCCTGCTCTTGGGCAGTGCGTGGATGAGCGGGGCTGCTGTGTTCCAGTCACAGCTTTTCACTCGCCCCCTGGGTGTCCTCCCCATCAAGCCAGTAGGGAACCTCAGTTTTCCCGTGAATAAAATGGGGAGACGAGGTTGTTAAAGGAGCTGAAGCAGTGGGGATGTGTGTGAAGGCGGCCTGCAGACGATCCCATCGCTGGGCAAGTTACTCACGTGAGTTTTAAGTTTGCAGAATCAACAAAAGGACAAAAGAGAAAATCGAGGGCTAAAAAGCTATGGGAGAAGAGCTGTCACAGTCTGTGCGACCTCGGTCACCCCTGGCCCCCCCCGGGGTCAGATGGGGTCACAAGCAAAGATGGGGGGAGGGAAAGCGGGATGGTGCATCTTGGCTCGGGCAGGTCTGATCTCGTTCCGCTCTTTGCTCTCTGTGGTCATTTTTCTACATCTTGAGGAAATGAGCCTTCAAGTCTTTCCAGATATAGACTTTAGGTCTCATTTATTTAAAACGAGAGAGAGTGAGTGAGCAGACGCATCAGGAGGAAACCAAGCTCCGGTGGAGGTGGGGCCAAGTGACCTTGAAGGACTCTGTTTGCCCACCCCACCCCCCGCCCCCCATGAAAGTCCCAGCTCAGGGAGCTCATCTGGTACATAGGCGGGGATGCGTCTCGGCAACAGCTCTCTAAGGGGCCCCCCATTTCTCCCGACGGCGCCCCCATCCTCCATCCTCTCTTGGGCGGCCAGAAGCATCTTCTTAAAATGCAATTCGCATCTTATCACTCTGGAGGCCTGGCCCAGGCTGAGACCAGCGAGGTGTTCAGGGCACAGGGCAGAAGGGACTCACTCACTCCGGGTGGTACCAGTACAGGGCACTGACCTCACTTTAGTCCCAGTCCTGTCCCTCACCTGCTTCTCACCTGGCTCCTCCAGCCCAAGGAATGGAATGCACACTCCCTACCAGAGCCTACAGGTCACTCGAGTGATCCACCCCTGCCTACCTCTCCTCCTTCCTCCCAATTGCTCCCCAGCCCCACGGGCTTCTTTCTGTTGACAAGTCAAGCACGTTCCTGCCCCAGGGCCTTTGCACTTGCCCTTCCTTAAACCTGGAAGAGTCTTTTCCCAGATTTATTTTCTATACTGGGCTCACTCTCCTCTGCCAAGCCTTGGCACAAATGTCACCTCCTCGGAAAGGCCTCCCCTGACTGCCCTATCTAAGGCGGTGTCCCCACCTGAGGCACTCTCCATATTTTACAACCTGTTTTATTCTCCTTGTAATCCTTATTACAACCTGCAGTTATCTTAGTTGCCCAGTTCTTCCCACTAAAGGGTCAGCTCCATGAGGGTAGGAGGTAGGCCTGTGTTAATCACAGCTCAGTCCCCAACACTTAGTACTATGCCTGTCACGTAGTAGTAGGCGCCAAATAAATATTCTGAGAGCTAAAGGAATGGAGATTTTGTTAAGGTCCTCTGAGTTCTGCAGAGTGAGGGACATGGGGCTGGGCAGGGCCATGCCATAACTTCGGCATGGAGGCTCAGAGGTGTCACCAACCCCCTTCCCCTGTCATCCTCCCCCAGGAAGGGTCCCGGGGTGGGCTGCTCTTTGTCCCTTTGATCCATTTTCCACCCTGCTCTGTGCCCCAGGAAGCCGGTCTCGTCTCTGCACACCGCACCTGCCCAGTCTGGCTTCCTGCTGGTTCTGCCAGTGGGAACTCTGCTGGGAGGCTGCTGGGCAGGGGAGGCAGGAAATCAGCACGTTTATCCAACTCTCCTCCCTCCCTTGCATCAGTGGCACCCCAGTGCCTTTGTCTCTCTATGCTGGCCACTGTTCTCACTTTCCTCCAGTCCTGGGGGCACCTCTCAGCCTCCTCTTGCCCTTTCGAACCTGCGGGCAGTGATGGCTCCCCTCCCTTGCTAGCTCCCTCTGGGTGTTGCAGGATTCCCTGTCGGCTCCCTTAACCCAACTGCCTCTGGAAGAAATGCCTTCAATCGACACTCCCCCGGGCAGGCTGGGAGCAGGAGAGGGCTCCGCGCAGTGCTTCCCTCCCCAGGGACCTCCGACAGGACATCTGTGCAGGGAGAGGAGATGAAGATCACGTTCTCAGGGGAGCAGACCCGGGAACTGTGACTCTCACAGGCCCCGCGGGCAAGCACCAGCTTCCACCCTGTGGCCTCTCGACAGCCAGAGCCGCCCATCAACTGTGTTTTGAGCACCTGCTGTGTGCCACATTGTGGATGGTTAAGACTTGGCCTTTGGAGTCACTTGCTGGGTGGCCCCAGGCAAATAACTTAACACCTCTGTGCCTCAGTCTCCTCATCTATAAAATGGGCGTGGAGGATGAAACACCGAGACCACAGCCCGGCACACGGAATGACCCAGAACAATCATTCGCAGAGTCAACCATTCTCGGGCTGGTTGCTGTAGTTGTGGGTGGGCTGTGACGGCCACTCTGCCTGGACAGTCTCCTCCACTCCCAGCTACCTCCAACACAGGTACGGGTGCTGTCCCCATTTTACAGTTGAGAACATGGGGGCTTAACCACGGTCCTAAGATCACCCCGGGGAGGAAATGGCAGAGATGGTCTGACCTCTGCTCCCCTACACGCACCTTGCCCAACCTCCCCCATCCAGGTGCCACAGCCCCTGCTGCCGGTCTAGCTGCATGACCCTTCCACTGTGACATGGCCTCATTTAAAAATAAAAACACAAATCCATATTTTTGAAAACGCGAACTTTCTATCCAGGGGTAAAGGGAAAATTGGCAACCCCTTCTGCATCAAACTAAGTCACACCAGCTGAAAGAAAGCAGACACTGTTACTCAGCCCCACAGCTTCTCGTTCCTTCCTAAGGCTCTAAGTTGAGCTCTATGCCCGCCTGCTTTCCCGCCTGTACACACACTCTTTTTAGGTGTTGAAAAGAGTCAAAACGCATTAGCACCGTCCCAGACTTTCTGCCGGAGGGAGGTGGAGGCTGGGAGAGGGTTGAAGAAGAGACATGTTCCACCATCAAATCGGTCCCTGAATGACCCCAAATCATGGGGTGGTCTTCAAATCATGTTGTTTACCAGTCTGTCCCACCTGTCCCTGGAAACACACCAGGGTGGTTCGTGCTTTGCACTTGAACTGATGAGCCCGCCAGCCCACTTTCATGTGTGAAACGCACATTCACGTGCCTTCAGACAGACGTCAAGCACTAAAATAACATCGAGAGACTTTCCAAGGGATGCCCCACAACTCTCTTCTACCGGAAACAATAACAGCAAATGCTCGTGGAGAGCTTGCAACGCTCCAGCCCCCGCTCTATACATTTTACATCTAATCCGCATTTCCGCCCATCCATATTATACCCATTTTATCGATAAGGAAGCTGAGGCACAGAGAGTTAAAAGTACTGTTTCCATGATCACAGGGTTAAATAAGTGGCAGACACGGGGTTCAAATCCAATCTGGCTCGACCAGACTGCTCCAACAGAAGCCCCTGGAAGCAGGCTGCTGGGCAAGGTCCTGAGACTCCCAGCCTCAGTTTCCTTCCTCATTTGCCAAATGGAGCAGCAGGTGGCCAGGTGTCCTCTGAGGGTCTTTTGGGCTCTGGACCTGTCATGTCAAGGGAGGTACGGAGCCGGGAGCTGCAGCCTGTATTGGGAGCTCTGGGCCAGATGGTGTGTGGAGCTGGGAGACATGGTCAGCTGGACTCTGTTCCTGGCACCCACGTTGGTTTTCTCATGCCCCTCCCCCACCGCAACCAGAGTCCCCTTCACCCCCTGCTCCCCAGCAACTATAACCCACCAGCCAGGAAGCTCCCTCTCTGGATAGAAGTCAAAGCTCTGAGACTGGAGACTGGAGAATAACAGGGGCTAATTATTTCATCAGATCAAGTCATCAGTAGGTCGATTTTGGATGAATTCCCCCAGCTCTGACTTCCCCTGGCCTTGTGCCAGCCTCTCTCTGGATGCTGAAGAAATCAATTAAAAATGACACATGGGATTCTGCCTCCTTTTTTTTTTCCTTCTTGGAAAAAGATTCAAAGTGGTTAAACGGACAGTATGTGGTGAATCTGTACGCCACCAGCGGCCCGATGTTCTGACTCTCCCTCGGACACCTCGTCTCATTCCCACCAGCTCGCTGCTAGGTCCATCTGGCTCCTTCACTTTGTCCTGTGTCATCTCACAGACGTTGGCAAAGGCTTGCCAGTCGAGGAAGATAGCTCTGGAAACGTCTAGTATCCCAAGTGTATCCCAACGTCACTCCTGTGTCTAGATTTATCTGTTAATCTGCAGAGAGGAACAAGTCTCTGGGGGACCAATGACCCTCGGCCCCACAGACCACAGCTTCGGGGAAGCTCCCAGGACTGCACCCGGGCCTGTCCAGAAAGACCCAGATGGTAGTGTTCCTCTGAGGATCCCCAAATTGCCAGCAGAAGTAGCTAAGAGGAGTCTGGGAATGATCGGGCAGCTGAGGGGGTGGGAGAGGAGGACATGGCCAGAGACAAAACAAGGCACTGACTGGATGGAAGAACCCTCAGGGAGAAGGGAAGACAGGGGATTGTAGGGTGTGAGGAGATGCCCCATGTCCTGGGGCCAGGTGGTCCAGACAGCCCGACCACTCACGTCTGTCTTCATTTACTTTACAGATTTCCATTTAGGACCTACTATGTGCAAGGCACAGAATGAGAGGGCAGGATCACCGTGCCTGGATCCTAACAGCCTCCTACCTCGTTTTCCTGCTTCTACCCTCTCCTCCTCCTATCAAGTAGCCAGAGGATCCTGTTAAAACCAAACAGGGTGTCTCCCTCCACGGAAAAGCCTTCAAGGGCTCCCATCTCAGGCTGAATAAAACCCCAAACCCTCCAAAGGGCCAACCAGATCCTACACGGTCTGCCCATCCCCTCTCTGACCTCATCGCCTTCCATTTTGCCCCTAGCCCACTCGTCTCTGGCCACATGGCCTCTGTGCTGTTCCTTGCACATGCCAGGCATGTCCCCACCCCAGGGCCTTTGCACATGCTCTTCCCTCTGCTTGGAGCCCTCATCCAGATACCTTCAGGGCCCTTTCCTCACCTCCTTGGGGTCTTTGCTTACATTTTGGCTTTGTAGGTTAGCACAGAAGTCTCTTCCCTTCCCACTAGCACTGACCACCTCTGACAAACTACGTATTTTACCTCTTTCTTTATGGGTCCCCCCCCTCCCCACCCCCATTAGAGTGTCAGCTCCCCGAGGGCACGGATTTTTGTCAGTTTTGTTTCACATCTGTATCCCCAACTCCTGAAACAGTGCTTGGCACAGAGCAGACACCTAAGCTATTTATTGTCTTAGCAAAGAATTTTCTCCCCGCCCCTCCCCCCTCAACAGTCCTCCAGGTGTGGTTGGGGTCCCTGCTGCCCCCTTCCTGTGCTAGGTAGGGGCGGCCTGACTGTAGAGCAGAACATGTGACCCAGGTAGAGCCAATCAGCACGTTCTGGCTCCCTAGCTCCAGTGATTGGCGCAGAGGAAGACATGTGACCCGGGCCTGGCCAATGGGAGAGCGCAGGAAGACACCATGGGGTGGGTGGCTGAGTGCAGGGAGTGCGAGAGCCCTTCCCTCCAGCAAGGGGGAGGCTCGGAGGGGATGCTCGTGACGCTGGGCTGAACCTTATGGCTACTCACAGGCTCAAACGAGTAGCCTTTGCGGTCAGATAGGCTGAGCAGGGGCTGTCTTTTGCAACAGGAAGCACTAGGACCAACACAGTAAAAACCCTTAAAGAACACTGGTGAAGAATAACTAATATTTATGGGGGTACTTATCACAGGCCCCGCCCATTTCTCAGCGCTCTTTCCATTAGCTCTTGTCACCCCTACAACACCCTTATGAAGCTGGATGCTCTATTTGCAGGTGAGGAAGCTGAGGCACGGCGAGTTTCGAGAACTTGCCCACGGTCATGCAGTTTGGAGGCAGAGCCGCTGAATATCGTCCCTTGGCCCACCTCCTCCCCATCCTCTGTGCTTCCCTGGGCCCTCGAGGTTCCCTTGGATGGACCACATCAACAGGCTCCGTGCTCTCTCGCTCCTGACGGGGTTTGGCCAAGGGGGACACTGCCCGGGGAAGGGAAGGTGAGAGGAGGGGCCCGGAGCCTTGCCAGGCGTATTCCCTGCCCAGGTGCTGGGAACTGTCCATACCTGCTCTTGCTCTGCTGGGGGCCACAGCTCCTGTGGGTGGCCCTCTCCAGGTTCCAGCAAATGCTCCCCACTGTCCCCAGCCCCAAGGATCTGCTCTCATTACTCATTTTCTTGCACTCTGTTCACACCTTTATTGGAGGGCGTCATCTGTTTCCTGCAGGGCCCTGGGTGGGTAGAGCAAGCAGACCTCACAGCTGAGATTTGCACCCAGGTGGCCTGACCCCAGAGCCCTGTCTTGACTCCTATGCTCACTTGGAAACCGATGAGTGATATAAGAAGTTGCGGTTAAGTATATTGCACAAACGGGAAGAAGAAGGGGGAAACTGCTGACCTGGGGGGCAGTCAGAGAGGGCTGCCTGGAGGAGGTCTTAAGGAAGAAAGTTTAAGAAGCCTAAGAGGAACAAAGTTCTGAAGAATCCGCAGGGTTTTTCTGAAGAAGAGGGTGGAGGACAGGGTGCTTCCGGCACAGGAAACGGCCTGAGCAAATAGCAGGCAGAGTGGGAGGGATGGAAATGTGTGGTCCCGCACCTCACAAGCCCAGAAGTTGTCTAGACACGGGATGACACAAGCACATCTGTTAAACTTTACACTCTCCTGGCGTCTCCCCTTCCTGGTCACAGGCTTTTCCCAGCCTTCTCCCTTCCTCTCCAGGGCTGTCAAAGAAAGGATAGGAGCTCCTGTAACCTATGGGCACAGACTCTCCCTGTCTTCCCTACCCAGGGCCAGGGCATCTGCTGGCTCTCTGTGCCTGGTCTTGGAATTCCAGCTGGAGGCAGGGAACCAAGCCAGCTCTCCGGAGAAGGGCACGGGACAAGAGAAGGGTCTTTCAAAGGGAGGGGACAAAGATCAGGTTTCAAGACAAGGGCTCAGGATCTGGAAAGGAAATTAGGGCATAGAGAGAAGGGCTTAGGAACCCCATTGCTTGCAGAACTATTCATTCAACAAGACATCCTCAAAGACCTGCTATGTGCCAGTTCCAGCACAGTTCTTGGCACTGCAGATAAAGCAGTGGAAAGAAAAAAAGGCCCTGCCCTCTTGGAGCTCACATTCCAAGGAGTCAACAGATCAAAAGCTAGAGCTGAAAACCTCCAGCTAAAAGTGAGAAGCGTCAGGACTCGAACAGCAAACCACGGTGAACTTTTCGGATGGGACCACAGAGTATAGTTAGAACTCAAAGAAAGCTTAGAAACAGTATATTCAAGGTGCTGGAAAGCTGAACATCACAAGGTTTTGTATGTAAAATGAGGGGGTGTTTGAGGCCATGTGATTCTCACGCCCGAACATCTGAGCATCTATGTGCAAGTACTGTTTCATGATCAGGAGAAAAACCAGACACAAGTCTCTACTTTCACGGAGCTGACAGAGAGAGTGGAGAAAGCCAAGCAGAGATATGTGCTCAAATGCAGCAGGGTACAGGCCAGAGAAGGGGTGGAGATGGGATCTGGAGCAGACAGCCCACGTTCAAATCTTGGTTCCACTACGGACTAGTTGTTGGGCAAGTAACTTACCCTCTTGTGGCCTCAGTGTCTTCATCTGTAAAGTGGGGCCAGTAAGAGCACTTACAGAATTGTGAGGAGGAAATGGCTTAATGCCTGTGAAGCCTTTAGAACAGGACTGTTGTGCCCAATATGTGTTGTCTAGTGTTATTTGTTGGGTTTGGGCCAACATACTTTCTATAAGAGCATCCAGTTTTCATTTGGGGATCTTCTTCTGCCGATCCTTGGTCCATAAGGTTTAAATTAGGCCGCAGGCAGCAGAGCTCCAAGGCTAGACCATGGGATCCAGACTTGAGCCAATCAGAGCTTTCCAATCCTTCTGCCTCAGTGATTGGCCAATCAGAGTAATTTGACGCCTTAACCTAGGAGATGCCTACCCTTTCCAACTGGCTAACTGGTTCCATGTCATTCCACCGTGAGGGTGAGGGAAGACGGACGCCATCTTGCCTCATGGAGAGGAGGAATGAAGCCAACACACAGAAGAAAACAGAGCTGAGAACTGGAACATACTTGGATTTGGAAACATTTGAGACCTGGATCCAGCTAAGCCTGAAGGAGGAAGATTTCCCTCTGGATTCTTGTTTCAGGCGCCAATAGTTTCCTTCTTCCCCTTTGACTAGTTTGAGTTGTTTTCTTTCTTTCTTCTTAGGTCAGCTTTCTCACACACTGACTCCTTAGGAACATGAATCAAATTCTCTCTCTCTTTTTTTTTTTAAAGATTTTATTTATTCGACAGAGATAGAGACAGCCACAAGCAGGGGGAGTGGGAGAGGAAGAAGCAGACTCATAGCGGAGGAGCCTGATGTGGGGCTCGATCCCATAATGCCGGGATCACGCCCTGAGCCGAAGGCAGACGCTCAACCGCTGTGCCACTCAGGCGCCCCAAATTGTCTTTGTTTCTTAGGTTGCTCCGAGTTGCTTTCTCTGTCACTTGCAACTCAATGAGCCCAAACAGTAGAGCAAGCTAGAGACGGAGTGTTGACTCAGGTGGCTTCCCAGCCGCCTCCTGCCTCTGTGCAGAGACCTGACAAGACGGCTTGCTAGCCCTCAGCCTGGGCCTGGGCCCAACTCTCTGCCTTACTGTAGGCAAACTTTCCTCATCCTTATTTGTCAACCGATAAGAAAAAGGTGGTGTGGAAAAGCAGAAGGAACGTGGGCGTGGGAGTCATGAATTCTGGTCCCAGTTTGGTCTCAGTTTCCTCATCTGCCAAGCCAAACAGACTGTTCCCTGGGCACAGCTCTGAAGTTTGGGATGGGTGGAGTCTGACAGGTGGAGGGAGGGCCTTCCCTGGCCGCCCTCCTGGAAGCAAGCACCCCTGTTACTCTTGGCCTCATGCAAGGTTTGTTCTCTTCAGAACACTCATCACACACGTGATTCTTTGCGCACTCTTCTATTCTGGTCTTCATTTTGTGGGGGTTGTTTTCTCACTGGAAGTTCCGCAGGGATAGGGCTTTTTCTTTTTGAAGGATTTTTAAAAAAGATTTGAGAGAGCGAGTGAGCGAGCTTGCAAGCAGGGGGAGGGGCAGACAGAGAGAGAGAGAGAGAGAGAGAGAGAATCCTCAAGCAGCCTCTGCACCGAGTGGGGAGCCTGACGCGGGGCTTGATCCTAGGACCCTGACACCATGACCTGAGCTGAAACCAAGAGTTGGACACTCAACCGATTGAGCCACCCAGGCGCCCTGGGCTGTCTCTTTTCTGAATAGTCCCAGGCCCTGGCACAGCCTGGGTGCTCATTCTTCCAGTCAGTCAACAAATATTTACTGAGCACCTACCACACACAGGCCCCATCCTACGTGCTGGGGATCCAGAAATAAACAATCTGTCATGAGTCAGACACCCATATAAATCATAGGCATGAGGTGATGAGTCCTAAGGGGGTGAGGCAGGGGAGGGAGGTCAGAAGTGCTGGTGGGCGGAAAGGTTGCATCTTTAAATGGGGGGGTCAGTTGGGCAGAGTCCTGAAGGAGGTGAAGGAACGTGCCTTGCAGATACTCAGGGGAACGGTGTTCCAGGCCTAGGGAAAAGCAAGTACGGATGTCCTGGGGGAGGCGTGTGCCTGGGGGTGTGAGGTACAGAAAGGCGCCAAGTATGGCTGCGGTGGAGTTGAGCAATGGGAAGGCTAATATTTGGAGAGAAGGATCTGGAAGGTTCCAGGCTGGGAAAGCAGAGATTGAATGTAGGTTTTAACCGGATCCTTCTGGCTGCATGTGGAGAAGAGACTGTAGGGCGTGAGCGCGGATACAGGGAGGCCGGTGGGACGGCTGCCTGGACAGGGCTTGGACCAGGACAGGGGCAGTGAGGGGCGCGAGATGTGAGATTCTAGATGTTGTTGAATGAATGCAGGATGACTGAGTGGAGGACAGACTGGCACATGCCACATGCTCCAATGACTATTTCTCTGTAACTACTGACCTTCAACCTTAGCAAGAGAATAAAGTCTTTCTTTTTTTTTTTTTTTTTAAATTCTCAGGGACTCATGATCGGGGACTCACGCAGGACATAGCATGGCTGGCTGGTCTCTGCTTTAGAATGGCTGAGGCCACAGCTGAAATGACCGAAGGGCTGGGGACTTGATTCCTCAGGTGGCTGCTACTGGCAGTTGGCTAGGACCTCGGGGGTAGAGGGGGCTCTCCTTGTGGCCTGGGCTTCCTCCCCATATGGTGGCCTCAGGGTGGGCTCTGATTTCTTATGTGGCAGCTTCCTGCTTGGAAGGCAGGTGTCCCAGCGATGGGCAGTGCTGCCTCGGTTTTTCCAACTGAACTCGATCTTCTCTGCTGTCCCCCCAGTGTCACTCCCACTAGATTATATTGAACAAGACTGGCCAGATTCAAAAGGAGGGGACAGGGACCCCAACTTTCCATGGAGGAGTGTCAAGGTCACAGCATAGATGAGCATGCTGGCTATCCTGCAGCCGTCTTGGAAACACGGGGGGACCTGCCAAGTCCTGGAGGCCCAGAGACCATGCAGGGAGAGCCACAGAGGCCTCTCCCGGGGACACAGGACCCTTTCTAGGAAGTGAAACTTAAACCAAGTCAGATTCCGTGTCTGCATCTAGCAAGCTTTGGAGTCTGTACCCACGCCCAATTCAAAGATCCCCGAGCCTCAGGAAGCCCTGGGTGACCCAAAGGCTCCCCAGACCCCACATATGAGCCTCCGTGGTGTCAGGTCCAGAGGGTTCTGAAGGGAGCCGAAGAGGCAAAGAGAAAAGCCTGCGCTGGACGTGGAAAGCCAGAGCAAGCACTCCCACAGACCCCCATACTTCAGAGAATGGAGCTTCTCCTGTTACATCGGCATGGAAACCATTAATTCCCACTTTAAAAAAACCTTCTCTCTCCTCGTTTTTAAGTAGAAAGGAAGCCACCAACACACCCAGAAACCCCAAGTGAAGTGTGGGACCTGGCTTCAGGGAACTGGCCCCTAACTGCCCTCACTTCCCTCCTGCCGTGCTGGGAAATGACTCGCCCCTTGGCCCTCTGAGCCCACAGCCACTGTGCCCACGAAAGCCATCCAGGAGGGGAGGCCACTGTGCCCGTGTCATCGGGCAGCTGGCTGGCTTGTCGGGGGTGGGTGCTGGGCCATTCTTTGGAGGGGGTGCATTTATAGGGGTCTATAGCCTGTCTGGCCTCCCTACTGGTGACATGTGAGTAGTACCCACCCCCGACCGTGGACAGCAAAAATGTCTCCAGACATTGCCTCATGTCCCCTGGGGGATAAAATCACCCCCAGGGGAGAACCCCTGCCACAAACGGAGAGCAACATAAAGAAACAGGTGCAGACATTGCAGTTGGCTTCTTGCTTGCCAAGGGCACTGATATTTTTCTTACAAGGGGAACGGGCCTCCTTGAAGACCACAAAGGAGGGGTTACAGGGACTCCCTCCCTGGTGACTCAGAAGGCTCAGAAGAGAACACAATGATATTACATGTCATTTATGGTATGACCCCTAAAACATGGCCCCTAAGAGGAGACTACTGGGTCCTGCCCACCAGAAACCATGCCTTTACCAAGTCAATGGAAAGGGGTTGGGCAGAGCCCAGCAGAGTGGCCCATGGTCTAGGTTCAGGAAAAGCCAGGATGTTGCTGGGTTACCTTTGGGAGAGAGACACCTGTCTGCAGTGGCCTTTGTCTAAAGTGGGGCCTCAAACTCAAATGCCTGCAGGGGCCAGGCAGGAGAAAGGAGTGACATGGTCTGGATTTAGGGGGATGGGTTGGGGGGTGGGGACTGGACCGCAATGGAGACGTCATTTCTAAAGTGAAAACATTCAATACATTTTAAACACTGAGCACACCAAACAAAGCAACTCTGGAGCTTGGCCGGAGGCCTATTTGTAACCCTTCAAAGCTATGTAATCTTTCCTGAGCACCTACTATGTGCCAGGTGCTATGCAGGATGGCTGGGGAGCAGCTATGAACATGGAGCAGATCAGGCCTCTGCCCTCAATGGGTTGACATCCTGGTGGGGGAGACAGATAATAAATGAAGATGAATTTCAGGTCGTTTTAAGAGCTTTGAAGAAAACTGTCAGGGAAATGGGACACAGAGTAAATCAGGGGAGGCTCCTAAGAAGGGGTGATGTTTGAGCTGAGACCAGAAGGTGGTGAGAAGCCAGTTATAAGGCAAATGCTTTCTAACCAAAGGAAAAAGCAAGTGCAAAGGTCCTGAGGTAGGAATGAGTTTGGTTGGTATGAAGAACAGAATAAAGACCAGTATGGCGGGAGCAGGAGTGGCAGCCTGCCATAGAGGAGGCTGGCCATCACCTTCCCCCAGCCCACACGTTCCAGGTAGGCCACACCTGTTGTTCTTGCTAGGTGTTTAGGGGAAATGGGAATCAGATACAAATTCCCACCTCTGTTCTTTGTTCTTCTGTCTCAGCTGTGGACAAAAGTTCCCTGGCAGCAAGTTACAAAGTTATTTCTGCAAAAGGCCTTTGGCCAAAAGCAATAAGGTTGGACCTGAACAGAGTCATTATTCACCCCTAATTGTGGGCTGGCTCTCAGTGTAGACTGCCTCGACCGGGACTGAGGATTCCAGTCCCCTCTGTTTTTTAACCCCACACGTTCTCAGTACCCCCATGGGACACATATTTATGGTTCCAGAGACTGTAGTTCCCTTTGAGAAGAACATAAAGGGATCAAGATCTAGTTTGGCAGCCCCAGTATTAATAATCCAATTATTTCTTCCCTTTCCACCCAATCCACAGCCATGTGTGCCACCCTCACCCGTCATGCCCCTGCTATTAGCAGATGAGCTTCTCATTAGCTCACCTTGGAAACGGCCCGGCCCTTACAATTATTTGAGAAGCTTGTACTCATGGCGGGGGAAGGAGCCGGAAGCAACTTTTACCAAATAACTCACTAAATTTAGAGACGCGAATGGAGCGAATTTCGCATGACAGGTCCATTTCCAACCCGGGCCGGCTGTGCAGTCTAATCAGCAGCTGGAACTAGACTGCCAAGGGAGGAAAGCCATCGGTTAGGGGTGCTCCTTGAGCTCGGATCAGCTTCTCCCACCGGCGGTTCGCCAGGTATCAGCAGGTGTACTTTGTGTACGGTGGCTCGAGAGGGCGTGAGGACCGGCTGCCAGAGTCCAGGTGGCGTGGGGTCTGGGGAGGTGGGAGCACACTCCCTGGGCTGGTGGTTCCCTCGTTACTGCCCACACTCTCGCTTCTAGAAGCCAGCTCAAATGATCCCCATCTTTGGGGTTAGGATGCTGAGGCGCAGCAGGAATTCTGGGAGCTGATTTTGCCCCATAAAGAGGGCTCTCAGACCCCCAGCAGTGCTTGAGTTATGGGGCCCCTGCTCTAGAAGAGATGTTACACAGACTTGGGCATTCTTTTTTGGGGGGTGGGGAGGGGGAGAGGGAGAGAGAGAATCTTAAGCAGGCTCCACGCCCAGCGTGGAGCCTGATGCGGGGCTCGAACTCACGACCCTGATCATAACCTGAGCTGAAATCAAGTGGGATGCTTAACCGACTGAGCCACCCAAGGTGCCCACTGGGCATTCTACTTACACTAGATTTAAAAAAAATGCATTCATTCATTCTTCTATCCATCCATCCATCCATCCATCCAACCATCCATCTTCTAATCATTCATTCAAAAATGTTAACTGCTCACCCTGGGGGAGTCACTTATTCGGGGGCTGTGTAGTGGTTTCTAACTTTGTCCAGCATCTGGTCCTCTTCTTTGATCCTAGAAGCCCAATTTCCTTTTGAGGGTTTACTCTCTTCTGCCAAGGTGCGTCACCCTCTCCTGCCATGTGACCCAGTGGTGATCATGTGACCAAAGCTGGTCAGTCAGACCCTCTTGTGGGTCTTTTGACTCTTAAAAGGAATGTCAAGAGCAGAAGGAAAAATCAGGGGTGCACTTGTCGCATTGGAAGCCTCCTCCAGCAACTCCTGCTCGGGGAGCCCTAGAGCTTTCTAAGCTAAAGCTTTAGATAGGCCTAGAAGCTTTCATTTTTGTGTTCCTAGGAATCAGGAACTACCCTGAGGCCACCATACTGTGCGGAAGTGCAAACAGTCGTGGGAAGAAGTCATGGGAAGGAGGATGAGGGATTCAGCAGATGGCCCCAATGAACTCCCAGCTGGTGACCAGCCCGAGCTGCTGGCCATTTGAGGGGAGCCATTTTGGACCTTCCAGCGGATATCACAGGAAGCAAGAGAACCAGCCTGGCAACCCACAGAATTGTTACAAACACACTGTTGCTTTAAGCCACTGAGCTGAAGGCGAGCTGTTACACAAAGCAGAAACACAACCAAAGAGCCTTGAATGACATGAATTCGAGCCCATTCTTCTGACTAAAATGTTACAAATGACTGATGATGAATCAAGATGTTTGGTCTCCAGTGGCCAATGGCTTAAATCAGATGAACACTTAGAGGAGAACTCATTCATTTGTTCTTTCAGTCATTGTTTCAAACAGCCAGTGAGCTAAGCACTGATGGTACCAAGATGAACAAGCCTACAGAGCTCCTACTCCAGTGGGGGTACCACAGAGGGTGCCTCAGCTCCCCGAATCACAAAATGGAGATGGTAACAGGCCTTGATGGAAAGCACTGTAGTGGTGAGGAAATGCCTGGCCAAGCACCCCACAGATGTCAGACTTCCCTTATTATCATAAACAAAGTTGCAACGTGTGGCCTCTAGAAATGGGGCTGTTTGATCTGAACGAAGTTGTAGTGGAGGAGGAACTCCAAGGCCCACGTGGGCCAGGCAGGTGACGGAAATGAGTGAAGTGGGCCCAGCGTAAGAAAAACCCACATGCTCCCTTCTCTCTGGCTCTCATTCTACCCTTTGGATAGAGGCGTTAAGAACAAAGAAATGAGAAACGTTCTCCACAATGAGAACAGCAGGGCAAGTGCCATGTCCAATGGCAAGTGAACCCGACTGCAGCCTCAGACAAGAGGGAATGGGGGGGGGGCTGTGGCAAAGTGGAGAACCCATGATCAGTGGGGATGGGAACTCAGGGTGGCCCACGCCTCCCTATTTTTCACAAGCTGGGAACTTTAATTTTTAAAAGATAAAATCTCAAATTTTTAAAGTTCTGACAACTTGAAACAATGTTCAAAACAGTGTGAAGGTTAAACATTTCTGGGAGCTGAATACAGGCCCCGTTTAGCCAGCCTGTGACGTCCTACTATAATAGGACAGAACAAGGAGAGCCTTCTTTGTGCCCCACTTTCCTAGTCTGGAAAAATGGGGATTAGAAGGTCTCTGTGCTCTCGATGGAATGTGTGTGTCTCCCCAAAAATCTTATATGTTGAAGCCTAATCCCCAATAGGATGGTATTAGGAGGTGCGGTCGTTGGGAGGGCGGAGCTCTCGTGAATGGGATTAGTGTCCTTCTAAAATAGACCGTAGAGAGCTCCCCTGCCCCTCTGCCACGTGAGGACATGAGAAGGTGTCATCTGCCATCGAGGAAGCGGTCTCTCATTAGACTCTGAATCTGCTGGCACCTTGACCTTGGTGAGCAATTTCTGTTGCTTATAAGCCTTCTAGTCTCTGGTTTTCTGTTACATCAGCCTGAACGGACGAAGACAGCCAGTGTCACAGCGTTATCAGGCGCTCACCTGAGCAGGCACTTAGAACACTGCCCGGTATGTAGAAATGTGAGCTTTCAGGAGTGAGTTCAGGAGAGGAGGTGCGAGCAGTGGGTCTCATGAGCTGTGACAGCTCCTTTCTGGAGGCGCCAATATGGGTGGGGGGAGAGTAGACTTTCCCAGGGCACCTGCAGAAATGTCACGCCACTGAGCTCGTGCATTAGCATTCACGTCCCAAGCGGAGCCCTCTGCCAGCCCTTCCGCAGTGCCTGACGTCCCTGCTGTGGCCTGAGGGCGATGGCCACCCCTCTGTGAGCGATGTCAGCACCAACCCCAGCTCCGGCTCTGGGCTGGATGCCAGATGCCGGGAGGGTCCGCAGACCGGTGAGCGTGCAAAAGCAACCCTCCCCACTCCCACCTTTGCTTTCTGCAAATGACAAACTGGTTTTGACTCCTTTGCCTTCAGCAACGGATCCCCAAACACTAGATTCACACCCAGCAGGGCATCTTGAAGGCTCCTTCCCAGATTCCTTCACCCAAAGAATATCTCCTGAGCACGCAGAGTGCCAGGCCCTGTTCTGAGCGCTGGGGATACAGAGGTGAACGAGACAGAACAGCTTCATGTAGCCATGGGGCTTACTTTTTAGTGAGAGGTGGGAGGACAAAGGAAACATTGAGATGATTCCAGAGGGTGGTGTTATAAACACAAAACAGGCATCCTTCGAGGCATTATCTAAGGATGTGACATTTGCACTGAGACCTGACGGATCAGAAGGAGCCAGACTTGTGATGTCCAGGCAGAGAGGACAGCAAGTGCAAAGGCCCCGAGGTTGGAACAAGCTTTGATATGGCCAGTGCGACAGTGTAATAAGCTTGGAGGAGCCGGGTGTGAGTTGGGGGCGGAGGCCAGGCGGCGCGGGGCAGGGCAGCCTCTGGCAGGGAGTCTGGACTTCACTATGGGCACGACAGGCCTCCGGGAGGAGGGTTTTATCACAGCAGCTGCCTCCACCCATTTGTAGAAACGCCTAGCAGAAGGCACCCCATCTTAGCAGTCTGAAACGTCAGGGGTGCACTGGAGTCACCTGGGAGCGCTAAACTACCCTGCTTCCCCGGCCCCACCCCCGGGGCACTGATTTAATTGGTCCGGATGTGGCCTGGGCGCTGGGAGTTTTACAAGCGGCCCTGGAGATGGCTAGGAACTCCTGCTTCCTTATGAGCAGGTCCTGAGTACGTGGGGACAAGCCCACCTTGGGCTCTCAGGACGGGCTCGGAGCCCTACAGGGTTGGTCCCCAAGGTCTGCTCCCTTCCTGAGCTGGCCTGATTGAGGCCTAAAAGTCAGGGGGCTGGGGTCAGGGTGGGGAGTGGCACATGGTGGAGCCCCTCAGCTCAGGGAGCCCCAGACTCGAGCTCTAGGCCTAGTTAACTCTTCTACTTGCGTCCATCTGTCTGAGCTGGACTCCCTCCCCTGCGGCGGGGGTGGGGGGTGGGGAACCACAGCCTTCCTTAGAGGCAGGGCGGTTGAGAGAGGTGGTGCAGAACTCCTTCGAGAAGCTAAAAAGAAAGCAACGTGGAAAGCAGTGGGCGGCTCCCCCCAAAATTAAAAACAGAACTACCCTATGATCTAGCAATTTCACTTCTGGTATTTATATGAAGGAAATGAACTCACTGTCTCGAGAAGCTACCTGCACCCCGACTTCTGCTGTGGCCTTATTCACGACGCCAAGACATGGAACAGCATCAGGGTCTGCCAAGGGATGAACGCATGGAGAAGAGGTGGTGTGTAGATACGTGCCACGGAATATCACTCAGCCACGAAAAAGGAGACCATGCCACTTGTGACCACGTGGATGGACGTGGGGGGCATGATGCTTAGCGAAGTAAGTTGGACAGAGAAAGACGAAGACTGTACGAGCTCACTTAGGTGAGGGATCTCCAAATAAAACGCGGAACTCAGAGAAGAGCCTGGTGGCTGCCAGAGGTGGAGAGTGAGGGGTGAGCAAACTGGGGGAAGATAGTCAACAGGTGCAAACTTCCAGTTATAACCGGCGACAATGTACAGCGTGGTGACCATAGTTCATGATGCTGCGTTGTGTATTCACAAGTTGCTAAGAGAATAGATCTTAAAAATTCTCACCACAAGAAAAAAAACATTTAACTGGGTGATGATGGATATTACCTAAACTGACTGTAGTAATCATTTTACAAAATGTACGTGTATCAAATCATTATATTGTACACCTAAAACCAATACGTTGTTATAGGTCAATCATATTCTAACGAAAAAAAGGTAAAAAGGATTTACAAGTATAAGCAATGACGCCTGACTTTTGGAAGCAATTCCCACGCAGCCACTCACTGTACTAGTGTCTCGCTGTGAGTGCCGGGCGGGGGGGTGGGGGGAGGCCGCAAGGAAGCTAACCAGGATTACCCCCACTTTACAGAAGAGGGATCTGAGGCTCAGAGGGGCAGAGCTGGTATGTGAATCAGGAGGTCTGGTTCTAGAGTGCACCCTCCTAACCACTGGGACACCCCGATTCTCAGAGATGTGTCTTATGTCCGGTCTTCTATACCTTCTTCATCTCCTTCCCCGGATGGAAGCCACTGATACCCAGACGCACGCAAGAACATGTCAATAAGGAGGGCGACGAGCAGGAAGAGGAGCTTGGGGACAGCTCTGAGGCAGAGCTGGGTGCCCCCTCCAAGGTCATGCCTCGGTTTATAGGACCCCAACTTCGTTAAGGAGGTGGACCCTTGTCTTGGCAATAAACCAGCATTAGTCTAATAAGCCCATGGTTCTGAGAAGGGTGAAATCAGCCTGAAGGGGTGTTCGCGGAAATTTGTTAGGGTTTTTTGGTTGTCACAATGACTAGGGGATGTTTCTGGCATCTGGTGGGGGTAGAGGGATGCAAACTTGCAGTGAAGAACAGCCCCATTTCCAGCACGACTTTCCAATGCCCCACAAGACAGTCACGGAGGTGAAAGAGCTTTTACAATTAGTTACCTGACCTCAGAAATGAGCCCCACGTCACATATAAACGCAAAAGATGTTTTGCCTGGTTCTACTCTACACCGAATTTTCTGGGAATGCAACCACTAAGTAAACTGAGGGAAGACTGTAGTTTAGAAATTTGGGGTAATCGTTCACTATTTGGGAAAATCCCATTGTTTATGGCCGTAGCACTTGTGGTATCTGAGCTGTCCAAACCACACGTTCATACCCCACTGCGTCTGTAACGGTCAGAAATTCTTGCGATCCCACACGAGTGCAGGCATCTGACTGCTTCGTCATGTCCTCCAGCACAGTTGTGTCTAAGATACTGCCATACATAGGTTTACCTATAACTCACTTTCCTCTTGGTTTTCCTTTAAATTACAGTCAGGGTATTTGATCAGATAAAAAACGTGCAGATAGGTTATATTATCTATGAATTTATTTCAGGTAAGCTTGGCAAAAATATTTGCTCTAAGAAGAAGGTGTCTGATCTGTGAATTTGGGGAACCACTAAGCTACGTCAAATGAAAAGCCCATTTCCCTTTGCCAATGTGAGTACAAAACCCAACCCTGCGCCAAAGAGGCATGAAGCCAAGTCTGCTGGGGGGAGGGTGTTCTTGGAAGGATTCTGCTCTCTGATTAAAAGACAAACAGCATGGAGTTCTGCTCTTTATTTCCACTTTGTGTGGAAATGTAATGTCTGGAGCTGCAGCAGCCATCTTGAGACCATGAAGCAGCAAGGCCAAAGACAGGACAAGGACAGAGAACCAGAGGACAGGAAGATCCTGGGTCTTTGAAGACATTATTGTTCAAACAAACTGGCTCCAAGGCTCCCCTGCCTCAGACTCTTGTTAAGTGAGAACTAACAGCCAGGAATTCTATTACTTGCAGTGAATACATCTTGATTCACATTCAAATGATAAGGGTACTAAGCCACTAAGAACTGTAGTAGGATTTCCTCTTCTCGGAAATATCCAGAAAAGCGGCCTCCATTCACAAGTCTGTGGACAGTGCCTGTCTCTAGCTCAGGCCAGTAATGCAGCTTTTGGGTGATCCGATTTTCACCAGAGCACGAATATCTCCTGAACTTCTGGGAGCTCATCGTTTGTCATTCTCTTTTCAAAAAGCTCCTCTCTTCTGGCTGCTGAGGTGGGTCAAGTCACCCACTGGGGCCCTGCCTGGGAGCCAAGAAGAAAGTCTATTGGCAACACTCTTCACCTAATACATCTGGCTTCCACCTGGCCAAACACACCTTGGGTACTGCTCATGGTCCTGGGGGATGGCCCTGTCCATCAACTCACAAGACCTACTCATGACTCTGAGTTTGGGGTAGGATTCACCTGTGTTTCAAGCAGGGCTCAGGTGTGCAAAGCAGCAGGACAGGCTTTTATAAGACGAGGCGACATGTCAGAGGCCAGGGCCCCTGGACAACGTATGCTTTGGAATCATATGAAGAGACTGTGTAGAATTCAAAATGGCGGCAGTCTCTGGTGACAGAGAATTCCATTCAGTCTAGGTCTGGGCTGGAGCAGAAGCTCCGAAGACCACATCCACAGGTATTCTACCAGGGAGGCATCCTGTTGCCTGTGAGGCCCAAGATCCCACCTGACCTTAAATTCCCAAGGGCATGTGTCGTAGGTGGTGCCTATTTAGCTCTGACTGCTCATCACTGAGCAACGAGGAGACGGACAAGGGGAGGCTCAGCCCCGGCCTTTGGGAATTTCTCAGGAGCGTCATCAAGAGGGGAGCATGTGGGGTGTGCTAAAAATATTCACCAAGTAAGCGCAGGACAGGCACCAGGGGAGGAGGGAGCGCACCAGAGAACAAAATACACTTCCCTGGACGATCGTGGCCATTCCCACGGCCTCAAATAACATCGGCGCTCCGATGACTCCCAAATGTAGGCGGCCAGACGCCACCAGCTCGACTTGCGTAGCCAGCAGCCGCCGAGCGCTCGGACCCCCTGGTCATCCCAAATGCAACAGTGCCGCGACCGATTCTAGGTCGTCCCCCTGCCCCCAAACCTCTCTCCTCGTCTTCTCGTTCAGGAAACCCTCCCCCTCCACAGGCTGTCTAGTCACCTCTGCGTCTGGCACGATGGTATTTGTCGGGGGGGCCCCTGTGTGCCCCGGGGGGTGATCAGCAGCACCCCTGGCCTCCAGCTCAATGCCCATAGCTCCCTCTCCCCAGTTGTGACAACCAAAAGTGTCTCCAGACATCGCTAAATGTCCCCTGGGGGGTGAAACTGCCCGAGAAGCCACAGCTCCTTCCTTCACTCGGAACATGCAACGCACCAGAAAGTTCCGCAGGCTCTGCCTCCAAAATGATCTCCAATCTACTCATTTCACTCTGTGTCCACTGACAGCACTGCCACCCAGGCCAGGAGCAGCCCCCCCCCGCCCCAGCTGCTGCTCATGGAGCATCCGTCACGGGCTAGCCACAAAGATCCTTCTACAACAGAAACCGTATCGTTCCCAGACTTAAAACTCCTCGGTGGTTTTCCATGTCCTTTGAAATAAGATCTAAATTTCTCACCGTGACCCATATTTCTCACCCCTGACCTCATCTTCGGCCCCTCCTCCCGCCCAGGTTTCTATCTGTGTTTTGAACAGGTGTCTCAGGCCACTCCTCTCCACTTCCAAGCCTTTGCACTGGCTGTTCCCTCTAGCTGGAATGCTCTTCCCTCAGATCCTGCCGAGGCTGGCCCATTCTCAAAATTTAGGTCACAGCTCAGAGGTCACATCTCCAGAGAGGTCTCCCCTGACTGTCACCTGCCAGAGTGTGCCCCCCTGCCCCTTCCCCATCAGAGCCTATTTCTTTTCCACTGTACCGCCTGTCACTTCCCGAAAGCGCCTTCCTTGTGGACTTGGCTTGTGTGTTATCTGCAGGGTTCTCTCCTGTTCATCCCAGTGCCCAACCAGTACCCGGCACACAGTAGCTGCTCATTAAACACGTGTGGCCTGACAAATAGGAGGAACGCTCTCTTGCTCGGTACAGCAGTTTCCTAATACCTTCACACCCCTAACCTCACGTAGAGCATTTCCCCTGCCCCCTGGCAGCCCCTGCATTAGGCAGGAAGACAAGACAGGCAGACTCCAGAGGCCCCTTTCCCAAGCCCACACGTGGTACTCCCCAGCACCCAGGGCCCTCCTCAGGAATTTGATTCAGCAGGGTCTGGACTTGGCATTTTTAAAAACAAATACGTCCAGATGATTCTCATGTAATGAGAACATCTGCCCCCTGGCCGCCAGAAAACACAGAAACAAGGCCAGGCTAGATTTTTCAGACATGAAGGCAGAGAAGTCAGGCCTCCGATGCCTGCTGAGGGGAGAGGGAGGGGACCCTGCTCACCCAGCAGCTGTTTCCACGGTGCCCATCTTGACCAAAATGACAATAGGCCTGTCTGACCACATTAGCGTTCCCCCTCGTCATAGGTATTGGCTCTTCGCCTCCCCAGTAACGAGGCTTCCTTGCACTGGGATCCCCCCAATTTGTGTTCTCCAGGGCTTCGGGGGCTCAGTTGCTGGGTCCCCAGCTCCAGGGCGGGGCCCGGGAGTCTGGCGGAATCACTTCCTCACCCAGTGCTGGTTTGGAGTGAGCACATGACATAAACCAGTCCCATCAGAGGGACGCCTGGGGCGAGGATGGGCCTTTCCAGAAAAGATGCTTGTTCTTTCCTGTTGGGCTTGAACCAGAGACAACAAGAGGACCACTCTTAGGCAGCCAACACGGACACCTCAATTATGATAACAGCCAGTGTTCGCCGAGGCCCTGCCGAGCTCAGACGCCGTGCTAAGCACTTGACATTGATGATCTCGTTTCATCCTTTACCACAAGCCAGGAGATAAGTGCTACGGTCGTCATTTGCTGGATGACAACACCGCGGCACAGAGAGGTTATCTAATGCGTCCCAGATCACACAGCTGGGCAGGTGGCCAGGCAGTCTGGCTCCCCTAACCATGGAGCCAGGGCCTGCCCACCCCCTTGGAGCCGGAGGGAAACCAGCCCCATGGAAGAAAGAACAGAGATGCAGGGGAACGGATACTCGGGACAGCATTGGAGCCCTAACCCCAGCTGTGCCTGAAGCTGGTTACCTGAGCGTGCTTTTGATTATAAAAGCCAACATGTCCCTTCTTTCCCCCTTATGCTGGTTTGAGATTTTTTCCCCCTCTCTTTCTGTGGCTTACAAGAGAAAGGATCCTGATTACTTTACAGTCCTTTTATGAAAACACCCCTGATATTCCATGTGCAACTTGCACACAGCAGCTGCTCAGTAAACACCAACAGATGCGCGTGGAGACTGCTCTCGTGCCCTGCCTCCTCCCCTACCCCTTTCACTGCTGGGTGTGTAACCCTAACACCCGTCCACGGCCAGTCCAACGCCACTTCCCCTTTCGGCTCCAAGGGAGGCCTAGTTCCCTAGCAACCATCCTAATTAGGCAATCACGCCATTTATCAGGATGCCAATTAATTATAATGATCCTAATGATCTTCCAATTAGGCAGCTCCTCGAATCTGATCAGGGGCTCTGCAGACTCCACAGGCAGGGCTCATCCCAAGGCAGGCTCAGGCCCTCACTTGCAGGTCAGCCCTGAGGAGCCCCATCTCCCATGTCCCCCAGCTACACAGGGCCCCGGGCCTGACACAAAGCTGGGAACCTCAGGGCCACCTCTCCAGGGACAAGCCAATGTGACTCCATCGCCAACCACAAGAGGGCCTCACCTGTAGGAGAATGTTAACCCTTCCACCATTGTGCCTTCAGCGGGCATCAACCTTCACCCCAGAGGTCGTGCTTTTTTCGATCAGCCACATTTGATCTGTCCCTTCGCATTCCGAGTAGGGGAGAGTGTGCGCACACTTGCAGGGGGTGGGGGAGGGCAGGAAACATGGCACATTTTCCTTAGGGCAAAACCGTCCTGCAAACCAAATACAAATCTGAGATTCCCCCAAATTGTGGAGACTCTTGGAGGGAAGTGGGATTATCGACGGGCTTCCGCCTTTCCAACTTTTATTGTCTAAATGTGTTTTCTTCCACTGAGCACATTCCTCTTCAACGTTTGGAAGAAAGACCAAGTCATGGAAGGAGGAGAGTGCAGCGGGTCAGAGTGGACCCTGGAGCCTCAGGATCCGGGCTGTACCACGGACCCATTGTCAGGAAGTCACGATCCTCTCTGTGCCTCCCTCTCCTCTTCTTTAACATGATGAAAATCACAGGACCTATCTCACAGGGTTTTTGTGTGGATTAAGTGAGTTATTGTGTACAAATCAGATGTGCATACAGATCAGTGTTTAGCTCAGAAAACACTACGTGTTATCCATCATCATAAGTCCAGATTAAGCTCTTTCTTCCAACTGCAAGCTGGTCAGTAATTCTGATATTCTTTTGGAAGACAAGGCTTTTTCTTTCTGGGGGACCAAACCTAAGAACAGACTTGGCAGAGTCCGGTGATATTCTCAGTCTGGCTAACTTAGGAGACCAGAAGCTGCCCCCTCGAGGTGTGTCCAAACAGATAAACTAAACCTATCCAAGGAAAGGAAGAGGGAAAGGTCGTCCCCAATCAAAGGGCGCACACGTTAGGGTGTGCAACTGCACTTCAACTAGGTCCTCCGGATGGCGGCTGAACAGAGCTGTTGGGCAGGGGACACACGCATGCGTGTGTGCGTTCCTGAACACACACACACACACACACACACACAGCCACACGGTCGTCCTCCAAGCCCAGGCTTTTTACAATTAACTCATTATTCAACCCTTAAGTTTGAAAACTTAACATGTTATTAGGGTTTTTTAAAAAGCCATAAATTCAAATAAAAAAAAAAAAACCCCAAACTATATGCAAAGTCCAAACCCCAAACCCACACTGACTCTTAGCCATGGCAGTTATGTCAACACTGGGCATTTATGTACATACACTTGGCCCGAGGAAGGCAGGTCCTTCATGTGCAAAAGTCCGAGGAGCCATCAGCCAAGCCCGCCTCGGCTGCCCTTCAAGCTGCTCTTTAGAACACTCATTTACACCCCCGGACCAGCTGTTTTGATGAGCGTTCTCCCCTCCATGATGTAGGACAAGCAAAGCTGGGAGAGCCTCTCTCACAAGGTGAGTGGTCTCCAGTCTGTCTCCCCACGCCCTTTATACATGTATGAATGGCTTTAATTTAATTATAACCCTCCACTGGTTCTGCATTGGGTAGCACAGATAAGAAATCCCCTTCAGTATTCACTACAAGATGAGAGCGGCTCTTGCTGCTCTGGGGAGAGACACCGGTGTCCTCCAGGGAAAGCCCATCCTACCCACTTCTCTGTCCCCAGAGAACTCGCTCAAGAGCAGCCTCCCCTTCTCTGCCCCGAAGGAAGGGAGGGTGGCGCTGTGGCGAGGAGGCAGGGGCAGATGGAGGGGGCCGGGGTGGGCATCCCGGCAGGCACAGACGTGCAAATACCCAGATTCAAACGTAAGCTGAATGTAATTACGTGGTTAATTAAATATTGACTTTTAACTCAAAAAGTGCTTAAAACAAGCTGCGGGCAAGAGAGGCGAGGGGGCAGGGAAGGAAGCAGAACTTTCAGGAAGGAGGGTGAGAATTGTCCTACTGTGCGCAGGGGACGTGGTCTTAGAGCAGGTAGGAAATCGCGGACAGAGGTCACTGTGCAAAACTAGGATTTGCGGGTGTCCCTTTACATTTTCCGTATCACGAGGCTGCTCGCAAAGTGAACCGAGAGAGCTTCTGGTTCAGGAACAAGATACTAATCATCGCCTTTCCCTGGAACTAATGCGGTACCGGGCACGAGGGCATGCTCCACAGATGCTTGTAGAACGAATGAATGAACTACTATAAAGAATTAAAAAAAAAAACCAGAAAAGAAAGAAAAGTGCACTCCTAGAAATCGCCTCACCGTCACACTTCTGAACCCCTCGGGAGCCCGCGGAGGGGAGCATCTCTCTACAAGGCGATGAGAACTGGTTCTGACCTGGCCTGGGAGGAAGTTTGTCTTTCCAATCCTATTTGCCCTTTCGGTATCTGCGAGTTCCCAGTCACCCTGAAGATCCGGTCCACCGCTTTCCCGTGTCCTGCCTGGACAAGCCCCACGTGGTCTGGCTTCTAGCCGGTCTGTTGGGTCTAAACTCAAAGGGGTCAAGGAGGCCATCCCCCCGCGGCCGGCGGGCCCCGGCGCGCTTCCCCCGGGGTCCTCTAGGGCTCCGCGTGGCTTCCGCGGGTCAGGGGCGCGGTGGGAAGCCTCGCCCGCTCACCCGGCCCGCCGGCGGGGTCAAACGGGTCATCCCCCGGGGCCCGCCGGCGCCGGAGCCTCCCTCCCGCGCGCCCGGTCCCACCTCCGCGCGCCGCGCTGGGGCCGGAGCCGGGCGGTCGGGACCGGCCCACGCTCACCTGGGCGGCGCTGCGGCGGCTGGGGGCCCCCGCCCCGCCCACCTGGGCCCCGCGCGCCCCACTCACCAGCGCGCACGGCCCCAGCGGCCTCACCCGGCGCGGGGCGCCACCGCCTCTGCCGCAGCCCGGCCGGGCCGCGGGGCGCAGGAGACTCCGCGCCGCTGCTGCTGCCGCCGCCGCCGCATCCCCGGCGAGTGCCGCCGCCGCTCCTCCTCTCTTCCCTCCGCCTCCTCCCGCCTCTCCGCCCCCCCCCCCCCCGCCCCGGGCTCAGCCACCGCCCCCCCGGCCCCCGCCCCGGCGCACCGCCCTCGCCAAAGTCCGGCTCCGCGCCCCGCCCGGGCCGCTCTTACATCGCCCCAGCCCGGCCGGCCGCGCTGCCCGAGCCAGCCCCTTGGCACGGCGCGGCCCGGCTCCCCGCCTGCCAGCCCGCCCGCCGGCCTCCAAGCGGGGAAGCCGAGCGCGCGCCGGGGCGGGGGCGCCGGACCGGGAGCCGCGGGCGGCGGGGGCCCGGGGCCGGGGGACCCGCCGCGGCGCCCTCCCCGCGCCCCCCGCGCGCCAGCGCTTTACCTCTGTCTCGATGGACGCGCGGCCGGGCCGGCCCGGTCCTGCTGTCCCCCGCGCACGGCCCTGGTCCCGAAGTCCGGCCCCGGACGGGGCAGCGGCGGAGAGCGGGGGTCCGGGCAGCTCTCGGCCTCTCGATGCCTCGGGACCCGGCTGGCCGCGCTCCCGGCGCCGAGCGCGCACCCTCGCCGGGACACAGACGCACACTCACCCGACACACACTCGCTCCCGCTCGCCCTCGGCGGAGAGTTGAAACAGCTGTGGGATTCGCCCAGGAGCTGGAAATGAGGGAGGGACGCGAGCCAGAGCCGTGTGTGTGTGTGTGTGTGTGTGTGTGTGTGTGTGTGTGTAACACACAAACGGGGGGGGCATCGCTAATAAATCAAATACTGCAATAAAGTGAGGAGGACCATTGATCAGGTCCGCTTGGCTGGAAACGAAGAGAATCCTTGCCTCTTTTCTGCTTTTTCTCCTCCCTCGGAGCTGGAAGGAGCCAGTGTTCCGCGGGGCGTGTGAGAGCCCCGGCCGGGCGCTCCCCTCGTAATGACACGTTAATAAATGTTTTCTTTTATCTGCTTTCACAAGGGCTCGCCCCGGTCTGCAAACACCCGACCGCCTTTGCTGAAAGCCCGGCGCTCGCCTCTTAACTACACGCATCTGCCTTTGGAGCTGCCGGCTGCAGCCGGAGCCCGCAGCTAGACCGCAGGGGGAACTGCCCACGCGCCCGGGAGCCTTCCCGAGGTACTAACTTGAACTCAAGTGGAAAGAGCTGCTGTTGCTCGGAAATGGTCCGGGAATAGGAAAGAAAGGAGAAACCGGCTTCCTCCTCCGAAAGGGGAGGAATTCGACTCAAGGTGGTGCTGTCCACCGCGGTTTTCACGGTCCCCAGTGCCACAGCAGAGGCCGGAGGGGGACGGGGCTGACAGGGGTGGGCAAAGAGCCCGCAGACAACCAACCAGTAGCAGCAGAAACAGCGCTGAGTTGCTAAGGGGAGACAAACCCTGCTGTAGATAAGCGCACTGGCGGGCACCAGTGACTTAGTGTAGACCTAACCATCTTACAAGGAAAGTATCATTATGCCCATAACACAGATAGGGAGATCAGGTCACACAGAGGTTAAGTGACTGGCCCGAGGTCACACGCTTGTTAAGTGACGGACCCAGGATTTGAACCTGAGAAGCTTGGCTCCAGAGTTATGCTAAGTCCCAGGCCATTTACTTTTCAGTCCAGCATCTCCTTTCTCTGGCTTCGTCTTCCTTCATGCAAGTTAGGGGTGTCATATTTAGTAAATAAAAGTACAGGGGGTCTGCAAGATGTACTAAAAAATTCTTTACTTGAAATTCAAATTGGATATCCTAACCCTGTTGGAGGCGCTAGAGTCGTTCCCCTCCCCCCCCCGCCAGAGTCTCCCTCCTTAGCCAGGCCAGATCAATTTATAATCTAAATAAATCAGGAAAACCTGGAACTTCTTTCTCTAAATCAGATTCTGGCCTCGCTTTTGGCACCACTGGGATTGCTGATCTGCCCTTCCTTTGCCTTAGAACAAAATGTCAGGCTTGCTTGTTTACCATCACGGACCAAAAAATAACGGGGACTCCCTTCCCTTCTGGTCCATCTCCGCAGGAGGAAGGATACATGTACCGCAGACCTTCTAGGACATTGCTGTCCTGCAGAAGCATCGAGCAGGCCCTGGTTGTAATTTAAAACTTTCTAGTACCTGCGTGAAAAAGTAAAAAGACACAGGTGAAATTAATTTTAATAATAATGTATTTAACCTAGTCTGGCCAAAATATCACTTCAACATGCAATCAATATAAACGTTATTAATGAGATATTTCACAGTCTTTTTTCTTAGGGAGTCTTTGGAATCCAATGTGTGTTTTACACTTACAACGTCTCACAATTCGGACCGGTCATAAGAGGCTGGGATTCCCATAGAAGAAGGAAAGGACAGTTCTAGTAGGTTCTGTGGTCCACTGCTGAGTGTTTCCACCAGGTTATCTTATGCAATCTTTGTGACAATTTTTCAAGGACACTTATGCTTACAAAGGTCAAGGGTTGTGACCAAGGTCACAAAGTTCGCAAGCAGGATTTTAACCCAGTTGAGACTGTGCCTGGTTTGGGGACATGTATCTCCTGTGACAGTAATTTCTCCCTGGGTCCTCAGAACCCCACAGGGTCACTCTAGGGCCTGGGGTAGAGAGGGAGGTGAGATCGGTCTTTTGCCTGCTTTTTACATTGGAGAATATTTCAGAGGTGGGAGATGTCTACCACAAAAAGGTTAAAAAATACACAGCCTTCCTTTAGGCCGCAAATTCATGAATGCAGCTCTCCTTTCCCTAAATGGGCCCTGCCCACAATTTTCTCCTCCATCCTTCCCTCCTCAACAGGGACCCCGAGTAGTGGAGGGGCACCTCGCCGTCCCCACACGGGACTGTAGGTGGGGCTGAGGTGATGTCATTTGATTATCATTTTTGGGTGTTTATTCTTTCCATTCTTGCTGTAAAAGACCGAACATCTGTGTTTTGCCCTTTATTCTTCCTTAGGAAGGAGACAGATCTTGTAAGTGCCTCTTTGTGTGTGTGTATCTGTATGCATGGACACACGCCTGTGTGTGTGCACGTGTGTGTGCAAGCACACGTGTGTGCACACTGTAGGTAGGGGCTGTGGATCGGGTTTCAGGCGAGGACTTCACTCACCAGCCCAGAGGCTCGCAGAGTCCAGGGGGCTGCAAAGTGCCTCCGGCCACATCTCGTTCTTACAATTCACAGCCAACTCCCTGGTCCTCTGGGTCTGAGGCCTCAGGCTGACTTTTCCAGCTACCTTCCAGGCAGGAGGGGACTCCTGGCCCCATTCAGGAGCTCAGTGTCTGCCTGGGAGACTTGAGGGGACTCGGGCTCCGGGCTCCGATGTCCCCCGGCCTGGGGAGTGGCTCAGCCACAGAGTGGGGGGGTCTGGGTGGGACCCTAGTGTGATTCTCGGGACCCCCGGGTTTCCTGACACTCCAGCCCCTGCCCGTCTCCAACCCCACCGCCTGGGACAGCCTTTCTCCTCTCCTGTCCCTCATCACCCTGGTGGCACTTCTGTGAGCGTCTTGGCTGGATAATCGGGCTTTCCGGGCTCCTCATGCTGGTCCTGACTCCCCACTCCCTTGCTGGTTTAACCTCGAGGGGACCTTTCTGTTGACACCCACACGCCTCATTTCATCCTTCTGTGAGTTCCTTGGCGTCCCTCCGTGCAGAACGCCTGGCTGCTTCTATCCCCCTCGCGAAGCCAGAATGCTGTTTTATTTCCGGAACTCCTATACAACAATTAAAGAAAAAATCACTCCTGCTGTGTGTTTTCACAGTCAAGAGGCTGAAACCAATCTGATGGTCTGAGCACTTCTGGCTGCATTGGGGTTGGAGTAGATGGGATTTTACGAGGTTGTAAAAGTCAAGCTTTTAACATGTCTCAAACAAATTGGCGTGTGAAGGAGAAGCGTTAGAAGTGGAAACATGGCAGCGGACGGGAGGCCTGGGAATGCGAGCCCGACACCGAACTGGGGCACAGGTGGCTTTAATAACCCGCACAAGTTTGGCACAAAGTAGAGTCACCCCCAGGGGCTTGGGGTCCACCTTCTCATGTCCTGAGTGGGGACGGTTTTGCACGGGTTTTAAGATTCAAATCCCAGCATCATCCGTAACCTTATACATTTGTGGTTAATTCTGCTGAGTTTTCACTTAGACCCAAGCTGTCCTGTCGGTAGAAACGCAATTGCGTTAGAAACTGTTTACATATCTTGAGATATTGTGATAATGAAAAACAGCCCCATAAACCCCCCTTAAATCAGAAGAACATTAATTGTATTTCATACTGCCTCCCTGGGCTGGCAAGCTGACACAGACGTACTTTACTTCGGCAAAACAGGGCTAATCTTTGCAGCACGGTACCCATTTCCCCCCCTTAATTACATGTAATTGTATAGTCTAATTTATTCCAACGCCCGACGCCTAAAAGTGCACATTCATGAATCAAGGGTTAGATTGGGAGGTAGGAGAATTATAAGTGGGTGTAATTGCAGTCTCCTGGGGGCTGCTTATGAGTGATCTCGAAGAGCCATGATGTTTATTCTGAATTCTTACCAATGAAAGGCAGTCGCGCTACTCCCAGGGAAGAACACAGATAACAGTCACAATTTGTCTAGCTGCTTAACAACACACCGCGCCTTGTCTTTGGGATAAGTAGGCAAAAAAAAGATTAACTACGTGAATTTTGTGTAATTTGTGATGTGATGAAACGGGGCACACAAGCATTAGTTCCCAGGTAATTGAGTATTAAAATGAGTAACGTGGCCCCGGGCAGCGCAGCTGCAAATCTGTGGACAAGGGAGAGCTCTGTCGTCTGTTTTCACTCTGAAAATCTGAAAGCAAGGAGTTGAAGGACTAGTACAGTGGCTATGCTATACCTTCCCCCTAAAATCAACAGTCGTTAACATTTTGCCCCATGTGCATTATGCGTTGCTGCACCGTTTGAAAAAAAAAAAAAAAAAAAAGTGGTGGCCATTACGGCCCATCCCTCCTTGGCACCTGCGCGTGCATCTCCTGAGAATAAGCTGGCCTCCCAGATGACCTCCCCCTCATTATCGCACCTAAGGAAATGACCAGTAATTCCGTAATCATTCCCCAGCTTGCTCACATTAACAGAGCCACAATGGTGTCTTTCTCTTTGTTCCTTAAGCCTTTTTCTGCCTCAGGGCCTTTGCACTTGCTGTGCCCTCTCTCTGCTTTTGCTCCTTGTCGTCATTCAGATCTTAGTTCAGATGTCATGTCCCTGAGTCCCTGAGAGTCCTCTCCTGTCTGTTTTACCTAAAGACGTTTCCTGGTCACTTTCACTCTCTAACCTCCCTTCTTCTTTTACTGCCTTCCTACAATTCTGTTTTTATTCTGTGTCTGTGACCACAGTCCATTTAGCAGCTCGCTGCCCCCCGCCCCCGCCGCCCCACCTGCACCCCACACCAGCTGCAGGAGAGTGGGGCTACATCTGGTTTGTTTGCTGTTGGAGGCCCCGTGCCCGTTACAGTGTTTGGCACCCACTCGCTCCTCCATAGGTATTTGTGAGATGAATGAATGAATATACCTGTGTGGGATGTTTTCAAACAGAAGTGGTAAAATGGAGAGATTGGGACCCCAGTGTTTAGAGGCAAAGCCACGGAGGCTCCATCTCGGCGCTACTACTCACCCGTTGTGGGTCACTATGGGCCTCCGTCCCTTAAATGGGGATAAATCTGCCAAATGGGGATAATGACCATAGTCTCTACTTCCTAGGGTTGTTGTGAGTTAGTAATGAGTTTATACACAAAGTGTTTAGAACAGTGCCTGGCACCTAACGACCAGCCTTCCTGTGCACTTATAATTAATGCTAAGTCTGCTGGCCAGAGGCCTGTGATTTTAAGCACCGTTGGCCACTCACAGGCTCCCACAGGAACAGTCTCCAAGCAGAATGCCCCAGGGAAAACTTCTTGGAAGTGCTGACATGGCCACACTGTTGGCCCCGCGCTGCCCTGTGAGAGGCCAGCGAGGCCTGGAAAAGGCTCTGTTTGTTTTCAGTGGGCATCTGAGCTGATGGATCAGGGCCCATCGCTAAATATTTTGACTCGCACCCTTGAGACCAACCCTTGGAGGCTCACCCAGGAGCCAAGGCATGGGAACCCGGAGAGGAGGGGACAAAGGAGCCTCCTGTTGTCGTTGGAGGAGAATGAACCCAGTGGCATGGGCTTTGACTCAGCAGGTCCCCTCCCACTGCCCTTGGTAGGTGGACTGTTAGGAATTTTACCTTATTATTGGCCTGTGCATTTTTTTAAAAAGGATATTCAGGGCAGATGTCCATATGCAGGGGCGTGTAGAGAAATACAAGTTTTTAAGCTAAAGTTGCAATAACATATGGGTTAGGAGTCAGGGAAAGTGTTGGAAATTTGAACAAAAAAATTGCATCCAACTGGAGATAAAATAAGGTATTTCATTCAGGAGAGTGTGTATGGAATATATGGATATTCACTTTTGGGAGGAAAAGAGGGGGTGCTTCCAGGGTCCACTTGTCTTTTATAATGAGAACTCTACTTGCCTTTGCGGAAACTGGTCCCTACCCTATTTTCAGTCCCCGAGTCTCTGGTGGAGGGAATTTGGCCCCTTGCTCCAGATTTGGGCATCCATGCTGTGTATTCCATGCTGTGACCAGTGAGTGGTTCAGACGTGGGCACATGATCCATTTGGGGCCATCGGGAATCAATGGTCTATTTTCATTTGCTCTGTTGAGTGACAGGAGCTTTCTTTCTTCTGGGTTTGAACCGGGTGATCAGTAAGAAGCCACCAGATACCACGTGTGGGCTTAGAACCGAATCAGAGGCAGAGTCATGAGGTTGATGAATTGTACTGTGATTTTTTTTTTAAAGATTTTATTTATTTATTCGACAGGATAGAGACAGCCAGCGAGAGAGGGAACACAAGCAGGGCTCCGGAGTGGGAGAGGAAGAAGCAGGCTCATAGCGGAGGAGCCTGATGTGGGGCTCGATCCCACAACGCCGGGATCACGCCCTGAGCCGAAGGCAGACGCTTAACCGCTATGCCACCCAGGCGCCCCTGTCCTGTGATTTTAAGGCAGCACCCAACATTCCTGCCTCTCTGGTTCCTTCTACAGGCCCCGGAGAATTCCCTCCCCTTGTGTGTGGGTGGGACGGTGGTTATGATGGATTTCACTTCCATGATTAAGTTAAGGGGAAGGGATTTTGAAGATGTCATTCAGCTGAGCTCGAATGAATCAAAAGGGGAAAATCCTGGGTGGGCCTGACCCAATCAGGTGTAAATCATTAAAAGGGACTGGGCCTTTCCTGGAATCAGAGATGCTCCAGCTGGCCTTGAAAGGGCAAAATGCCATCCCATGGAAAAGGCCACTTGGCAGGGGGTGGCTTTTGCCTGACAGACAGCAAAAAAGCGGGGATCATCGTCCTATAACTAAAAGTTGAACTGAATTCTCCCATGGCCAGGGGGTGTGGAAGAGGATCCCGAGTGTGAAATGACATTGTAGCTAAGGTTACTGAAGCCAGACCCTGATCTCAGCCCTCTGTGACCTTGAGCAGAGGACCCAGCTCACCCATGGCCAGGTTTCTGACCCATGGGAACTGTGCGATAGTAAATCCAGATTGGCTTAAGCTGCCAAGTTGGTGGTAATTCGTCTTGCGGCAAAAGGAAACAAATACACGTGTGAAAACCTGGATCAAGCTGCACCTGAAGCTAGTCATAGCACTGGAACTTTCAATGACGTGAGCCAGTAAACCCCCCTCTCCCTCCTCCTCAGCTCTCAAGCCTGCTTTTTAGCAGAATCCCAGGACTCCATCCCCCTGACCTGGCTTATTTCCCAAGCTTCGGCCTGAACGTGTCACGAAGCCCGGGGACATGACCCATGGCGCTGTGATTGGCCCCGTCTGGGTCGTGGGCCTGAGTCAGGAGCTGTGTGCTTGTGTGATTTGCCATCATTTCACGTGTATCTTACCCCTTGACCCTGAGGATATAGATTTCTGTCCACAGCCTCGGTGTCCTTTTTGAGCCTCTTCTGGTAGCCGTGGAGGGTGTGGGAGGCATCCTGGTTTAGGGCCGGAGTTGGCAGCCTTTTAATGTAAAGGGACAGAGGAAAGAGTTTAGGCTTTGTGGGCCATGTACAGTCTTGGTCTTTCCTCCTCCTTCTCTTCCACATCCTCCTTCCCCTGCCTCCCATCCCCCCAGGCCTAGGAGCCCCTGGGGGGACCTCCAGAGCCGACACATGTAGACACCACCGTGTCCCGCCTGCTCAGTCCCTGTGGTGGCATCTCAGACCTGTTTCTTAGAGGAGGCCTGGGGTCCTGATGGAGACACAGTTACTGCAGGAAGTGGAGCAGGAGGGGGCCACCCCTGTCCCCAGGTCATCTGCTCCTAACGAGGTTCGCTGGGCTCCCATTCCCACTGGACTTGAATACCGTCCCTCCGTAACTCATGTCCATCCAAACACCTCAGAGTGTTTGACCTTATTTGGAGAAAGGGTCTTTGCAGATGTGAATAGTGAAGATGAGGTCATACTGGGTAAGTGTGGGCCCAGTCCAATGATGGGTGTCCTTATAAGAAGAGCAAACAGCGACAGAGACACAGGGAAGGAGGCCCCGTGAAGAGGGAGGCAGGCATGGGAGTGGTGCTGCTGCGAGCCCAGGAGCGCCGGGGATCGTGGGCAACCAGCAGAAGCTGGGAGAGGCAGGGAAGGGTCCTCCCTGGAATCCCGGGATGGAGCGTGACCCCACGGACACCTTGATTTCAGACTTGTGGCCTCCAGAACTCTGGGACAGAATACATTTCTGCTGTTTGAAGCCTCCCACGCTGTGCTATTGTTAGGGCAGCCCCGGGAGATGAACGGGGTCACTCCTCCCCCCGTGGGTGAGCGTGTGGATGATGGTGCTGGTGGAATGAAAGGTCTGGAGTCACGCTGACGCCAGAGTGGGGGTCTCTGCCCAGGCCCCAAACCGGAGATTCTGATTTAATGTGGTAGTGATGGGTCTAGATGTGGCTATTTTTTCGGAAATAACGTTATTGAGGTATAATTTACATACCATAAAATTCACCCACTTTAAGGCTACCACGGATTGATTTTTACATTTCCCCAGTTGTGCAACCATCACCATCCTTCGGTTCTAGAACTTTCTCATGACCCCTCCTATTAAGGTCCCTCATGGGCATGAATCGTTTTAAAGCTCCCGAGGTGATTCTGACCCGTGGCCGGGCCGAGAGCCCTGCTCAGGGGTGGGGGCCTCGGGAAAGACAGGAGAGTGGCCTAAGTTTGCCCAGAGGGTGCTGAGGCCCCCAGCTGACACTGAGGTGAGCATAGGTGTTTAAAAGAATGCCAATAAAACTCCACTGGAGCAGTGGCTGTGGTGAGGTGGGTGGGGATAGAGGTGGAGGCTGGGCTGCTGGGATGGGTTGGCCAAAGCCCATGTCCACACCCGTGTGCCTGGCTCCGGGCTGTGGATGGTGCTGGGGGTGGGGGGTGCTGAGGAGGGAGGGGCACACTCCACCTTTCCACCTCCTCTGGAGGTTAGGAGGGAAGGATGGGACTAGGACCCGGGATGGCTGTGGGGGAGTCCACCCGCATGGCCCCCCGTGTGGTCCAGCGCAGGCCCAGGGGAGTCACTGTTCCCAGAGGGGTGAAGCCCCATCCCCAGAGGCACACAGCAGGCCAAAAACACAGGAGAGCGAAGGCCCCAGGAGTTCTGCTCGTCCCACCTTGGCACAGTCCTCTGAGCCTGGGAGGACCCTGCAGAGCGGCTGGCTTGGCTCTCTCCCACCCAGTGTCCAGGGCCGGCCCCTTCTCGCAGCCCAACGTGTTCATTTATCTTCCTTCCAGGGAGACCTTGCCTCGCCCCACGGCTCTGTCCCAGGAAGTGCCTCCTGTCGGTCGCAGTGCCATCTCCTGCGTGGCTTGGCCGCATCGCTGTCACTTGGCACCCAGGCTGATCGTCGTCCTGTGATTGCTCTGGTGACTCATCCATTTGTGCTTCTAGCCGGTCGCCTGTGGCTCTGGCAGGTGCCGTGCCCATGCGAGCCGGGCTGCCGACCAAGAGTGCAGCAGAGGCCTCCGCCACCAGCTGGATTTATCCTGGTCTGTCCCCTTCACCTTGGAGAGAGGACTTAAGAATAGAACACCTACCTTCACCGTGAGCGCTGACTGCCTATGTCTGTGGGAACGTGGTTGCGGACAGAAGACCCGCTTCGGCTCGTTAAGAGAAGAAAGGGATTGGTTAGAAGATCTTAAGTATCCTCAGATCTGCGGGAGGGTCAGAACTCAGGCTGTGAAGCTAGGCAGCCAGAAAAGTCTCCCACGACACCACGGGGGCTGTGCTGGTCACACGGGCCGCACGTGCCTGTCCTGATGAAATTGGGCTGGGACTCTGAAGCCTCAGCCACTGCTGAGCCCCAGGGAGAACCCAAAGCTTTGCCACAGTGTTTTCTAGAAGCTCAGATCCCTTGGGCACAGCCACCACCGCACAGAGCTCTCTTCTGAATCCCTGTCGCACGTGGGCGTGTCCGATGGGCAGAACCTGGGCCACGTGACTGCATCCCAGCTGCAAAGAAGTGTGGGAATTCCAGCTTCTGGAATTGGCTTGGGAGGGCGGGACTCCTCATAGGATGTTGGCAACATGTAGAGAGGGCATCGGGTGGCCACGGACACACAAAAGACAAACACCCGCTCCATCTGCGGTGTGCCAGAGGGCGGGCCGAGCGCTCCCCGTCTCTCATCTTAACTTCGTCCTTATAGTTAGGGAACCGAGGATCAGCAAGGGGAAGTGATGTGTCCAAGGTTGCAGGGAGCTCAGACTCCAGAACCTTCATCAACCTTCCAAACTCAGGGCTAGATGGAAAATGTCACAGATCGCCAGCCATCTAGATGCCCTAGGGCTGGCCTGGGACCCCAACCACAAGTGAACCATTTTCTGTGGCCCATGCAGTCACAGGATGGACTCTGTTCTCTTGCTCACTTAATCCTTTGGTTGAAGCAGGAAACCACTTACAGGGCATCCAACCATTCTCAGCCAGATCTCATAAAATTCATCGTGTGCTCGTGGTCAGAGGGCTGGGGCGCTGGTGCAGCTTCCTGTCGCTCGGCCTTGGGCCTCGTTCATTCTCTGAGCCTCATCTGTAAAATGGGCACCTAAATCTTGCCCCACTTCCCTCCCTCCAGGACTGTCCTTTGGATCAAATGTGGTTGTGAGTGCAGAGTGAAAGGGTCAGTGGCAGGACAGCTCTCTTCTTCATTGACTTTATTCCCCACCAGCAACTTGTGGATAATTGGGAATGTCTCTTGGCAGTGCATTCACTCTGCTTCATAAGGAATCATGAGTGGGGCTATAGGAGCTCTTGGGGTTGTCTGCTTAGACAAGACATGGATTGAGGGCTTGTTTCTTTGCCTTGAACGGGGACCACACCGCATGGGCCATTAACAGACACCACTGGGGACGGATGGCCACAGTCTGTCTGCATCCGCCTGGGTGCAGACAGCTGCAAAGACCCCCCCAAACAAGCACCGCTCTTGGGGTGTCCACAGGCAGGGTGCTGGTCCTCCCTTGGGGGGAGACATGCAGAGGGAAGCCCCATGGGCTGCTTTTGGGGAGCGCACTGGGGTGGGCTGGCCTGGCCTTGGAAGGTGCCTTGATCAGAGTTATCAGCGATCCCAGCAGCACTGCACATCTGGGGTGAGATGCTCAGTTATTCATTCATTTGACAGATGTGTTTAAAGTTGGGGCTAAGTCTCTGTAACTCAGCCTCAGAGCCTCGGGCCCAAAACGTGACTGTCACGACCCTGCTTCCAGAGGCTTAGGGTCTGGCAGGAGAAAAAAATACATCGACCGAGCTGACCACAGAGTCTGCGGCAGAACATCTTCTTCGTTCTTACTGATGTCTGCTGCTTTCTGTCCCTTGCCAATAGGAACTTGATTTTCTTTGGGGAGCAATGTACCCCACCGTAGGGGTGGCTTAACCTTTTAAGCCAGGGTTTCTCAGAGGGTGGTCATTGGACCAGCAGCATCAGCCTCACCTGGGACCTTGTTAGAAATGCAGACTCTCGGGCCCACCCCATCCCAGCTGGTCCTGACTCTGAGGGTGGGGCCCGCAATCTGCCGAAATTGTCCCCTGCTCCACCCCCCTCCCCCATCGTATGTGTGGGCACATGGCCAGTTCTTGCCCATGAGATGTGAGGAGGTATCTGCCGGGGGCTTTGGGGAAATAGTTTTCTTCTTGCTAAAAAGGTAGAGATCTTAGAAGGTGGAGGTTCGACCCCAGGGCCCCTTCTTGCTCCTCCAGGAGCGGACTTGGGTGCGCACATGCCTAGTGCTGGATGGAGGGAGGTGTCATAGGGCCAGGAGGGGACAGTGTCACCGATGGGCTGAGGATGACAGCCAGAACTGCCCGAGCACTTGGGGCCCTTGTATTAAGAAAACAGTAAATGCCCTCGCAGCATTGCTACCCGTAGCCAAGAGCATCCCCGCAGACCCAGGTTCATGGTGATGAGCTGAGTATTGCTAATGTAACCCAGCCTTATTATGACGTCATACAAGGCCTTTTCTTCCTCTGTACCTCTTCCGCATGGGTAATTTAAAACTGCTTAACCGCCTCACACCCGACAGAATGGCAACTAACAAAAACTCCAGGAAATAACAAGTGTTGGCGAGGATGTGGAGAAATTGGAACCCTTGTGCCCTGGTTGGGGGTGGGGGCAGGTGTAAAATGGCATAGCCGCCATGGAAAACAGGTTGGCAGTTCCTCAAAAAATTCAAGATAGAATGACCATAGGATCCAGCAAGTCTACTTTGGGTCTATGCACAAAAGAATTGAAAACAGGGTCTCAAAGAGATGTATGTACACCCGTGTTCAGACCAGCATTATTCACAGTGGTTAAATGGTGAAAGCAATCCAAGTGTCTACTGATGGTTGGTTCAGATGGTAAATTGTATGTATGTTTTACCACAATAAAAAACCCAAACCAAACAAGAAACACACACACACCCCTCTCTTAAAATTCACATCCCTCCCCTCATTTACATCCGCCCACAGATGGTCTCTACAATGCTTGCCTCTCCTCTGAGCTCTGGTCCCATATATCCCACGGGCTCTTGACATCACCACCTGGATCTTTTGAAGGCAGCTCCAAGTTCAACGCGCCTGAGCCTGAACTCATGGCCTCCCTCCCCAAACCCGTTCCTCTTGCTGTGTTGTCTTTGGGGTGCCTGACACTTCCATCCATTACAAGTCAGAAGTCCGTTTCTTCTTCAGCCTCCTCCCCCACCTGAATCCATTGTAAATTCCTGGTCATCAGCCTTCTTGAACACCAGCCAAGGGCAGCCACCCTGTCCAGTCTCCTCCAGGATCGCCTCTGATGACAGCGGTGGGGCCCGACTGGGCTCCTTGTGCATGCCCTGACACCACCTAGACCCCTGCTTCGGGGCAGAGCCAGAGAGAGTGTTTCCAACCGCAGGTCTGATTGATTCCATTTGAGCTTCTCTTGCAGTAATCAATGCCAGATGAAAGGATTTCACGGAAGAATCCAGCCCCTCCCGGAGTCCATTGCCATGCAGGCTCTCCTGAGTTGATTTCACATCTATAACACGAGCAAGCTGACTGAGTCTCTCAGATTTGGGGGCTGAAGTCGGGGGCAGTGGGTGGGACAAATGTCACTGATGATCAGTGCCTTCGATTGGGAGGTCCCAGGTGCAGACTCTGAGGCACGAATTCGAGAGCGAGTAGTTTACTTGGGAGGTGTTTCCAGGAAACACTGGCCGGGAGCAGGGAGCGAGAGCGGGAGGGCAGGAGAGCAGTTCCGGGCGTGTTCTCAAGCCTGCTGGTCGGGAGGACAGCTGGAGTCCACCCTCACCGACAAAGCCTGGGAGGTGGAGCCAATGAAATGTGGGTGAGTTGCCCCGGGAGCCAGGGACACCAACTCTGACAAATCCTTCTTGGGGGGCTGCTGCAGGGGGTGTTAATTCTCTGGCACTTTCTGCCAGCCTCGTGTGGGCCAAGTGGTCTGCTGAGGTTGTGTTCAGAAGCCCCCAGACAAAAAGAGCTGCAGCTATTGGTAGTTGCATTAGAGGGTTCCAGGGCTCCGTGCAGGGCACGGCCAGTGTCTGCTCCCCAGCGGGGGGGAAGACAAATGACGCTCATTAAGTGACTCGGACCCTCAGGACAGAACATAGAGACACGCGGTTTGAAAGCCCGTCCTTTTGAATTTTCCTTTCCCTCAAAGAGGAAAGTCTCCGTTGGTGCTAATAGGGCTTAACTGCTTTCTGAAGCTTCCTGTCATCTCACTTTTGAACCCAGGGAGCCTGCGTAAGAGGGAAGGAGGGACCATGGCTCCCTCCTGCGTGTCCCTGGGACCTCCTCGGGTGACTGGACAACGAGGGCCCGCAGCCAGGAGAAGGATAACCAGGATGGGCCCAGGGCCCCGCCCGCTCAGCACTGACCTTCCCCTTCTCAGGCCCCACGGTGTGGTCCTGTCTGTGACCAAACGGAGCCTGCAGGATTCCGGTCCCCCGCTCTGCGTGAGACCAGAGCCAGCCTGCGCTGGTGGCTGTGGGTGCTTCTGGGTTGGGTTTAGAGAACCGAGGCCGAGGTCTGAACAGGAGGCCCCAGGGCGGCCATGTGGCTGTGAAGGGGACGAGGCAGGGGTGGGTGGGAGGGAGATGCAGGAAGGCCTTGTGCGGCCCTTTTGGTCCTTCCAGCGGAGGAGGGAGGCCCAGCAGGTTTCCTGGGCTGCTCCCGGGCTGAGCAGGTGGGCAGGGTGGGTCTGCAGAGGGGCCAGGGGCAGAGTGTGCAGACCTTCCCCGTCAGAGCTGAGGCTGTGTGTGTGTACATGCACGTGTGTGTGTAATGAGAGTGAGTGTGCAAACGGGCCAGTGTGTGTGTGTGAGAGAGAGAGAGAGAGGAAAAGAGGGAAAGAGATGGACAGGTAGACAGACAGAGTCTGGAGGAGGTTAGCAGAGAGACGAGCAGAGAGGTTCCCTCAGAGGAGGGAAGGTGTGCCTGTGGGCGGCTGAGCCTGAGAATGGGGCCTGGGGGCGGGGGTGACGTGAACAGGAGGGGGTCACATGGGTTAGGATGACCAGGCCTGTTTTTACTTTATCAGTAGAAACTACAGCAGCCCAAATTCACCAAGCGCTCCAGGCATCAGACAGTGACAGTGGTCTGAGCCCTTCACATGCATTTTAGGGTTAATATTTTTATTTAACAGATACTTGTGCTTGCTCCGTGGAGGCACTGTTCTCGTTATTTTCCGAACACGAAAAACAGCTAAGTAAATGTTTTAAAGCATGTAGTCATGACACATTCCAATCCCCACAAGAACCTTGTGGGGAGGCACTGTCCTTGTTCCCATTTGCAGACGGGCAGTGGGTGACTCACCCATGGTCCTAGAGGGAGCAAATGGAAGGGCTGGTGGGTTGACCAGCCATCAGGTTCCAGAGTCAGGTTCCAGAGTCAGGCTCCTCCCGACGATTTCATCCTGCTGATGAAAGGCGGAGGGTCAATTATGCATAGTACCCATTTTATAGATGGAAAAACAGAGGCACGCAATAGCAATTTCTCAGCTCGAAAGTGGCCAAGCCAGGACCCAGCCCAGCCTGCGGGCTCAGTCCCACACTGTAACCACCTGGCTCTGGGCCCATGGTAATGAGCCCTTTGAAAAAAGGTGAGCCACTTACCTTGGACATGCCTCAGTTTCCTCATTTGCCAAGTCGGGCTCTGGTAATCCTGCCCTACTGACTCACAAGGCGTGGTGAGAGAAGGGATCAGGGCCAAGGCTCCCAGAAACTTCCATCAGGGAGGCGCCCTGGCCTGGGAGGAAGCTGGTCTTGGCCAGCTCTGCCCTAGCGCCCTGAGAGCCCGTGGCCGTTCACGTCCCCTCGGCACCTGTGTTTCCCCACCTGGAGTGTGGGTAGCCTGGGATGAGACCTCAGACTCATCGAGCTTCACATGTCCCTGACTGTCCGGCTCTGTCCTGACGGACACGGGGGCCGCCCGGGCTGACCATCCAGGAACTGGGCCACTGGAGGTGGCACAGCCTGCAGTCTCAGACTCGTTCTAGGAAAGTGCACTCAGGGCCAAGCCTGGCTCTGGCTCCATGGTGATCCCTGTGGCCAGATGACCGTGCGGAGATCTTTTGTGCTGAGAGACACCAAGCCCAGTGGAACTTGGGCTCGTACAGGGTCGTCCTGAGGGACACCGGACAAGGCATCCAGCCCCTGGTTCGGGCTCCAGGCCAGCTTCTGTTGGTCTCCCCGCGTTCTCCTTTGAGGCAGCAGGCTCAGAACAGAATCATTCACGCGTTCGATTCATTCATTCAGCAACTCTTTACAGAGCAACTCCTGTGTGCCAGGTGCTGTTCTAGGCACCGAGGCTGCAGCTGTGAATGGAGCAGACCAAAGCCCGGTTCTCAGGGAGCTGACCTTCCAGCAGAGTGGGAGGGGGCAGTGAACATTAAGGCACCCCCCCCGAGTACAATCACATAGACGTACATGCATGTATGTGTGCACACAGACATGCAAATACATGTACACACACACGACATACATATACATATTACTGTATTTTAGGTAGTAATAGATGCTGTAAAAATCAGGCAAAGTATTGGAATAGAGACTTCTGGGGGGGGGGTACTTTGGTTTGAGGGGCCTGAAAGTCCTCTTTCTGAGGTGGGCCCAGACCTGAGGGCATTAAGGGAGTCTTGCATGTGCATATCTGGAGGAAGAATGTTCCAGACAGAGGAAACAGCATGCGCAAAGGTCCTGTGGTGGGAGCATGCCCAGCATGTTCTAGGAAGGTCAGAGTGGAGGGGGCAAGGGGGAGAGTAGCCAGAGTTATTATGTAAGGCCTTCTAGGCCATGGCAAAGAAACTTGGGTCACGTTCTGAGAGAGATGGGATGTGATTTGAGCTTGCCCAGAGAACTTTATAGAGTTCAACTCGATATTTGAAAGGATCCCCCTGGCTCCCTGTGGAGGATGAACTGTGAGGTGGGCAAGAGTCAGTGCTGGAGCCCAGTGAGGAGGCAGCCACAATCGTCCAGCAGGAGATGGCAGACGTTTGGACCATTCATGGTGGAGTTGGGGAGGGGATCCAATTCTGGCCATAGTTACAGGTAAAGTCAACACCAATTGATTTAATCAAGAACCAACACTTCCTCCCTGAAATCCCATCTCTGAAGTTTCCAGGGCAGTTTTGACTTTCTCTTTTAAAGACCCAGACTGTATTTTATTCTAATAGCTGGGGTTCGTTCCCCCTAAGGAAGGGCAGTCCCTCAGTTAAAGAATGAATGGATGAACATTCCATCAGCACCCAGAGTGCCCCGGGCCCATGGAGGAGATTAAACGTGGCTGCCACCTGTCCAGATGGGTTTGTCGGGAAGTGCCACATCTGTTAGAGGGATTTTGAATGTTAAAGAGGGATCTCAATTGCGGGAAGGAAATTACTGAGTCTTCAAATACCATCAGCTGGGAAAAAGACGGATGGGGCTTTTATGGACGTGTAGTTTGTCCCAATAAAATAAAACATCTTAAAACCCGTCTTTACTGGCATCGAAGTGCTGCTGTGTTGTTCAGCAGAGCAGTTTACAGCTCAGTGATGAGTCTCTTAAAAACAAAAGACCAAGCAGTGCTTTTACCCATCTATCTGGCTTTCTAAAGCAGGTAAAGAGGAAATACACATTTAGTTGTGCACTGAAATCTACAAAGCACCTACTAGGGGCAGGGCCCTGGGCTAAGGAGGAGAGAGATGGCTCCGATCTTGTTCTCAGAGGCATGGCTGGTGGGGGACGTGAACAGGGACAGAAATTCACACACAGAGTACAGTGTGGCTTAGTGCAGTGAGAAAGGTCCTAAGGTTCAGAGAAGGGAGGGATTGCTGGGTGCTGGGGGATGAGAGAAGGCTTTTTGGAAGGGATGGTGTGTCAGTTAGCTGGCTTTTGCTGACGTGTAACTGAAACCCCTAAGAAATCTGGATTATACTGTAAGGGGATTGGTTATCTCCCAGGACAGAGTCCACGGGATACGTGGACGTTGCGGTGGGTTGATTCAATGGCCTCCACCTCCACCAGCCTCTCTGTTTTGCTCTCTGCTGTTGTCTGTTCCCCTCTTGGTCACAAGATAGCTGCCAGCAGCAACTGGGGCCACATGTCTCCTGGTCCAGGTGGCACTGAGAGAGAAGCCTGCGAGTGGGGGACGTACCATCTCTCCTGCACAACTGACTGTCTTAGCCCATTGCCCACTCGGGACCACTAACAACCTCCAGGGGATTGCTGTCAAGGTGACCCTGGAGCGGAGGCTCAGGGCAGCGTCCCCTGCGCCGAGGGGCTGCATGGGGGCCTGGCTGCACAGCAGAGCAAAGTTGAGCTTCTGTCTGGAAAGAGGAATGTGGGAAGGGATGTTGGTTAGCTATCTGAGCAGGGCACTGGTGGGTTGGTGAGCTTTTAGACTAGCAAAGGCAACCACTACCACCATCACCATAATTTAATAATAATGAGCACTTTTTACAATCCATTCATTGCACTTAGGGCTTTCGGTGCAGAGCAGGACCTCTCCTGCCCAAAGCCCCTCATCTCACTCCCCTGATGACCTGGAGCTCTCCATTCCTCTCTAAACACGTAGACAGAGAAACCTACAGCTTGGAATTGCCCCTGCCTCAATGCCTGTTGAGTGAAAGTTAGTGGGTTTTTTTTTTTTTAAGATTTTATTTATTTATTTGCAAGAGAGAGCGCGAGAGAGAGGGAGCACGCCCAAGCTGGGGGAACGGCAGGCAGAGGGAGAAGCAGGCTCCCAGCTGAGCAAGGAGCTTGATGCGGGACTCGATCCCAGAACCCTGGGATCATGACCTGAGCTGAAGCCAGATGCCGACTGAGCCACCCAGGCGTCCCTGAAAGTCAGTGGTTTTGATCCCCAAGCTGTTTACTCGGGTAAACTTGATACTTCTTGATCCATGGACTTGATACTGGGATTGCAGAACTTCAGCGTAGCCAGCGAATAACTAGGAGCACAAAAAAGGGAGCGAGCTGCCGCTTCCATGAGTTATTTAGAAAGATTTGCGGGGCGCCGGGGTGGCTCAGTCAGTTAAGTGTCTCACTCTTGATTTTCGGCTCAGGTGGTGATCTCAGGGTCGTGCGGTCTACCCCCACAGCGGGCTCCGTGCTGAGTGGGGAGTCTGCTTGGGATTCTTGCTCTCCTTCTCCCTCCGCTCCCCCCCTCCCTGCCCCGCTCTCTCTTGATCTTTCTCTCTCTCTTGCAAATACATAAATAAAATCTAAAAAAAGAAAGATTTGATAAGAGAAAAACACTTAATGAAACTGGAAAAATATCCAAAAGTGCCCCGCCCAACGTGATACTAGCCGCTTGCCGCGTGCGGCTACTGATCCCTTACCGTGGCTGAAGCCACTGAGAGATTGAGTGTTTGATTTTGTTCAGTGTTAATTAATTTAAGTTATTAAAGGCAGATACATGATTCAGTTATTGGAAAACTTTGAAATATATTTGGGGTGAGTTGTTTATATGAATCTACTTTTAACCGTAAATTTCTTGAACGCTAAGTGAAGATCAAGTGTTTCTGATAAACATAGAGATGTTTTGTGAGTATATAATGCCTGCCAGATCTTGAAGATTTATATGAAAAAAAGGTGGGATATCTTAATTTTAATATTTATCATAGGTTGAAATGATGTCTCTGGTACGTTTAGTGAAATAAGATATATCATTTAAATTATGTCATCTGTTTCTTTTTCATTTTCTTCCTAATGTAGCTTCTAAAAACTTCAAAATGACATGCATGGTTCACATTCTATTTCTATGGACAGTGCTGGTCTGGAAGGATTCTGCATTCAGATTGCTTTGCAAGTCCTCATTCCATGTGAAATAAATCAAAACTGAACATTGTATGATTATATGAAAGGAAGGAGACAATAAGAGACTCACGTTAAGAAAAGGTCTTGGCTCTGTCATAAAAATCTTCACCAATTAATGGACACTTATGTGTTTTTTGTTAACCCGTGTAAGGATATGACTGTAATTTTTTTATTCCTCAATTTACCCACTGTACTTTTATTAATGGACCCACTGCTGATCCTAGTTGTTCTGGATAAGGAGATTCCTCCTGGGTTTTATAGCAGCCGTCAGAGGTCAGGGCAGGTATGTTGAGTCCCATTTTATTTTATTTTATTTTATTTTATTTTATTTTATTTTATTTTTTAAGTAGGCTGCATACCCAACGTGGAGCCCAATGCAGGGCTTGAACTCATGACCCTGAGATCAAGACCTGAGCTGAGATCAAGAGTCTGACGTTCAACCAACTGAGCCATCCCGGAGCCCCATGAGTCCCACTTTAGAGATGGGGAAACCTGAGGTTCCAAGAGGGAGAATAATGTGCTGAGGATCCCATAGACAGGGCACCGAGGGATAGGGTGGACTCGAGTCCCGACCTACCTGACGTCATCCCGGGCTTGCTTTCTTCCTGCCCCAGAGCTGCCCGGTCCTCGACACCGTGCTCTGGCTGCACGTGGAATAAGCCCATTGTAACTCAGAACCCAACAGAATCCTGCCTGTTTGGGGATTTCATCGGTCTCTCTAACGCGAAGGCTTTAAGGCTATGAATTCAGGCTTTAAGGACTGAAATTTGGGGACTCCCAGGTTGTTGTCTCGAAGCAGAAATGATCCGTGAACTGAGTGCATGCTTCCTTTGATGGCTTTAACCGCACGCAGGCTACGGACTGCACGTTTCTGTCTCCCCAACTCAGATGTCAAAGTCCTAATCGCAGCGTGATGGTGTTTGTGCGGAAGTTTTGGGAGGCAATTAACTCACGAGGGTGGAACCCTCATGATGGGATTAGCACCCTTCTCAGAAGAGACCCCTAGGAGACGAGAACATGCGTGCACTCTCTCTGCTCCGCCGTGTGAGGATACAGCGAGCGGTGGCTGCCTGTAAGTCCGGAAGCGGCTTCTCGCCGGCAGTGGAACGGGCTAACACTTTGACCTTGGGCTTTCCAGCCTCCAGAACTGTGAGAAGAGAATCTGTTCCAGCAGCCCGAGCTGACGAAGCCTCCACGGTCCCTCCCTCCCCTGCTTGACAACTTAGGCGCCCGCCAAAGACACTCGGACCCATGAGCTTGAAGAATAGGTATGTCGTTCAAGAAGTAGACCCACTCCAGGATAGATGGACACCCCACCTCAGAACCAGTCTGAACGTTTCCTATTGTGCACTCCCCCCGGGTTCTCCTTCCAGACGTCCCTCTTCTCTCAGGTGGGGGTGGTGGTCGCTGGCTCGTGGACGTTTCCGGAACTCTCTTTGGAACGACTTGGCTCCCACACCTCCAGCTTTAGGACTTCAGCCAAAATGCCAAGTCCCTCAGAAAAGCCTTGGTTGATGCCATTGCACTGGATTCCCTGCCTCAGAAGGGTGGGACTTGGCCCTGGAAAGAGGAATACTGGTGCCTGGGGCTGTCACCGAGGCCCCTCCTCCTCCAGCAAGGGCACAGTCCGCGTGCGGCCGGCGGTCCATGGTGCGGCCTGGACTCGGGCTCTGTGGTCCTGTAGTCACGGGCCTGGGAGTGTGGACCCCGCCCCACCTGACTCAGTGCCTCTGGGACATGTGGCTCCTGACGAGGCCGTGTGACTGCATCCAGGAGAGGGGTGACCGAGGTAACGCACAGGAGCTCTCAGGACCCCCATCCCCGCCGGCAGGAAGGGCCCTGTGTCAGCCCACGGTCCTTGGCAGGTCACCAGTTGGGGTCACAGACAGATCAAGTCGAGAGACTGTCCTGGAATCAGGGCTTTGGGCTGAGAAGAGAGATTTCTGTAGGAACGCTGTGAGATTTAGCCTGTAATGGCAACTTTGCTTCCAATGGCTCTCAAGGGACGAGCCATGAAAGGTTGACTGTCCTTACACCGAGAGCAGAAGGGGCCGTGGGGAGGAGCGGTGGCCTCGCTCCCTGAGAGGTGCCCACCCTGCCAGCTGCCGTCATGCGGCCGGACGGGGACGTGCACTCTGGAGCTCTGGGCTCAGGGCCCGCTGCCTTTTCTCCTTCTGCTTCTTAATTAAAAAAAAGAAAGAAAGAAAGAAAGAAAGAAAGAAAGAAAGAAAGAAAGAAAGAAAGAAAGAAAGAAATATATATATATATATATATATATATGTACATATATATATCCCAAAGCCTCCATTACTGCAGATGCCTTGACACTCTGCTGTGGGCTAATCTTTCCAAAAATGCAGTCTTTCTTGAGTGTTTCTCTTCTCTGAGTATTCCTCGCCTTTGATCTTGAGACCAGGGAGAAACCCGAGCTCTCACTCAGGGCTGGAAAACACATCCTTGCTCATTCTCAAATCTTCCTTCCTCCTTCCTCCCTCTCTTTCTAGCTAACTTTTATCTTTCTCTTTCATGGTGATGGATGCTTTATTCCATGGAGGCTGTAAAGGAGGTTTTTCAAACTGTGGTGCTATTATGATGAGTGTCCCCGATGACAAAGGCACACTCCTTCCCACCCCGATCCCGGGCCACTGTGACGTGTCCCCTCTAAGATGACCAACTCCAGCTACTTTTAGTGCTCACAGAAGACAGCATGGAACCAACCCGGTTGGATGAAGGTCTTTCCTGGGCAAGCAGAGAAGAGGGCTCTAGAGAGAAAGAAGCATGTCTGGGAGGGGTCTGGAAGGTTCTATCTGCTCCTCCTCAGTCCCATCTTTGATCGATGTTTTCAATGAACATTTATCAAGGACTTTCTGTGGATCTGACTCCGTCCTAGGCCCTGGTATGCAAGGGGGACAAGCTCCCTGTACCCAAGGAGACCACATCTAGGAGGCAGAGACAGGAAATGGATAATGAAACCAATAAATGATGTCATTTCAGACCATACTAAGTAGTGTCAAATAAAGCATGTTGATGTGATAGTGAGGGATGAGGGGGATGGCTGTCTATAAGGAGATGATATTTGAGTTGAGACCTGAGTGAAGGAATATTCCAAGCAAAAGCTAGTGGAAGATGAGGGAATGCATAAACAAAAACGTGGTGTATCCATACAATAGAATACTACTCAGCCTTAAAAAGGAAGGAAAATCTGATATTTGCCATAACATGGATGAATCTTGAGGACATCATTCTAAGTGAAATAAGCCCGTCACAAAAGAACAAATATTGTATAATTCCACTTATGTGGGGGTACCCAGAGCAGTCAAATTCATAGAGACAGAAAGTAGAATGGTGGTTGCCAGGGGCTAGGGGAAAGAGGAATGGACAGTTATTGTTCAATGGGGACAGACGTTTGGTTTTGTAAGACAAAACGTGTCCTGTTGATGATTGGTGATGAAGGTAGCACGATGATGTGAAAGTGCTAATGCCACTGAACTATACACTTAGAGGTGTTTAAGATGATGAATTTAAGTTCTGTTTATTTTTCTGCAATTAAAAAAAATGATCTGAAGACAGTTCCAGACTTAAGGAACAGCAAGTGCAAAGTCCCTGTGGTAGGAATGAGAATGATACATTTGAGAAACAAGAAGGAGTCTAGAGTTTTAGGAACAACATGAGTAGTCAGTTGGGGAGTGGAAAGAGCTGTGATTGGAAGGGCAGACAGGAGCCAGAGCAGGCTAGAACTTACATTTGGATTTTATTTTATAGATGTGAAAAAGGGTCCCAATAATTCCCCCAAAGCCAAATAGCCGGTAAACGGCTATGGAAAGAAGTACTGGTGGTCTGCCACAAGCTTTCTTCCTCAGTAGTAGAACTGTTGATTATCAGCTGTGTATTGCTGCCCAGAGTGATGACTGTAGTTCCTAGGTTCTCTTATAACAAGGCATGGTCACGTGACTTCATCCTAGACAGAGGGAAGTAAGGGAAAGTATTGTTAGCAACTTTAGGGATGTGTTCTTGAAGGGAGGGGGGCATTCCCTTCTTTGTCTTTTGTGCCTTCCTGCTGTCTGGAATGTCAATGTAATGGCTGCAGTTTCAACAGCTCTCTCTCTTGGACCCATGACACGTGTGAAGGGGTGGCTCGTGACTTTGGACTGGGAAGCTGGGAGGCTTTTGGAGGAAGGACTGTCCCCACGAGAGGGACACTAGACGGTTTTCTGCAGAGAGGTGCCGTGACGGGTCCAGGAAGCGTTGCTCGTGGGCAGGAGGCAGGGCAGGGAGGCCAGGACGAGGCTGGGCCAGCGTCCAGATCAGCCGGTGCTGGGAAGGTGGAATGAGGCAGCACGTGGTCTGCAAACTGTGGAGTGCCGCCCATCTGAGGGACGCGGGCTGGCACCTGCCATGGGCTTAGTGACATATCTCAGGCTGCTGGTGCTGACGAGGCAGATGACCTCAGAGCATTCTTCTCAGCCTGCGTTTCTGCAGGGAAAGCTCTGACCCTGGCGACGAAATTGTTCCCAGCATAAAAACACATGGTGCTGACAAGGTCAGAAATGAAGGTCACCAGAGTGTCGTCACATGCATTCCTGATGGTGGTGATGGTGATGATGATGGTGATGATGGAGATGATGATGGTGATGGTGATGATGGTGATGATGGCGATGATGGTAATGGTGTCTAACATTTCAAACCCTCGTGTCCTGTGGGCTGACTTTGCTGAGCACTTTCTGATACTTCCTGCTTTCATCTGTCCAATGGTCCCATGCACCAGGGACTGTCATTATCCTTGTTTTACAGATGAGGAAACTGAGGCAGGGACAGCATAAATGCTTGCCAAGGTCACACAGCTACTGAGCTGTGAGCTAGGATTCGAGCTTGGAGAATCTGTCTCCAGGACTGTGTCTCAGGAGGCTAACAGGATGTCCTGTCTACCTGCACAGGTAACCACGCATGAACCGTTTCACTCTGTGACTTTCTGAGGTGAAATTTCTTAGCATTCCGACATCCAGCTTCCAAAAATGCAAAATGAAAATACTTCATCCAGGTGTTTCCTCTTTTCCAGACTTCATCCTTCCCCCGTGACCTCCCAGTCTCTGCTCTAGACTCTGAACTACCCACCCCCCCCCGCTAAGACGGACAAAGCCCCATTTCCCAAGAGCCTGAGAAGAAGGGCTGGAGAATTGGCAGATGGGGGGGGGGGGGTCTGAGTGTCCGCCTGCAGGTGAGAAAGAGCAGGGTCTGTAGTTTGACGTCCCGAGATGGACTCTGGTCAAGTTCATGCTACACATGGGGACCCACCTGCAGCGGGAAAATGAGGGGCTTTGAGCCATAATTCCTGGATGGAGAGATTTCTCCTCTCTCACGTGAGACCATAAACCCGAGATTACAGCAAAGATGGCCCTTCCCAGGGGGCCGGACTGCAGCTGAACGTGAGCCAGATGTTCTGCTCCGTGGAGCCAGATCTGCCCGCAGCTGGGCTGGAACAGCCATCCAAGGCCTGTCCCTGACCCGCTCACCAGAAATGCATGCCAGTGACCCGAGGAGCTTGGCGGCCATTCAACCCATGAGTAATAAAGATGGAAACACAATTTCCAGGGATCAGGAGAGTGAACACTCACAACACGTGAAGCCTGCAGTTTGCTGTTCTTTGCTGAACAGAATCCTGCCATTTGGACATGGTGGGGTGCTGGTGCAGTGTGTGCACGGTGCGTCTACACAGCGTGGCAAGCCCTGCTGCCCACGTGGGGCCTGGCAGCGGCACCCCGAGACTGAACTTGCAGGAGAGCTGCGTCCTCCTTGAAGTTCTGAGGAGTTTCTAACTGTGGGCTCCTCCTGCTCCCCGTTCGTGACATCCTACGTCCCAGCTCAGACCCTCCGAAGCTCAGGTCCTGTGCTGAGATTTTGCTGGCTTTGGGCTTATTAACACGTGATGGTCTGAGGGATCCTTGCACACAGGGGCAGGGTGGGCGGGGACAGGGGTGATGTCCTTGGTCTGGGGCATCTCTTCAGGGGCTGGGAGGGGCTTGTCTGAAGGGCTTAGGGGGCCCTGGAGCCATGGATGCTTCTCTCAGGCTGCCGCCAACAGTGGGATCCCCTGGGGACCAGATGGATGTTTTCTCACGAAGGCCACACCTGTTCCTCCAAACCCCACTTCCTTTCTTTCCTCCTCCTCCTTCTCCTCTCCTCCTCCTCCTCCTCCTTCTTCTTTTTAAGTAGGCCCAATGCAGGACTTGAACCCACGACTCTGAGATCAAGACCTGAGCCGAGATCAAGAGTCAGACATTCAACCAACTGAGCCACTCATGTGCCTCAACCCACTCCCTTTCTTAATGACTGGTAGGCTCTGGTCTCTCCGGGAAGGAGGGTGTTTTCCCTTGCTGAGGATCATGGGATCTTGCTAGGCTGGGACCTGTCGGAGCCAGCGTTGCTGCTGGGAAGTTCAGAGTGCATAGAAGGGTGTGATGGGTGGTGAGTAGCCTCAGGACAGTACTGAAGGATGACATTTCCCAGAATCTCTTGCAGCTTGGGTTTTGCACATGAACTTGGCTCTGCGGGGTGGCTCTGCTTGTCTGAATCTGGGAGACAGAATGAGGCTGGGGCATCCCCAGAGTTCTGCTTCACTTGGACCTTTGTGGTGGTGCCCCCTGGAGTGAGGGGGGCACATCAGGGGACCCACAAAGGTGAATGGGACAGGAGATGCTTCCAGGTGGGAAAGACGGCATCTACTAGACATGGGAAGCCTGAACCGATGGCCTCAAGGTCCCCGTGGCTCCCATGGGTTATTATTTCTTTGTTGCTTTTTGAGAAAGAGTGTAGCGAACCCTCTCCCCACCCCATTAGAATTTTTGCTCTGGGAGGGAAAGGATTTTGTTTGCCCCAGTGCCTGGCTCAGTATGTGTTTTGTTGAAATTATTAAATTAATAAATAATGAAGCAGCCATCGTCCCTTTCAACTCAGCACCTAGCAGAGGGCCTGGCAGGTAGTAGGACTCAATAAATAGTTGTTGAAGGAATGAATGAGTGGATGAATAAATGAATTCTCTCAATCCCTCCCCCCTCCACACCTGCCTCTTCCATGGGCTTCATACCCCTTCCCTCCCCCATCCCTGTTTTCTGGCCTCTTCTGAGAGATTTGGGGCCTGCCCGAGCACTGCCTTGTGGCCCTGCTTTAACTGCCTCCCTCCTGCTTGGGTGACAAATGTCTCTCAGCCTTGGGAGCCGAGGAGGCTTAATGCACCAGGCAGCTGAGCGCGGATACGCCCAGCTCTGCCAGCCGCCTCCCAGCGTGAGGCCGATCCAGGGAGAGTCTCCTACCTGCGCAGCTCCCTCCCCGTGGAGCCCCTGCGCTTGCAGAACATCTGACTGGCCCGCTGCCCAGGGGTCGCATCCTGCAAACAAGTTCCTACACGGACAGACCTCGTTCTCAAGTGGCTAGGCATCAGTGTTCTCCTCCTGGCACCAGAGCTAAAAATGGCTTTATTTCCCCAAACACAGCTGCACCTGTGGAGGCGAGAACACAAGGCAGCCTATTTTTAGCAGGTGACAGACTGCACATGCACGCACACATACACACGGAAGCTATAATTAGCCTCTTGCTCAAAGGGTGGAGTTTCCAGCCCAACGCAGGATGACTGCCTTGGGGGTCCCCTCACCTCGGCATCTGTCTCTGGTGTCTGGTGTGGGAAGGAACCGGCTGCACCAGGGAAGGCCCTGGGGTTCCCCGGGAATCCCGGGAAGGAAGCAGATGCCTTTGAGGGTATTGTTCCCCATCATCGCTCACTGCCTCTCTCCTCCTGGCCTGTGTGTTTGCAGAAGGCTCGATCCAGTGCCCGGATGTAAGTGCTGTCCCCCTACGGGGATGACCTGGTCAGGCCAGGGCAATAAACATGCCCTGTCACGTTGATGCCAGGCTTGTAGGTCACCTGTCCCCACGCATGCTGCCCTGCTGGGGGACAGGGCAGGGGTTGCTGAGCTGTGGCAGAGACGATCCTTCTCCATGTCCTTCGTAGTAGCAGGGAAGCTGGCTGCCTGGAATAAAGACTTCATCTCCAGTGTGACCAAAAGGTGGCAGGTGGGAGGCGGGCCCTGTCCTCTTTCTCTTTCCATTGGCTGGGAGAGAACAGGAGCGCAGGGTGATATGGTAGAAGGACCCTTGGTTTCCCTAGTTGTGCAGTTGATAGGTAATTGTGCCTGCCTCCTCTGGTTTCTATAAATTAGGAATGTTCTCAATTGCCAAAGGACAAAACCCCATAGGCCAAGGCAAAAAGGAATTTACTGGCTCAGGCAAGTGGAAGTTTCCAGAAAGAGCAGCTCAGGCACTGACTTAGGAAGAAGTGAGAACCAAAGGGAGGAATTCTTTAACAAGAGAAACATCTACTCCATCCAGGCTTCCAAATAATCGCCTCTCGCTTTTGCGGCGGGTGCAGGTGGTCCCACTGGTGATGGCTGCACCACCAGGGACAGGCTCCACGTCGGCCAAGCTCAAGGCACACGAGGGACTGGCGGGGGACACACAGCACGGTCAGAACACCCTGGCTGTGGAAACTCACCGAATGCGGGAAGGACTCCCTGTCTGTCTGTCTCTCCTGGGCCCGGCCTAGGTGCAACAGACCCGCGCCTGCTGTTTTCCCAGTAAGGTTGTTGGGAGCATGCACAGTGCTGGCTGTGAGGCTGCAGCAACTGGGTGTAAGCTGGGCTGCGGGCTGGAGGCTGTGCTCGAGTCCCGCATCCGTCTACAAGGTCTCCGTGATTCGGGGCTGACGTCTGCATGGCCCCTCCGCACCCCCACTTGCCGCCTCTGCCCCCTGACTCCTCTCTGCACCTGTCAGGCTCTTCTGGCTCCTGTGGGAGTCCCGCCTGCGCACAGGGCTCCTCCTCCTCCTGGTCCCTCCTCCCCCAGGTTCCCGCCAGAGGCCGCTGGGACGGTCCCATTTTACTGGGGACTCCGCAGCAGCACAGACGCAGGTGATGTGGGTGATTTTCTGGATGCCCCCGTCCCTTGGCCATGTCCGCCAACTCCAGCACCAGGAGGTGCTGCTTAGGGACCCCCAAAGTCTCCTCTACCTGCCCCCCCAACTCTGCTCATCACCCCCCTATAGCTTCCCAGCCACGGCTTTGCAGTCTTCCTCCAGGCTGGGGAGCACACTGTCCACCCAAGTGGCTTTTCTAGATCACTTCTTGCGCTAGGAAAGTTCCTCTCCTCTGAGCTGCTCTCCTCCCAGCAGGTGAAAGGGGTTTCCTCTGCACTCCCCTCCTAGTCATGATTGAGGCTGCTTCCTGACCGTCTGCTCGAGGCCAGGGTTGGGCCTGCGCCTTTCCTGCAGGAGCTCACTTCTCTGCACAAGGGGGTCCTGTTTCCCCATTTCACAGACGAGAAAGCCGAGGCTGGGGCCGGAGAAGGGGTTTAACCGGGGGTTGGGGTTTGCGGGGCACTGTTTTACCCTGGAGCCGAAGCTCGTCCCCGTTGCTCAGTTTTCCCGTCTTTTCTTGAGATATAATTGAAACACAATATTGCATTAGCTTTTGGTCCAACAGAACGATTTGCTGTATGTTTAGGGTCCATCCGCCCACATAGTTACAAGAAGTGTTTTGTTCTTGTAATGAGAATTTTTAAGATCTACTCTCTTAGCAACTTTCCAAAATACGGTATCTTTAACTGTGGTCCCCGTGCTGTACATTACATTCCTGGGACTTATTTCTCTTATAACTGCAAGTTTGTACCTTTCGGCTCCCTTCACCTGTTTCACCCGTCCCCCCTCCCCCCCCCCCGACCGTTTACCTAATTTTTTACCACTCGCTGGCTTCTGGCTTTTGTCTCTGTTTTCCCCACATTCACACATCACCAGGATAATCCTTTATTTAATATTTCTCTTTAAACACACTTTTGTTTTCACTAAAAAACTTTCACTTGGGAGAGAACTATGTCAGCAGAGCGGACGGAAACGCAGCGCGTCTTGCTGGAAAAGGATGGTAACCATAGAAATAAGAACAGCAAGTCTGAACAGAGGAGCTGCCTTCTGCTCCGAGCCCGGGCCTGTGCTCTCTTTGTTCCCAAGGATGACAGGCAAGGCCCGGGGAGGGGCTGAAGGCGTATCAGCCGCGAATCACGATGTTTTTGAGGTCATCGAAGGTGGAGAAGAATCACTCGAGGATTCAGTGTCACTGGACGCCACATCCGTCGGCTCTGTCAAATTACCTCACATTTGCCATTTGGGAGGACTTGGCAGGGAGGAGGGGCTGGGAGGGGTGGGAGAAGAGCCTTCTGGGGTGGGAGAGCGAGGGCAGAGAAGGGGCCTGAGGGCATGGTCAGGGGTTCCGAGGGTGGCAGCCGGGAGCCCTGCGAGGGTGGCAAAGCCAGGGCTGGGGGGTTGGATGAGTGCTCTTGAAGTCCAGCTGGCCCTGGGGGAGGAAAAGGATGGGACAGCATCCGACCCAGGGGCCAGCCCCAGTTTGCCACCTGCCCCTCCCTCGGGGCTCCCAGACACCCCTCCCCACCCAGTGCATCTCTCTGAGGCTGAGCTATAAACGGAGACTTTGAGTCTCCATTTGCTGAACCCACGTGTCAGTCTCTCGGCAGCGCCCCCGGGGCCAGCTCAGAGGAAAGCGGCTCAATGAGGGTCAGTGGCGACAGCCCAGCCTGTCCCGTGTGACATGCCCTGGATTGGATTTCTGCAACCCCGCCAGCCCTGAGGACCGCCTTGCTGCCTGGGCCAGGGACCCTCTCTACCGACTCGCCACTGCCCAATCGAATCCATTGACTCCCCGTCTCTCAGTGCCTTCCCTGAAACACGAAACATGGGATGCTTTCAATGATTTACTTATTTCAAGCCACGGGGTCCTGGCAGAGAAGTCAATAGGCCTGTGTTAGAAATGATTTCCCTTAATTATTCAGGCTCTTGAAAGAACAATGGAAATACCTTACCATGAATGGAGGCCCTGTAGAGATGAGGCCCCAGGCAGAGGACAGGGGTCTCTAAAGCACCTGCCCACCCCCATGGCTTCTCCAGGGCACAGGCGAGGGGTAATTGCTTCAGCTCTGGGTGGTGAGTACTGATGGAGCCTCTTTACCACGGGGAGTCATATGGAAAATGCAGTGGCCCTGACCTTCCGGGAGCTGACGGTCTAGTGACAGGGGCTGGGATGTGCCCGGAAGGGCTGACCAGCAGCCCAGTTCTCACTTCACAGAAAGAGGACTCGACCGTGTTAGGAGCAGAGTGGAGGCGAGCTGGGGAATATACACCAGAAAAAGGATATCTGATGTTTAAATATTTTTTACAAATCACTCCTTGTCCATTCATAGGTCGATGGACATCTGGGCTCTTTCCACGGTTTGGCTATTGTGGATAGTGCTGCTGTGAACATTGAGGTCACACACACACGATGGAGTACTACTCAGCCACCAAAAAATGACATCTTGCCATTTGCAATGGTGTGGACAGAACTAGAAGGTATTATGCTAAGTGAAATAAGTCAATCAGAGAACGACAACTATCATATGATTTCACTCATGTGGAATTTAAGAAACCAAACAGAGGATCATAAGAGAAGGGAAGGAAAAATAAAATAAGACAAAATCAGAGAGGGAGACAAACCATAAGAGACTCTTAACTCTAGGAAACACACTAAGGGTTGTTGGGGGATTGCTGGAGGAGGGATGGGGTAACTGGGAGATGGACATGAAGGAGGGCACATGATGTAATGAGCACTGGGTGTTATATAAGACGGATGAATCACTAAATTCTACCCTTGAAACTAATAATACAGTATATGTTAATTAACTGAATTTAAATAAAATAAAATTCAAAACAAACAAATCGGTCCTTGGGTATGAGGGAAATCTTAACAAAATTTAAAACAAAGACTTTTGCAGGCTACAGGCTGATCATACTCAAATGACCCTAAAGCAAAGAATAAAAAGATATCCACGCTGGAAATATTCTGTGTCTTGACTGATAATGCTTACCCGGGTGACACGTTTGTCCAAGCTCCCTGAGCTGGCCACTTAAGCCGGGTGCATTTTACTGGAAGGCATCCTCTCCCAAATAACCCCCAGATCAAAGCAGAAATCAAGACTAAAGTGATATTTCTAGAAAACAGTGAAAGGGAGAAGAGTTCACATCTAAACCGGGGATGTGGCTAAGCTGATGGCGGAAGAAAAGTGTGGTCTTGAATGCCGGCGTGATTCCAGAGGAAGGAGCGACGGCACAGGCAATTAGTTCTTAAGAAATAGGGGGGAAAAGGGAAAAATAAACCGAGATAAAGTGGGGAAAGGGAATTAATAAAGATAAGGGCCCACATCGAATAGGCACGTGATCAGCATCTAGAAAATGAACTTTCAGAGGAGCTGGGGAAGTAATAATGCGGGCTAGGGAAGGCAGTTTCCTGTTTCAGGAGCTGGAAGGTTCTTACGCAGGAGAGCGGCGTGCGGGGAGCTGCATCTAGAAGGATGGCTCTGACCGCAGGGTGGAGAGCAGCTAGGGGCAGGGCAACGAGAGGCTGAAGCAGGGTGCTTGCATGGCTCCTCTCTCCTCCTCCTCCTGGGCCCTGAGCATTTCCTCAGCTCCTCTAAACCGTTCCAGACGGTTGGGATGCTAGCTCTGCCTTGCCTCTGATTGCACAGGCCATAATGACAGCTTGAGAGGATGGGCGCATCTGCTTAAAGTCGCGTCATTACCAAAGACACTGGAGGTCCGGTGGGTCTGTGATGAACTTGAACCCCGGCCGGAGTGGTTGGGGCCAGCCTGTCCGGATTCGCCATCACGGGAAAGAGCACGGACAGGGAGGGCCCCTGGGGATCTTGGGCATGGGAGGGGCCGGCCCAGCCAGGTCCTGGGAAGACCCTACCGGTCTGGCCGCCGTCGTTGGGACACCAAGAGGCAGGGAGGCAGGAGGTGAGCCCAGAATGGGGACTTAGAGCAGCACAGGCCAGAGCAAATCCCCTAGAGAAAGGGCCGAGAGTGGTTCCTGGGGGATGGGCTCAGACACCCTTGGCAGGTGGTGGCCCACATTTAAATAATGTCTTTGTCTTCCTCAGTCAAAATCCCACTGGGAGTAAAAATATATTGGAGTGTAACCTCCATCAGCAGAGTGCCCGGATCACAAATGCGACTGCGATGAATCATCGCAGGGCAAGGTCCACACACCTGTACCCAGCCCCCAGATGAGGAAGTGGCATCGCCAGTTAACAGAGGTCATCTGCATACACTCTCTGAGGGGCACACCGTCATCCTCTGCATAAGGGAGACTGGACCCCAGAGAGCCTCGGTCTCCCCCGCTCTTCTACTTGAGGATTTGATGTGTCGTATTTACGTCCTGGACTTCCTGGGTTTTTGGGTTTTAATTTCATCCTGATTCTACCCTGCCGGACCACAGATACTCCAGGTCACAGAACGCGGTGCCAAAATCCTGGAACAGATGGTCATATGTGTCTTAACTCCCGTAAGAAAAGCCACCCAGGGAGCTGGCCAGTGGAGGCAGGAGCTCAGCTCACCAGTCGCCCAACAGCGGGGACGAAGGACACGCATGTCCCCGAAGAGCAACTGTGGGCTGGGAGCTGCTTTCTGGAAGCCCTGAACCAGCCAGGACTCACGGGAAGGCCCCCTGAGGGCTCCAGGGACAGGTCTGAGATGGCTGTACAGTCAATCTGTCAGAGAAACTCCCACCACGACATCAAGAACCAATAAGCTCCAGGTCGCATCATCCCAGCTTCTCCCCCCTCTTCCTCTCTCTCTCTCTCTCTTTCTCTCTCTCCCTCTCTCTGTGTATTTTGCCTCAGTAAGGAAATACAGTATGGTTTCTGAAGGCAGCTGCTTTCTCCTCCTTCCCTGTGAACAGCTGAGCAAAGAATTAATTTGGAGTTTTGCAGTTTCGAGGCCTCTCTCATTAAATTACTCCCACTGCCTCTCGGAACCCCTGGTAACTCGGTTTAATGATCTCTCATTCCTCACATCCTGGAAAAATGCTGCACGTGTCTCCCCGCACCAGCGATCTCCGATCTGTTGGCATGGTTAGGTTTCCTTGGCCCTGCCCCCTCCCCCGCAAGGCCTCATTCCCTCCCTGAGCCTGTCCTTGGCCTTGTTCTGACTTCCCAGCTTCCTGAACCCCTTGCCTTATCTTCTGTTCTCTCTGCACTTCTTTGCTCATTGCATGCTCATGTTTTCTTCTCCTACGAAAAATTCTACCTAGCCATCCTCGTTTAGAAAAAACGAACTGAAATGACGGTCACTACTATGTTTTTACCAGAAGTCGTTGCCTGATGGAATATGTTTGGTGGGATGGGCCAGGCAGGCGGCGAGGAATGGTGGGCTCGACCTAGGCCATTGAAATAATGATACTCGGCCACTTCATTCGCAGAAACAAATGGGTAAGGAAGGGACCTTCCACTTCTTCCGATGACCCCCTGATTATGTGCGATGCGGGAGAGAAGTACACACATCCCCTTAGCGTCTGGAAAATTCATAGAAAGAAAGGAGTTTGTTCACATCAAGGTGAGGACAAAATTCTGTATAAAGAACCTCATACGATGGATCATATTGGACCTCAAACCTCCAGAGCCTGTCTCGCGTGAATGTCTGTTATGTTTCCCTGAGACTTTGGCCCCCACCTGTCCAAGTCTGCAGGAAAGCGAACCAGCAGCAGTGTGGGGACTGGGGAAGGGCCAAGCTTAAGGTGAACTTGGGATCAAGCTCTGAAAAGCTCCTTGCCTCGGCCAGGCCTGGGGCAAGGCTGAGAAAGAAGATGGAGTCTGTCTTGAAAGGCTCAGCAGGGAAGAGGGCTGGACATTTCTAGATTGTTGCAGTTGGGCTTGTATGCTTGACCACAGGCTTAGCACGTTTAGTGCGAGGGCTACACTTGGGGACAAGAGAATGCAAGCTGAGTGAGGGCCGTGTATCGGTCACCTATTGCTGTGTAACAAATATCCACGCCCACTGCACCCCACATTTAGTGGCTTCAAACAGCACCCATTTATTACCTCCCACAGTTTTTGAGGGTCAGATTTCTGCGAACAGCTAGCTGGTGTTTGTGGTTCAGTATCTCGGGGAGGCTGCAGTGACCTTGTCCCCTGGGGCTGCAGTCTTCAAGTCTTGCAGGAGCTGGAGAAGACTCCGTTACATAGAATTACACCATCACCACATGGGCCTCTCTGCCACATGGCTTCAAAGAGAGACAGATGGAGAGACAGCGACAGACAGACAGAGAGAGAAGCGGCTGCCTTTAATAACCTAATGTTGGAAGCGACATACCATGTTTTCCGCCATGTGCTGTCGGTCATACGCCCCAAATACGGGAGGGGACAGCAGAATGCCAGGAGCGGGGACCAGGGGAGGCCAGCGACCACAGGCCAGATGTCTCTCTTTTATTCAGGAAGAGTTTATGAAGCCCCTGCCAGGGGCCAAGCAGCACTGTGGTCTCTGGGGTTCAACGGGAAACGGAACAGACCCGGTCTCTGCCTCAGGGGGTTAGCGTTTTAGCAGAGAGGCAGACAAGATACACATAAGTACATGATATGTTTCAGGAGGTGCACATTTCCCACATCTTTAACATCTCTAAAACTGGCACGTGTCTCGTAAGTCGAGGATGCTACATCAGAGTACATTTGACAGTATTTATTTTCTTCTGCCCAGGGAAGGGCACAGATGCCTCGTTAAGAAGATGAGTTTAATGAAGAGGCCATCGAACGACCATTCACAGTGGGGCCGGGGAGTGGGAACCAGGGGAAGGCCGCGCTGTCCACAGGGACGAGCCCCAGCTGTCCGTGGCCTGCGGGGCAAGAGGAGGGGCCGCGGCGTACCTGGAGCTGGGTTGAACTTCATCCAGGGCTGGAGGCCGGCCAAGAGCTGTGGGTGTTGAGGACTGCCACCGCCCAGCACAGAGGAGGCAAGGAATCCATGTCCCAACGCTCTCTGAGCCTGTCCTCAATCTCTGGGCAGGGCTCACACGGCAGAATCCAGGGGGAGCTGAAGACAGGGGTTCTGGGTGAGGCAGGCTCTGGGGGTCAGTCTCCCAGGGCACAGAGCCAGTGAGAAAGGTGGAGAACAGGCATCGGCATGTGAGATAGAAGGAGAGTGAATGAGAGAGGGGGACACCCCAGGAAGGCAGTAGGAAAAAGCCACTCTGTGAAGTCACAGCTGAGCTAAGACACAGGTAACAGAAACATCTAGGGAGTGTCCCAGGGAGGGCCCTTGAGTGGGCGTGAGTGTGGGCGGGGGAGGGTCACAAGGGAACAGGTGCTCCTGGGCAGAGTGAGTGTGAGAAGCGAGGCCAGGGATAAAGTTGGAAAGTTAGGAAGATTCGGGATCGGGTGAAGGGCCTTGGGGGCCATGGTGAAGAGCTTGGGTTTGTCTCAGGTGTGGCTGGAGCCACTGGGGATTTTGAGCAAAGGAGGAACATGGTCCGGGAAAGGTTTGAACAGATGCCTGTGGCTGCCATGTGCTAAGTGCCCTGTAGGGGGCGAGATGGAGACAGTGGACCAGGGAGGAGGTTCCCACTAACCCAGGGGAGGGATGATGGCGTAGGGCCCAGGGTGGGACAGTGGAGGTGGAAGAAGTGGTCAGGTTGAGAATATATTTTGAAAGGAGAGCCAGTTGGCATTGTTGCTGAATTGATAATGATGTGAAAGTGAAAGGAGTCAAGCACAAGTCCAAGGTCATGCTACATAGATCTTATGGAGATGTGCTCAGAGCATTAGAATTTATAAACTCTGATCAATTTACAATTAAGAGCATACTGGCGGATACTGTAAGTGCCAGGCATTCTTTAGAATGTTCTAATGGTGGGGAAAAAAAGCTCAGCAATGTGGGAGCTCTGAAGCTCCCCCCTTGACACGTAAAATGTGTGTTTTAATAGCCACTGTGTATCAGTAAAGCTGTCCCATGGCTACTTGTGTTCAGGGAAGTGGCCAAACTATCTGCTACAAGCCTGAAGACTGTCCGTGTCGTCAGGAGAAATAGGGTGTTAATACAGGAAGGCGGAGTGCATTGGGCTGAGTGGACCACGGTGGGTCGTGTAGCTCCAGATAAACAGCAGGAGGAGGAGTCCTGTGTCCCACAGCTGGCGATGCGCTCAGTGACAGCATCCAGACCACCGTCGTGGTCTGTCGGTTCCGTGGGGAAGCGGGGCCATGCTGAGCAGAGTGGCTCAGGTGTGCCTGTCCAGGGGAGCAGAGGCCCGCACAGCAGAGAGAGGGGAGGACAGGAAGATGGCCTGCGGGGAGCCGACAGGTGAGCTGGGCTGGGCGGGGAAGGTCAAGGGAGGGGACCCTGGACAAAGGGCCAGGAAGCCTTGAGGGTCTAGCAGCATTAGGGTCCCTTGGCTTCAGTGACAGCGGCATAACTCAACACAGAGATGTAGGGGGCAGCCCCGTGGGGCGTCCTCGGGCGCAGGGAGGGCTGGCACCGGGCATGGAAAGGACACTTCTGGGGCCACGTGGGAGGTCTCGGCAGCAGCCACCGTGGGGCAGCCCGGTCCAGACATCGCCTCTGGAATCTACCACACGACCACCCTCAGTCTTTGGACTCGAAGGACACAGAACCACAGAGCCATTCGGAGCCATTGCAACCGCACGAGGTCACACCAGAGGATCGGGAGGCCCAAAGTCACGGGCTCAGCAAGTGGCAGAGGAAGGGTGTGCCTCCAAGCCACGGACAGCCAGACTTAGGATTTTTCTACTGCAACAGAGTTTCCCTAACTTCAGGCATCCGGGAGCTACTGTCGTGACCATTATCATTTACACTATACTATCTCTTCTGTTTTTATGGGTTTTTTTTTTTTTCAATCTATTGAACTTTTTATTCCTAAGTATATGGCTAGTTTTACTTTGGTCTGACACATCAAGTACTCTTTGCCATGAAAACAAGCACCATTCATCTGAGAAGGATCCAAATAGTTTCTGGAGGTATGTGTGCTGCTGTTTTTGGAAAACGCTGTATCATAACCTGGGTATTTTTCTCGAAGGAGGATGAGGCAGATCGAGTATTTGTTCTGTTGAACAAGAGCTCTTTGTTTGAAGAAAAGCAAATCAACCAGGTCCGGAGTAGCTGAAACAGGTGAGTGAGGGGGAGCTGGGGGGATGAGGTCCGGGAGGTGGAGGTTGGGCTGGATGGGGAGGGGTTTTCCTCTGAGGGAGTTGGGAGCCCCGGGGAGTGTGGATAAAGGCAGGGGCGGTGGGGGGGGGATCACGATCCTACTGAGATTCTGGCAGGATCCATCCCGCAGCGGTGGGGAGGACAGACTGTAGGGCCAAAGGCTCAAGCACGGAGCCTGGGAGGCTGATGCTGGGCTGAACCAGATAGTGTTCGTGGAGGTGGAGAGAGCGGGTTGGGTCTGGGCCTATTTCGTAGGCTGTGATTTTTGCCTTGTCCTGTGTCGTTGGTCATGAACGCCCATTCTCAGACCCGAGGCAGACGGAGCGCTCCGGCTTCAGTTGGCTTTATCACAGGTACGTCTTCCCTGGGTTCGAGGGACTCAGGATGCTCCTTCCCTCCCATAAGAGAGTTTGTGAGTTTCAGGGTCAGGGACCTCCAGGCCCCTGTGGGTGGCGGGTCAGGGTGTTGGTGACCCCCCATCCCCTCCCCAGGGCAGACCTTGGGGCTGGTGCACCCACTGGGGATAGTCCCTAGGACCTTGGGACCCTTGGGACTGGGTGCGGGGTTGGGGGGGCAGGGAGATCCCGGAGCTCTAATCACTGGGCTTTTCCCCACTGCCCGGTATAAACTCGCCACAGCGGATTCCCTTTCTAAGTCGGTGGAAGATTGATGACCTCATTATTTGTGGTACTCGGCAATAAGTCTGGGAGTTTCGGCTAAAGCGAGCACTTTCCCTGCGTCTTGTCTTTGCTAAGTGTTATTCATCATGTCCAATCACTTGTTCACCTCGGGGAGCCCTGGGCTGGGGGGGGGGAGCAGCATCTCCCCGACTTGACATCTTTTACTCCTTAAGTGCTGGGGGAAGGGCCGGGGCTGGGAGGGCGGGCGGAGGCTCATGGTGGGCTGGAGCGACAGAGGTGTCCACAAAGGCCAGAGAATGAACCAGAAGGGGGATTACAGGAGAGGCCTCGGGGCCTCAAAGCCCGGCCCTTTGCCAAGAAAGTCTCCCACGGAGGAGAGGAGGAAACACAGTGAAGAAAGGAAGAGAAACTGCCAACAAGTTCTCTGCCAAGGGAGTGTCGAAGATTTTAATTCAAGACGAAATGTGTTCTTGTTTGTGTACGACTAATTTCCCTCCCAAATGAAGGGTTTTGTCTGTCACTCGGGTGTTTCAATAGCAACCATGTAATTAAGGTAGCGGGCGCCTCTCTCGTTTGCGAGGCGGGCTGTTTGCGTTAACATGTTGGGGAAGCAAATGTGGCTTGGGCTGCTTCCTGGGTCTAGGGAGGAAACAACAACAACAACAAAAAAAGGAAGAAAACACCTCCAAATAGAGACTTGGCTCCCGCAGGGATGACGTCATCTGGAAAATGTGAGCAGGGACCATCCCCCTGAATGAAGAGCCCCCAGCTTCGGGGTCCCATTTGGGGAGCCGTGAAGAGGAGAATTCAGACGTGTGACTCTGGAAACTGGAGTCGGAAATTCACAGGCCTCCAGGGCCAGGTGGGAGTGTGCGTGTGGGGGCGTCGGGTGGGCTGTATTTTTTCACACCAGTGCATTTCGTTTGCATAGTAAATGCATAGGTACGTACTTCAATTCCACTCACACAAAAAAATGCACTCACATTTTTCCTGAACCATATGGATCTCTTAAATTAACTCTTTTTTTTTTTTGCTTTTAATACAGAGATGGTAAATTACTTACCTACTGCAGCAAAACAAATTACCACTAATTAAATAGCTTAAGACAATATCCATTGATTATCTCACAGTTCTGGAAGTCAGAAGTCCAGTGTGACGTAGCCGGGCTCTCTGTGAAGGGTCGTACCAGCGAAAATCTGGGTATCTCCGGGGGCTGTGGTTCTCATCAGCAACTTAGGGTTCTTTTTCAAGTTGGCTGGTTGTTGTTAGAGCTCATTTCCTTCTCGTGCCTTCCATGGGGACTTGGGCATCTTCAAGCCAGCCATGGCGGTCAAGTCCTTCTCACGCTTTGAATACTCTATGCCTTCATCTTCTGCTTGTCAGGGCTCATAATGATGGGGGGCGGGGGGATGCACTGGGTTAATCCAGGACCATCTCCCTACTGTAATGTCAGCTGAGTAATCTTAACTACATCGACGGAGTCCCTTTTCCATGCAATGGAATGTGATCGTGGAAGTCACATCAGATGGTGGCGATTATGGGGTCCAAACCAACATTGAGATGATAAATAACTTCATACAAAAGGGCAAAAGATCCAAACAGACACTTCACCAGAAAGATACATGGATGGCAACGAAGCACATGAAAAGACGCTTAATGTCTTTGTCGATGCGATGCAAAATCACCAAGTGATACTGCTATGCACCCAATAGTATCGCTAACATCAGAAAGGTTGACAAGACCAAGTGTTGGCAAGGATTTGGCACAGGGGAGCACTCCTCTGTTACTGGTAGTAATTCAAATAGTACAGCCACTTTGTTAAAATAGTTTTACAGTGTCTTATAAAGCTAAATATACACTTACCATTGGATCTAATGATCTCACTCCTTAGTATTTATTCCAAAGAAATGAAAAGCTCTGTCCACATAATGACTGGCACTCAGATGTTTATAGCAGCTTTATTCATAAGAGCTCCAAATGGAAACAAGACAAATGCTGGTCAACAGATGCTAAGTGAAGAAGCCACATACACAAAAAACTATGTACTGAATGATTCCATTTACATGCAATTCCATAAAATTCAAAACTGAGGAGACAAAGAGTAATTGTTCCCAGGGGCTGGTAGCGGGGGAAGAAATGGACTGGAAAGGGGCAGGAGGGAGCTTATAGGCGGTGATGGGATGTTCTATACCACGACTGTTGTGATGGTTACATGACTGTTCACTTGTCAAAACTCATCAAATCATTCACCTAAAATCGGTGAGTTTCACATATGCAAAGTCTATCCCAATAAAGCTGACTTTTATTTTTTATTTTATTTTAAGATGTATTTATTTATTTGAGAGAGAGAGAGAGTGCACAAGCATGGGGGTGGAGGGGCAGAAGGAGAGGGAGAGAGTCAAGCAGACTCCCTGCTGAGCTCGGAGCCTGACGCCAGGCTTGATCTCATGACCCTGAGATCACAACCTGAGCCGAAACCAAGAGTCAGATGCTTAACCATGTGCTCCACCCAGACACCCCTAAAGTTGATTTTTGAAAGCAACTTTGTGTCATTACTGTTAATGGAAAATGAGTGTCACTTGCTAAAATAGCCGGCAATTGTGAAAAGAAATACATATATTTAAAAAGCATATGAAAAGAAAACAGAGATCCCAACTTTGAGACCCTCTGCTTCCAGGCTCAAAAGGCTGCAAAGTATTGGTCATCTGAGGCACAGGGTCTCCTAAGCTCAAGTGGTTATTGGCAGAATTAATTTCCTTGTAGTTGCAAAACTCATGGCAGTTTACTTCTTCAGCACCAGCTGGAAAGCATCTCTCTGGCTTTGAATTTCTCCCTGCAGGGAGGTCCAGGGCCCTCTTTTAAATGGCTCCCTGAATTAGGTCAGGGCCAGGTAGGAGAATCTCTCTTTTGATTAACTCAGACTCAACTGATTAGGGACCTTAATGACACCTGCAAAATCCTTTTACCTTTGCTGTATAACGTAATGTAATCACGAGAATGAAATCCCACTGTATTCACCAGTCCTACCCACACTCAAGGGGAGGACTGTATCCACTAAGATGTGTGTACACCCCGGGGTGGGGGGAGGCAGAAATCTTGGGTGGATCTCAGAATTTTGCCTATTACATAGACTCTTCGTTTAAAAGGGTTTCTTTGCTGGGAATTCTTTCCATCTTTCCCTCTTGGTGCCATCTTTGTTTGTCCAAGTCTTATTTATCCTCTGAGACCTGGCTCGGATTCCCTTCTCATTCACAACCTTCTTAAGGTCTTGGGCAGATAAAAGTTTGAGTTCACCTTCCTCTCCCTGAGTCCAGATGGTTTCCTCTTTGTCAGCATTGTAAGTGTAGACACACGTGTCTGCATTCACTTGAATGGGTCATACGGTCCATGTTGCCTGCTGTGGCTACTTTCGTCTCTTCCTCCCTCCCCCTCACATCTGCCAGCTCCATCAACACAGACAGCCTGCATGGAAAAACAAGACAAAACACAGCGAGCGCGTATCCTTCCATGTTTTTCTTTCCACTCATAGAATCCCATAATCCTACAAAGTGCGTCACCCACATATGCACGCGTACAGGTGTAAAGGCATTTTTTGGGAGGAGGATGGTCATTGTTTAAGGAAAACGGTATTACATAATAGACTTTTCTCTGCATCTTGATGTTCTCACTCCACACTTTGTAGAAACACTTTGGAGTCATCTCGTATAGCTCTAAGTTTAAGTTCATTCTTTACACGGTGGTGCACTATGCCACGTATCGGATATACTTGCAAAGTTCTCAGCTGCTTCTCCAGAAACGGGAATTTGCTTTGCTTCTGGTTCTGTGCCATTTGAGCAATGCCCCACTAAGTTATCCTGTCCACACGGGTGCAGACAGGATGGATTTCCGGCAGCTCAAGAGCTGGGTGTAAACACGGGGTGTTTGCACTTGTTACATTTTATTAAATGTCGCCAAATTACATTCAGAGAACACTGTACTGTTCCACGTTTCTGCTGGAGTACAGGAGGGTACACGTGCCCCATGGCCCAGCCAGCAGCAGGATTTTATAGCCCTTTTAAATGTCTGTCAGTCTTATAGGGATGGTCACAACTCAGAGTTGAATATGAAATTTCCTGACTACTGGTGAATTCAAACATCTTCTCCTCACCTTTTCCCCTTTTCTTGGCTGTTTTTCTTCCTTTCTTTTTCTTCTCTTTCTTTTTTTCCTTTCCTTATTCTAATATTGGTATTTGCTCTTTTGGGAGTGGTCTCTTTATAACCTTTGCTCCTTTTCCTGGTTATTTGGTAAAAGCAGCCTGTATACCAAAAAATCAGCCCTTTATCTGCTATTAGCTTTACAAATAATTCTACAGATTTATAGTTTGCATGTAGATTTTATTTATGTAATCTTATGATGTGTAAAACTTCAATATTCAACTATGTCTATTTTTTCTTTTATTCCTCAGAGTTCCCATCCTTAATTTATGAGCTCTGTCCAACTACTGTACTGTGTTCGAATGATCCTAGATTTTCTTGTAAACTTATTTTTTATAATTAAGTCTTAATAAGGCACTAGAATTTAATTTTATATAATGCATGGGATGGGATCCATTTTAACTTTAATTTTCCTGCAAACGGGAAACCATTTGTGTTGGCACGGCTCGTTAAACGGCTAGTTCTTGACCATGTGAATCGAACCAGCCTTTTAATCTTATGTTACTCAGTGGTTTCTTGGGGGCTCAGCCAGGAAAGCCAGGCTTTCCAGAGCCCTGCATTCTGTTTTGTCCACAAGATGGTAAATCTTGGGCGCAAACTTTTGTTTTCTCTTTCACTAGCTTGAGAACACAGAGCCAACTGGAGTGTCTCTGCTTTGTTTGGTCATCTGTTCATTTGATGTTAGCGGGCATCTATTATGTTCTAGGCTGAAAAAACATGTCTATTCTCTCTATTCTCTGTGTTTTTCTTTTGGTTGAATATGAGATATGACAAGCATGGGAGGAGTATTACTCAGCCATCAAAAAGAATGAAATCTTGCCATTTGTAGTGACCTGGATGGAATTAGAGGGTATTATGCTAAGCGAAATAAGTCGGTCAGAGAACGACAAATACCGTAGGACTTCACTCATTTGTAGAACTTAGGAAACAAAACAGATGAACATATGGGAAGAGAAAAAAGAAAGAAGGAGAAAGGGAGAGGCAAACAATAGGAAACTTAATGATAGAGAATAAACAGAAGGCGGCTGGAGGGGAGGAAGTGGGGGGATGGGGTAACTGGGTGACAGGCATTAAGGAGGACACGTGATGTGATGAACACTGGGTGTTAAAAGCAACTGATGAATCACTGAATTCTACTCCTGAAACTAGTATTACACTATACGTTAACTAACTAGAATTTAAATAAAAATTTGGGGAAAACGTTAAAAAAAAGTAATTTTAGAAGTAAAAAAACCCCAACCCCCCCCCCCCCCCAAAAAGACAAGCACCAGGGAGGCCCTTGTCAACCAGGGAGAATAGTCCTTTCAAGGGAATGTACCAAAGACAGGGACTCCAATGCTTCAAATAATGAGGACAGGTCCAGTGGAAATTGTTTGAGGCTCTGACTTCCAAAGTCAAGTGAAACGTTTCAAAGGAAGTGCATTTTCTTATGATGCTCTCATTGCAATCACTCACTGATATTTTGAACAGAGAATGAGGAAAGTACTGATTTGGGGGTGTCATTTTCCTATAACCCTCCTGCACCTCCCACTGAATGTTCACAGTTCGAACAAAGGAAGTTTTGTTTTTGCAAAATACCTCCAGGCTCATGGATTTCCCCCAAGGAATTCTTCATTCTTTCTTACACAAAGAGTTCTCCTTACAAGCACCCATGCTGGTCTCCTGTTCACTGGTCTCACTGCCCTGCCCTCAGGCGCCAACTGGCTTTGTGAGCTGTTCTCACTCACGTCACTTTCAGGAAATTCACGAAAGCCTGGAGCTGTTGCAGGATGTGCTTTCTCACTTTGTGATTGGTTTTCGTTTACTTGTGTTTCGTGGGCAGATTCAGGGACACGTGCCTGTGAGGACATGGGGTGGCTGATGGGGGGGAGACAGGTGCTGGTGGGAACCTGATTTTGGAGATTAAGGTTATCAGTGGTCAGGTAGTAAGTGGACACTTTGGGACTGTGGTGACCTTGACTCTTTGTGACTTGGTAGTAACTCTGGGGACTCAGTTCAGATTATGTCGAGGAGGATTTTTTTCTATAAGCAACTATCATCTACGAGAAATTTCGGTGGAGTGATTTGGCTGTTCCAAGAAAAGGGACGTTCTTGTCCAGTTGGGAAGCTCATGAGGAAGTGGTGTTGGGGGGTTTCTTGGGATGGCAAGAGCAGGCTAAATGGTCCTTGAAGGATGAGTGGGATGTGGACGGGCAGAAGTGCTGGAAGGGCATTCTAGCTAAAGGGAGCAGCGTAAGCAAATGCACTGAGCTTGCCATTTCCCAGCCTTGCTCTGTGCAGAGCCCTTTACACGGGGGACAGGGTTCAGTTCCCTGTGGCCTCCTCTGCCCCCTAATCTCTTCTTGGGGTTCCCATCACTCCTGTCACACTAGCTCTTCCCGGGACAGGCCCAGTGCTCCCTCCCTTAGGTCTTCACCTTTGGTTTGTTCTTCTCTGTTCTTTACCCAGATGTCCACCACTGCTCCCTCACCTCTGGGGCACCTGCTCCAATGTCACCTTCTCCATGGGCTCCTTCTCCATGACTGCCCTCTCCCTCCACGACCACCCCCACCCCTGCCCGGCTCCACGTTTCTCCAGGCCTACTCACCACGACCTGATGACTTTATGCCTCACATAAAGCCTTATGCTGGATTCTTCCAGAAGCCGACCCTGAGACTGCGTGTGAGTATAGCAGTTTATCTGGAGGAGACCGAGGGAGCTTTGCAGGACATCGGGAAAAGGAGATGGGAAGGAAAAGGATTATCGCATCAACCCTGGTGGGTTGTGAGCAGATGCCCACGGTGGGACACTGGGCTCAGTCCCTCTGGGGTCCTGTGGGAGATGGTGTGGGACAGGCCTTGGGGGAACGTGTCACCAGCTCCCGTTTGGCCCTTGCTGAGGGCTGCTTTCCAGGATGTCGGCTCCCAGCCACGTGGGCTCCTGCAGCCAGCGGCCTCCACGGGAGAGCCTCAGGGGCAGAAAGAAGACCCGAGGGGCAAGTGTCAAGGAATGAGAGGACAGGTGGCACTGGCTGTGGGCTGTGCTCGCTGTCCCAGGCTGTCACTGCTTGCTGTGTGTCTCCCTCCATAGATCCGGAGCTCCTGGAGCCGGGTCTCTGCCGCATGCCCGGGGGCCTCCGCTGCACCTGGCGCGTCGCTGGCCCTCCTGAGATGTGGGCGGAACGAACGACCGAAGCCTTAGAATCCCGCTGTCGTGCTGCTGAGCCGGACGTCTGCAGCCCCCCAAGAGCCCGGAGGCTGCACCGGTGCCCCGACTCCAGCACTTGGCAGACGTCCGCCGTGGCTTTCTTGCCTGTTCCGAAGCTGCCGCTGCTGTTGGCAGCCAAGCTGGGTCTCGGCATCAGAGGGGCTCGGACGGACCTGCCGATAGAAGCTCCTTCTCCTGCCGGCGCTGGGCTGACGCTCCCGGAGAGACGCCCGATGTTGTCGCAGCCACGGATCCTGATGGCAGCCGCGTGGTGATTGCCCCAGTGACCTTGGCCGTCTCGCCTGGGGGGCCGGCCAGGAGCCCGCGGATTGCTCCTGAGTGCACCCCTCGAAGGAGAGATCTGTTTGGAACCAGACCGCCTGGTTTGCTCAGGAGAAGAAACAATAAATACATGTATTTCTCTTTTCTCCTTTTGGTGGAGAAGTTGCAATCATCTGGAAATCATATGCGGACGGTCTGAATGCTGAGACCCCATAGACACAGACTCCTGGGCTCTGCCTCCAGGCTTGAAGGCCAAGGTTCCTTCTCTGCATCTGTGGTACCAGCCCAGGGCCGGGCATGAGGCAGAGCTCAGAGCAAGGGGTGCCAGTGACCCACCGCCCGGGTGAGGTCACAGGGGACACGGCCCACTGGCCTGTAGGATGTCCCATAGTCGGGATGAGTGTGACTGTTCCCCGATAGATTTAGGCCAGATGTTATGCTGGGATTGCTAGAGAGGAAGGGTCCCCCTGGCCCTTCGCAGGGAAGGAGACTGTGACATCCGTTCATCTGTCATCAGGATGTCAGGTTTGAGTCCTTGGTTGGGGCGGTGTTCACCAGATTTCTCTGTTGCGAGGACGCTTCCCCCTTTGTAACTGCTAATAGCATGTGGGGTGACACTTCGGGGCCATGTGGGCATCCAAGCTTTCCTCCGATTCCCCCAATGGTTTTGGCGTTCACCGAGGGTCTGTGCCTGAGTCTGACGGCTGCGCGTGGTGATTGTCTACCCGTCATGCCTTGTGTGTTTATTAGCTTCCCTTCTTCTACGAAGAACCGTCTCTTCTAATCGCCCATGTCAATGTCTCATGGGTTCAATGTCAAGGACTCATGGGTTCTTTTCTTTTTTTTTAACACCGTGTATTCACATCCATTACCATAACTGTTTGATGAGCAAGTATTCCTAGATTTGGCAGTGGGAGCCCCTTCATCCAGGTCCATTTCCTTGATTTGTCTCTTCATCCTTTGGGGACTTCCTGGCTTTCTGGTACAAGATAAAAATCTTCAAAAAAAAATGGCAAAATCATGAAAGACAGAAAGGCAGGTCATTGTTGTTTGAGCCAAGTCAACCAAAAGCAATACACAATCATTTAGAATTAAGGGAAAAAAGCTCTAAGTGTGGACTATACTTTAAACTGTATTTTTGCGTTCACCTTAAATGTTACGAGGGTACATAGGGTTTGGACACTTCGTAGGAGATCATTTTTTTTTTTTAAAGATTTTATTTATTTATTCAACAGAGACAGAGACAGCCAGCGAGAGAGGGAACACAAGCAGGGGGAGTGGGAGAGGAAGAAGCAGGCTCATAGCGGAGGAGCCTGATGTGGGGCTCGATCCCATAACGCCGGGATCACGCCCTGAGCCGAAGGCAGACGCTTAACCGCTGTGCCACCCAGGCGCCCCCGTAGGAGATCATTTTTAAGTGACGTGCACACTGAAGGGTTTAGGTATGAAATATCATATTTGCATCATACTCTCAAGGGATTTGGTCAAAAAAAAAAAAAGAAGGAAAAAAATCCAGACCCATTTTATAACTAACGCACATAGAGACAGAAGCAGGCACGCTCGGTGTCAAGCCGCTGGGGATCGAGATAAAGGGGATGCGGTATGGAGATGCTCACCGTCCTACGCTTTAAAACGTTCTGTAGCTTTGACATTTTTTAAAATAGTCAGTTGGGGAAAACAAAAATAAAATCAAATAAATCAGACAGAGAACAGGAATTGCGGGCGGAGACAAGCCTTCCGCCCTTTGGCTGCCCTGGAAAAAGAGCTCCTATCACCGCTGTCCCTGTGTGACAGGAGGAATCTACGCGCCATTTGCTTTTACCAACTAAAGGTTCGCTGTAGACAGATTTGAAGAGCAATTGTCTCTCTGTCATTCAGGAGAAGGATAATAAGACAACGGAGGAGGCAGGGAGGGAAGGAAACAAAGAAGGATGAAGAGGAAGGAGGGATGGGAGGCAGGGATCAAAGGATCAGGATGTCTGAGCCAGGCGCTATGCTAGGTACTTTCTTCGATTTCTAACATCTTCTATTTCTATTCATCTATTTCTAACAACAGCCTTTAAAAGACAAGAAAATTGCGGCTTAGAGGAGTCAAAAATTGTCTCGTGGGCACAACATAAAAACTGGTCATCTCAGATAATAATGTCCAGGAGAGAAATATGATTAAATCAATTAGTCATAAGGAGAGTGAGTCAAAAGCTCCCTGAACATCGAGATTGTTCACATCCTGACTGTAGAGGCCACTTTTAGGCAACAGGCTTGAGCGAGGGAAGATAGAAAGGGCCCATGGTCACCCTCTGACAGAATCCAGCCAGGCCCATCAGGCGACCCCCCTCAAAATATCCATAGGCCCTAACTGACCCACGGGCTACTTACAAGCAGGCACAGTTACCAGAAAATGCCGACCGTCCCCATACCTCACCTTCCCCCTAGAAATACAGCCCCCACCCACTGCCTCGGGGCAGACTGTCTCTCCTTTGCTGACCTGCCCACTGCTCTCTTGTGCTGTGTTCCATAAACTGCCATCCCCTGCCTCAGGTGAACCCCTTCACCTGTCCTTCCCCATCCGCTCTGCAGAGACACCACACTGACCGGGGTTTACCTGCTTTTCAAAGAGAGCTTTGCAGCAGGAGGGGCTCAGTCCTTCGGGCTGGAGCTGGAAAAGCCACCCGGACCTCTACTCTCAGCTGCACCTTGGCTCAGAGGGCGAGTCTGGGAGAGCAGGAGCCGTCCCCCTCTGCCTGGTACCTGTTCCGAGGAAGGCCTGGCCCCGCTCCCCAGCAGGTGGCCCACCCCTGTCTTCACAGCAGGGAAGGAAGCTGCTGGGGACATGGCCTGCAGTTGAGCCCCGAGGGGGCGGTGGGCCGGGTCAGGGTGCAGCTTCCGGACCCCTGGCCTGCGCCCCGCGGGAGTCACGGCTCCACGGGCAGAAACTAAGCGGCTTCCTCCTCCATTGGAAGAGCTCACGAGGCATGCGGGCTTCTGCCTTCCGCCCCACGATGCAGGGGCAGGCGTGCGAAAAGCAGGATATTTTATTGAGGGTGAATGGGTGGGTACATCGACCCCTCCCCAGCCCGCCCCCCTCCATGCCCTGCAGCCCGGGAAGGAAAGGACACGATTGCTAAGACACTGTCTGATTGCACTCGGGGAGAGATTTAAGCAAATTAGCCAATTAAGGCGCTCCGCTAACTACATTCCACATTCAGGCCGTTCGCTGTTTACTTCCCACGTGGACAAGGAAACTAAAAACGGAACCAAATCAACATCTCAGGAAGGAAAAATATCTCCGATGAACGATGAATTAAAATGAAGGATTTCTTGATTACCGAAAGCATCTGAAATGATTCTCACTCCAAGGTCAAGAGACAGTGGCCCTTCCCAGACCAGTTTCTGCCGTTCCTTCCGGAAGGTGCTGAGGAGAGAAGCGGTGTCAGCACAGCAGTTTCGGGGCTCACGATGCCCTGAAGTGGGGGAAAGGAGAAAGCTGGGGTCTGGACACTGGGAGCAGAGCCCAAATCGGAACACAGGGTTTCCACCGAGAAGTCAGCCTTGGGCCGGGGCTGTGACCCCAGGGGCGCGTTGGTCCCCTGGTGCTTTAGGAGAAAATGGCCCTGATCTGTTGCCGTTGCTGGTTTCCGCGGTGTAAATCCTCCCGCCGGGCCGATGCCAAGAGAGCAGGTAGTGAACTTCCTGAACATTCCACAGTGGCTCGCGGAGCTGCTGTCCTCTGCACACAGTGGGTGCGAGTGGCCAGGCGGGTCCCTCTAGGGGGTCTCCTGGCAGATGTCGGGGCGGGGACCACCATGGGGCCGTGGAGGGCGTGCACATCTCAGCCCACAGCCGCGAGCGATCCTCACGGAGGAGGGGGATCCGGCGGATTCAGGCCAGTCAACACTGGAGGAGAGAAGCCCGCGGGCCGAGGACGGGCGGGCTCTCTGGGACAGAACCCACCCTGAGGGACTAGGAGAGGCCCTGGGGAGGCTCCAGAACCCTGAGGCTGCTTGGGAAGGACTGTCCTTTGCTCAGGCTGTGGAAGTCAAACAGGCGGGAAGGGTAGTGAGGGTGCTACAATTCTATCCGTAAATTATGCAAAGAAGTTAATGCTCGATTCTTCTTGATTACTCTAAGATTTACGGCGCACCTGCCACTAACACCTAGAAGTTGTTAAATATGTGATAAAAACTTATTTTTCTGTCAAATTCAGCTCCATTTTTCTAGATAAAGCCTTTGTTCAGTAGAGGTGATTGAGAACAGGAGCTCACTCCCCTGCCAGTTACTAGCTGGGCAACCTTCCTGCCTCAGCGTCCTCATCTGTGAAATGGGTTGATAATAACAGTATCTATAGTGTGGAGGACTGAATGCTTTAATGTATGTGGATTACTGACAACAGCGCTGGCCTGAAGTAGGTCCCACGTAAATGGTGGTTAAATACATCACAAACGTTTGCTGTGAAACTTTGGTACCAAATTAACTGGATTTGCCTAAAATTGCCGTTTTATCTGTTTGGCTCATCCTCACATAATGGAGACCTCGTGTCATCATGTGTGGTCCTCGGTGGAAAGGAAGCCATGTGGCGTCATGAGAGGCGCTTTGGGGGACCAGACGTGGGCCCTGGGCCAGGGTGTGGGCTGTCATCAGACAGAAGAGACACAGAAGAGTCCCCCAAGGAGGTGACATGTCATCTGAGACCTGACAGGTGGGCTGCAGGTAACTAGGTGAGGGGTTGGGGGTGGGGCAGATACTCCAAGAGGAGAGAACAGCAGGTACAAACGTCCCGAGGCGCCAGGTGTGTCCAAGGCCAGAGGAGAGACCAGTGTGGCCGGGACCCCGTGGACACTGTGAGTGTTGGGTGGTGGGTCTGGTGAGGGGCAAGGACCCGGGGGAGTTTGGGCTCCGTCTTAAGGGCTGAGGGCCCTCTGGAAGGCTTGAAGCGGGGGTGCGGCTGGGATCAGATTGGCCTATTGGATGTTCCCAGTTGTAATGGATGCTTTCCTGGTCTGGGGCTCTTGTTTTCCTCCTCATTCCCCATCACAGCCTGCTTCACAGTGAAGGGTCTGGGTGGGACGGCAGAGCTCTGTTTTAGGGCCTTGGTCACGTCTCAGAGAAAATCAGTGCAGAGAGTCGGAAATACTGAGCAGGGCACTCTGGCATGGGTGGCAGGGGTCTGGAGTCAGCCAGCAACGGTGTCTTGTTCTGGGGCCAAGTCAGATGCAGGGGTTGGAGCAGAAGCCTCGGGACGCGTCCAGAGTCACGGGGTCGAGGGGCTCCGAATGGAAGGACCAGCCTTGGGGGCATCGACCAGCAGCACCGCGTGGCCAGGAGTTCAGCTCCCACCAAGGGGACTGTGTGTGCAGGGCACCAGGAGACACAGGGGCATCCCTGCAAACACCCTCTGTGCTCACGGTTTGCACCCCTGCGAGATGTGAGAATTATCACAGTTCCTCGAGGGGGTGCACCCGGGCCTCTCGGTCTCGTCGGTGCTCATTGCGGGGTGAACACACGACTTCATTAAGTAACACAAGCGGCATTTGGAGTAAAATACAGAGAATTAACTAAAAATCGGGGGAGCAGTGCAGTTGGTCACGGGGACGTTTGTGAATAATTAAGGGGCCAACATCCGGCTGTATTTCAACGAGACCCCTGCTCGGCCTGTAGCTTCTCCCTGCCTGGCACGGGCAAGCCTTTGTTTTCCAGCGTGACGAGTCTCCTAATTAAATCTTATTTGTCAAGAAGGCGAGATGTATTTGTGTTTCCCTGGGCTCCCATTGTTGTAAACTTCGCAGTGTTTCCTCTGAAAAATGCTCCTTTCTGCTCAGCAGAGCTGGCTTGCTGGTGGTTCCCTCTCCCATTGGGAGGGGGCGATGCGACAAGTCCTCTGTCAGGCCATCCACTCCCCCCTTAAAGGATCCCTGACGTCATCATCGGAAGATTCTGGCTGGTGAAAGAGAGTACAGTCCCATGTTTACAAACTGTGGCGTGGCGGAGTGCGTCTCCCTCCCCCTCCGATCACGGCGCCCGCCAGTTGCCCGTGTTAATGACCCTTGGCTCCAGACGCGGTCATCTCCACCTGTCATGTGTGGGCTGTCGCTGTTGACGCCATGTCAGCTTCTCGGAAGCCTGCAACGCGCTCCAATTAGCGACACGTCCTTCCCTCTCCTGCAGCTCAGTCTAACTGCTCTACTTCGTGTCCCTCGGCCACACGCACGCCATGTGTGTCATCTGTACCTCTGTGTGGAGTAGGAAGGGCTCAAGTTCAAGGTCCCTGGAGGGGAAACCACGCAACTTCAAGTCCACAGACATCCTCTGCAATCAGCATCAGCTGCTCGTCAGGAAAACAAGACCTTGGCATTGTCGGTGAGTAGCAGATCCTCTGTGAGCTCGTCGGCATGATCCAATGGCCCCTGATCTGTAGCCATATGAAATAAGAAACCATTAGAGAGGAGTCAGGAAAACGTGGCATCCCTCCCTCCTCGTCCTCCTCCCACTTGACATTGGCTCATTCATGTATGAAATTGCGTCTTTGTAATGGTGAAGCACGAACGATCCTGTGTAGTCAAATTAATATCATGGGAGCAGAGAGTGGAAACAGGTTATTATAGGTCCCCTCGCTCACCCTCCTCCCGGCAGGTGGAAGTAAGAAGCAGGGGGCCCAGATGCCAGTGTGAATTCACGCGCTAGTACTCAGGAGAACCAGCACAGGCTGAGCACGGGAAAGCGGGTCGATGTCCCAGGGAATCTGGGTGGAAAAGACTTTTATTAAAAGCATCGCTGTCATCCAGGCACAGCCTGTAGCTTCTGCCACGGGTGGTGCGTCCTGTCGCTTGTCAAGGAGCCTCAACGTTTATGCCAACATCTGGAGCACGTGTCGAAGCATCTGAGATTCCAGAGTCGAAGGCAGGTGTTGGGGTCCCAGCTCTGCCACTGCGCGAGAGTGGGGCTGACCACCTTCCCTCCCTGGGTCTCAGCTCCCGCGTTTATAAAGCGCACCCCCCTCCGACCTTCCTCGGTGTTGCCCAGTGCAGGACAAAGCAGCCTGAGAGATGGGAGAGAACCTGCTTCTGCTGAGCTTCCCAGAAGCGTCTCCATCTGAGGACATCCTGACGTGTGTCCTGGGGAGAACGACGCCCTGAAGTTGCAAATGCGTGTGCAGGAATCACGTTCTCTAATGGAACAGCAAACCTTCGACTTACCAAATTTCCTACTTGGGGCGGGAGAGCCCTCGCTCACCGAGGCGGGGAGTAGGTGGAGGTCAGAGCGGTGGGGTCCTGTGGACCTGCAGCGAGACAGGATCTGGAGTGGGGACAGCTGGGGCTGCAAAAATCAGATGGGTATGTATCCTGCATCTGATACGTGTCCCTTACCCTCTGCCTCTTTATGTCCCCATTTCCTCCTCCAAAATATAAGCTCCCAGGGAAGAATTTGTTTTTCCCCTGTTCTATCTCAAGGGTTTGAAGGAGTGTCCAGTGCACAGGTAAGTCTTCAGTGGCTCAGGAAGGAACCAAGGTACAAGCCGAGGTGGTCACAATAGCAGCCTGGCTGGGACAGGACGACGCTGTGGTTCTCGACAAGAGCAACTGTAGAGAATGTGGAGGGAACCTCCGGGCGTTCTCCGAGCTGCAGCCTCTCGCCTGCTCCGTGTCTGGCCTCCCAGGGTGGAGGCGGAGTGGTTGGGTGGGTGGGGATGGTCCTGCTCCCCCCTCCCTGTCCCCTCCACTCCCAGCCAATTCCCTCCCCTTGGGGAGAGGCTTTCCCAGCTGCTGCCTTTGATCCAACAGTTGGGGACATCCCATTTCTTCCGTCAATCCCAGGCTGGGGTTCGCGGTAGGAAGGAGGACACCCAGGCTAAAACTGTCATTCCTTAGGTAACGTGTTACTGTCCTTCCGTGCCCTTTGGGACTCGTGTAAAGAAGCAGGAGGCCGTCTGCTGAGCACACTCCCCACCCTGGGCAGCAAATTCTTCCTTGGAGGCAGATGGGGGCATCTCACCTCCCGCCCACCCCCGACGGGGGACGGTCACCAGGGGACAGAGGTCCCAGCCGGGCTTGATCTCTGACCAGCTGGGTATGTGTGAACAGGCTGGAACCTCTTGGAATCAGCTTCTGAGTCTATACAATGGAAGGAACATGGAATCTCTCGGATCCCGAGATGCACCTTTTCCATGCAAATGGCCCTCTAAGATGGTCGTGTCCTCTGATCGCTCAGCCTTGTCATTACATCGTGATCTCACTGTCACTGTTGTCCTGCTTAGTGACACATGACACGGTGATGCATCATCACGTCCATTTGTCGACGTGGGAGATGCGGTGTCATCTGCCCCTGACCGGCTGTTGTGAGGTCAGATGTGACCTGGGGGGTCGAGAGGCCCTTGCGAATTATAAACCGCCGCCCGGTCGCTCGGTCCGGCTCGGCCTGGTGAGCGTCCTTGGCGGACATGCCTACTCTCTGGGCCCCAGGTCCTCGTCCTTTACCAGGGATGGGGAGACGTTGGTGACGTTGGGATTTGCTCTCCTGGGCGGTGGGGTGGAGGGGTCTCTCCGGAAGCCCCCGGCCCGGGAGCACCGCCAGGCCGCTCTGAGCAGAGATCTCCCAGAGAAACGGAGAGGAAGCCCGGGATGAGCCGTCTCCCAGGTGCCTTCCAGACCGGACGTTCTAGGATGGGGAAGGGCTCCCCGAGGCCCCGAGGGCAGGGCAGGCGGTAGAGGCTGGCGTGCCCGCCTCCAGGGCACCAGTCCCGTGCTCCCCGGTGGGAACGGGCCCTGGAGGTGCGCAGTGAGCGACCTGCATGTGCACGGCTGTGGCCTTGGTGCCGCTCTTCTGGGAAGGGGTGACAGTCCCCCAACACGTGCTGCTCGGCACAACGCACGACGGGCCCAAGGAAAGCGGCCGCTGCAGGGAACGTGGAAATCTGAGGAATGACACCGTCCCTGAGAAGTGCGGGCAGTGGCACGTGGGTACGTGTCGGCTGTGTCTCCACGAGGCCAATGCGACCGGTCACTTGTTCCTGCTCTCATCCGGTTACGGAGAATTGACAGGACGGTCCGCAGTCACTGGAAAGCCCAGCGAGGCCCCGGCAGGCGGCTGTTTCTAGGAGAGCGACAGTCCTGACACCGCCGGGCACTGACCACAGCGCGGGAGCCAGAGTGGGGACAGAAAATGTGCAGATGACCTGACCCGAGGCGTTTGTACCCATGAGCCTCGGCTTCTGTTTGCTACTTTCAGAAACCGTGGCTTCGTTTTCCTAAATGAAAAATCATTTTTCTTATTGAAGTTGTAAATATTCGTTGTAAAAATAAATAATTCCGTGAGGACAGCCCTGCAGCATTTCTGCTGGAAATGCTGGAAAAGGAGAACTGCCTTTTTTGTAAAGAGCCATCATGTGTCCCCTGAGCCCGCCTGCCTGTGGAGAGAAGCTGAGAGTCATTAGTCTGGCGTTCAAGGCTCACAGTGATCCATCACAGGGTCATTTCTGGCTTCCCACGAGCCACTCCCCCTCCCTGGGTCTACCTGCCCTCCTTTTGGGAATCTCCCGTCCTATATGGAAGTGTTGCAGGGTCCTTCGCACTGTGAAAGCGGAGGGGCAAGGCCTTCCCTCTCCCACCCTGCTTTCCGGGCAGTGGGCGCTGGTCTAAGGCTGGCCTGTCACATGCTCTTTCCTGGGACTTGGTTTGAGCGAGTGAAGGAAAGAAGGGCGAGCGCGGGGAGGCCACGTCTCTCAGGGCAGCCTCTTTGTCACCTGATTCCCCGTGTGAGATACCGTCTCTTGGCCCCATCGCTCCTATGGTTCCCACCTGGTCCCCTGACCCCTCCGGTCTGTGGGGCTCGAGATCCTGCGGAGAAAGCCCGCTGTGCTCCCATCACCTACGTGGATCTCTGTCCCTCGCAGCCAAGGACCTCGACGGCACCGTGGCGGGCCTGGCCGTTTAGGTGAGGATGTCCCCCAGCTCCCGCCCTCCTGCTGCTGGAGGAAACGATAACCCTCTGGGGCCAGCTCTTAGCCGCATCCCTTTTGAAACTCTGAGATCTTGTTTCAGGCGATAAAACAGGGTCCGTGTAAGGTCCGTTCTTGTCGTGCGGAGGCCAGGTGAGACTGATGGCCTCAAGGAAGGGCGTGCGCTGTCAGGACAGGGGACCTGAGCAGAAGTGGCAAGCGGGAGGTGGGGCCCAGGCTTGGGAGGGCAGGCTGACCCCATACCAGGTGGCCATTCTGCCCCTTCCCCTGGGGCTTCCTGTCCTCCCTGGCCATCTACTCATTCTCTGTCCTCTTCTTGCCTCTCTGATGAGATGGCTGGAATCTGTGGCCCCTGGTCACCCAGGGTATGTCTCCTTAGTTCAGTGATGTTTGGCACATTCTTACTGGCCCTGATTAGGTCAAACGTGGCTGCTGGAGGCCACCCCGGCGAGTGTGCGGGGCTGGCCTGGGAGAAGGACCGCAGGTGGCCATGGGCCTCCAAGCTCGTCCACCGCGGAGCCCTGGCGATGGTGTCTGTCTCAGTGACATCGTGCAGGTCGTTGACACACACCTCCCTCGCCGAGTGTCGGAATGGAGTAACCCGCCCCCCTATCAGAGGGATCTACAAGTTACTTTTTAATAAATGGCCCCTTTGGCAAGTGCTCCAGGGATAAAGATGATCTCTGGTCCTTACAGCCCGGGTCTGTTTCCCTTTGAGATAAGGACTGATTTGTAACACTCATCATAAACCATTAATTTTAATTCTGTGGGATGAACTCCAGGAGAATTTTTATTTCGCAACCCTATCAAATTATAGGCAGTTTTGAGCAAGAGTTTTCATAAGCAGCGTGTCTGGCTAACCGTCAATAATATGAGAAGTCTCAAAAATAATTAGATTATCTCCCTCCATCTCCCCTCCCCGGTGAGCTGTAACGTGGGCAAAAGCATCAAGGAAAGGGCTCCGCGGATAAGGCTCCGTGTCCGCACAGAGAGCACGACAAGTCCGCCTTCCCCGGCCATGCTGGGCTTTGATGTTCTTGGTCTTCCTTTTAATCAGGCCTCTCTCTCTCTTTTTCTTTCTTTCTTTCTTTCTTTCTTTCTTTCTTTCTTTCTTTCTTTCTTTCTTTCTTTCTTTCTTTTTTTGGTTTCGTCTTAATGTGTTGAAATATAAACTGCATACCATGACATTTGCCCCTTTAAAGGGTACAATTCAATGGTTTTTCATATTCACAAGCTTGTGCGACCATCACGACTCATTCCAGAACATTTTCATCCCTTCAAAAAGACCCCACACCTATGAGCAACTGCTCCCCCCAACTGTTTTAGGGGATCACAGAAACTATTTTCTGTTTCTGCAAATCTGCCTGTTCTGGACATTTCTTATAAATGGGATCATCTGTGCCTGATTTCTTTTATGTCATCTCATGTTTTCAAGATGTATCCACATTGCAGCACGCGTCTTTCCTTTTTATGGTTGCGTGATAGCCCATGCAACGGTTTTAAGTGTAGGATGATTCAAATTTCAGCAAGCAAGCAAGCAAGCAAACAAAGCAATGGAAGGTCTCACACCATCAACGAGCCCAGAGGTATGGTGAGCAGAATTCTGAGCTGATCCCCAATGACCCTCCTATAATCTCCTCCTCCTGAGTGTGGGTGCAGCCTATAAATATGATGAGATATTAGCCCTGTGGTTACGTGATGTTATGTGACAAGGAGGATTGTGCAAGTCTAGTTCAGGTTGTTACTAGTAGATCTGAGTTAATCAAAAGAGAGATCACGCAGTTCATCTGACTTACTGACTCCCGCCCTTCCAATCTGAGTCTAGGGATCAGAGACAGAGGATGGTGGAGATTCGGAGCATGTGAGGGATTCAACGTTCTGTTGTTGGCTTGAAGAAGGACCCAGGTGACAAAGACGGTGGGAGTCCTCTAGGAGCTGTGGATGGTCCCAAGTGGATTTCTAGCAAGAACATGGGCAGCTGGAGGGACACATGGACCTGAATTATGCCAACCACATGAGCTGGCTTGGAAGCATGTTGTTTCCGCCAGAGCTTTCAGATAAGAACTCAGCACCTTGCTTTCAGCCTTGTGGTGTCCTGAGCTGAGAGCCTACTCATGCTGTGCTGAACTTCTAAACTACAGAATTGTGGTCTAAAAAACAGGTGTCTTGTGGTATGGAGTGTGTGGTAATCTGACATAGCAGTAGAAAATGAATGCAAGAAACGGTCTGACTTCAGGTATGGCTGTATCCAGGTGCTGAGAAAATGTCACCAGGCCTCAGTTTCTCTGCATCTCTCAAGTCTAATCCCTCCACCTATTCAGGTCTCATTAATGTTTGGGGTCCCTTAGTGGGGAGGGCACCAGCTGATCCTTCTTCTCCAACCTTCCCCCTCTGCTCCCTCCAGTGACTCCAGGGTTGGGACAGCAGCAGGAATGTGGAGGCATGGTACAGAAGAAAGGGTCTTTGCTTTCTTCATGTCAGAGATGACTGATGTGTAGCAGGTCAACAAATGCTGGCACTCTTGTGTGGTACATTTCCTTATAAATTCATCATTCAATCGTTGAATAAATATTTATCAAGCACTGGAATGGTAGGCAATGTTCTCGCACTCAGGATGCAGTCATGGAGAAGACACAGCACCTACCCACATGGAGCTTATATTTCCGTCAAGACAGACAAGCAGAAGCCAAATATCTATGTACATGATTTAGTATCTTAGAGGGTTCCAAGTGCTACAGAGAAAGGCAATGGGGGGGCCAGGGTCCCTTGACCCCCCACAGTTCCCTGTAATATTCATGCTTCACTGACTGCAGACCGCTTAGGGCTTGTGATGGTATTTTCAGGTGAATTTCTTGTTCTTCTCAACAGTGGGAGGCAACTGGGAGCTTCTTGGTCCTCCACGGGGACTGTCAATTAACTAAAGCTGGAGGCACCTTGACAAAGGAAAGTCAGCTCGGTAACGCGGCTAAACATACCTGCAGAGGTGGATTCCAGCACAGGGACACGGAGGCCAAAGTTATTTGCAAATCCATTTGTCAGTCAATCAGTATTTGTTAACAGACAACATCCTGGGGAGCAGGCATGCATTCTTTCCTGGCCCTCATGGAGACTTCAGTCTAGAAGGGGAGACAGCCATTCAAAGAAGAAATAAGAATGATCACACAATAATTTGAGAGTGTGCAAAAGGCTCTGAGGGGAATAGTGGGTTCTGGGAAAGTCTAGCATTTTCCCTGGGGTCAGGGGACAAGGCCTAGGGCCTAGGGGTTGAGAATGGAGGGAAAGCATATGGAAGGGAAGACAGCAAGGGGAAGTAGGAATTAGCCGATGACCGCAGGTGGGGGAAGGGGAAGGGGAAGGGTGGTTCAGGCGAAGGGAACAGCATGTGCCAAAGCCTGGAGGTGAGGAGGATACCATGGGTTCCTGGAACAAAGGACCGTCTCAGAGGCTGGAGGTGAGTGGGGTGAGGAAGGATGGGGAGCTCTCTTCCATTGATCTATTTGTCTACTCTTCTGCCAATCCCACACTATCTTGATTACTGTAGCTTTATAGTATGTCTTTAAGTTAGGTAAGGTCAGCCCTTCAATTTTGTTCTTCTCCTTCAATACAGTATTGGCTATGCTGGGTCTGTTTGCCTCCCCAGAAGAACTTAAGAATCAGTTTGTTGATTTCCACAAAATAACTTGCTGGGATTTTGACTCCATTTGCATGGACTCTGTAGGTCAGGTTGGAAAGAACTGACATCTTGACAATATCGAGTCTTCCCATCCATGAGCATGGACTATCTCTCCATGTATTTAGTACTTTGATTTCTTCCATCGGGGTTATAGTTTTTCTCATATAGACTTGTAGATATTTTGTAAGATTTATACCTAATTATTTCATTTTTTGGGTGCTAATGTAAATGGAATTAAACTTTTAATTTTAAATTCCTCTTGTTTATTGCTGATATTTAGAAACACAATCCATGTGTCTATTGGCCATTTGTATGTCTCTTTGGAGAAATGTCTGTTCATGTCTTCTGACAATTTCTTGATTGGATTCTTCGGTCTTTGGGTGTTGAGTTTGGTAAGTTCTTTATAGATTTTGGATACTAGCCCCTTATCTGATATGTCATTTACAAATATCTTCTCCCATTCTGTTGGTTGTCTTTTGGTTTTGTTGACTGTTTCCTTTGCTGTGCAAAAGCTTTTTATCTGGATGAAGTCCCAATGGTTCATGTTTGATAGTTATGCATTTTAAGATCGACAGAGCAGAGGGGTGTCTAGCTGGCTCCATTAGAAGAACATGTGACTGTTGATCTCGGGGTCATGAGTTCAAGCCCCACACTGGGTGTAGAGGTTACTTAAATAAATAAACATAAAAGAAAAAAAGATCGACAGAGCAGAAAAGTTTACTGGCTGGCACAAAGATGTTAAAGGTATCTATTTAAAACCAAGTCACCAATTTTTATACTCTCCAAAGTAATCTGCTGTGTTTCTTTGTCAAATGCAAACAAAGAATATTAATGAATGCTTTGAACACTTCTTTCCTCGAATTATCTTATCAGCTTTGATATCAGAATTTTAATTGAAAATTAACTATCAATTATTAAAAGGCCTGTATATTTTACAAAAGGTTTTATATTTTCAGAAATTACCAGAGAATATTATGCTGTTTACCTGGTAGCTGTGAGCAACTCTAAGTAACTTTTTTTCTTCTGACTTTAAAAGATTTGCTCATTCTTGAAAATTTGGAAAAATACTGCAGGAAAATGGAAGCCAATTCTAACCATACTGCCCGTACGTTACCACTGTGGGTGTCCTGGTTTATCTCTTGAGGATTTTCCCTGAATATGGGTGTAAGTCTGATGAGAGCACAGCGGACATAGTTTTATCTACTGCTTTTTTCTCACTTCACATGATATATGAACATTTTCCATCCTATTAAAAACTTCATGTAAACCTATTATAAAATTATCCTCCAACATTCCCTGGACAATTTATGCAATCTTCTCCATTCCTATGGTGTTGGACATTTGTGTTCAATTTTTGCTGTTAAGATTTATGTTGCAATGAACATCACCCTGAATAATTTTCATATATGAATAACTCCTCAAGATAAAGTCGTACATGTATAATGGTTGTGTTGGGAATTAGTGGTTTTTTTTTTCAAAGCTCTTGATGGGGCCACCAAATTGCTTTTGAAAACACTGGGACTGAAAGCCCCACTGGTAGGTGTTCTGTGTCTGTTCCTGGAGCTTCTCTGAAACCCCAGAGGAGCGGGTCAGGAAGGGGCACGTCTGTCATCTGAGAGCAAAGTGCCCTGGCTTTGTCTCCCCGACCCCGCATTGGGAAGTGGCATTCCCTCTGAGACCTGCACTGTGGGCGTTCTGTGCCCCTGTCACCCGAGTCCTCACCGGCACAGAGTCGTACGTGTTGAAGAGTTTGTGCAAATCTGACTTGATGTGTTTTGTTCCTTTAATGTGCCGAGAATTTGTTGCCGGACCAGCTGGGCCTGGGTTCTACCTTCCCTGTCAGGGGGACTGGGACTCTGCGTCAAGCCAAGAAGAAACCGAGTCCCTGCCTGCCCGAGAGCCATCTGGGCCCCAGCAGCCCGTCTGACAAGCCCCCCGCCCCCACTCACTTGGAGAAGAATGGTCATAACCCAGAGTGTAGACGGGGAACAGTTCTGTATCGGAATCCTCACCTGCTCCCTGATGGGAGGCCTGGGAACCCAGCTCTGCTTCTCGGTCCCCCCAGGGGGCCGCCCCGTTAGCACGTGGTGATCGGGGACCCTGCAGACGCTCCAGACCCGTCCCTCCCAGCGTCTTTGGTTCGGGGAGCCTGGGGACACAGGCTTATCTACTACAGGGTGTGGCAGGGTGTCCCCGAGCACCGTGTCCCGCCAGCGCCCCCTCGTCTGACACCTCACCCGACGATCTGGGCACCAGGCGCTGCGACCACGTCCTCCTGGAGGCCGATCCCAGAGCCTATTTCACGGCTCCTTCGAAAGGAAGATGAGGAGGACTTTTCTGTGCCATCAGTAATGAGTTCCTTCCCCAGGGATTAGCTCAGCCGCTGTCCCAACACAGCCCGCGGCCGGGACCGTCTGCACTGTGCCATTCTGATGAAAACCACCCAACCCCCATCGAGCTCTGCATTGGGCCCCCACCAGAGGCAGCACCGCCGGGCCCTGGGAGACATCTGGTCACCGTGAAGGAGGCTGGACGGGGAGGGGAGCAGAGTGCGCTGGACTCACATCAGGCCGTGGAGGCGGGAAGTGACACCCACCAACGATGGGAATCCAGGCCCCCCTGAAAACAGCCGTTCCTGTGCAAATACATCTGAGAAACGTTTAATTGAATTTAAGAGGGACATTATTCCTGGGGCGGTCGTTAGGCCCAGAGGACACCAGGCACCTGACCCAGTTCACGCCCGTGGGTCTGTGCACGCCCACCGCCCCTCCCTTCCCGCTGTCCTGGTTGCTCCTGGTGGAGACCTGTGGGGACAGCCTGGCCAGCCCTCAAAACAGGGCGCGACGGGGCGTGAGTGGGGGAGCAGGGGCTTGGCTGTGGGCGGGAGGTTTCGGGGAGGGGGGACATGAGCCACAGTCTGCATTGACATGCTGAGGCCTGCTGGATGCCCGTGCCGGCCTGTCCACGGGTCCCCGCAGGTCTCCATGGTGGCTCCCAGCAGGGGCTCCCTCCTGCGGCTCTCAGTGCTGCCTGGGGCCTTGAGGTCCCGTGGTTCCTTGGAGAGGCTCCATCATCCCACCCTGTGCCAGGAAGGACCCTCCTGGGACCGAAGCCTCCGAGAACCTGTCCTGGTTGAAAAAGGTGGTGGCCGCACCGTCGGGGCTCTGGGGTCGCAGGCAGCAGAATCCACGCCGAGTTCTGAAGCAAGGATGAGAGGATGTGACCAGAGGACGTGGGGAGCAGGGCACCAGGCTCGGAGAGCGGCGACCACTCTGTCCTTGGGGTGTGGACAGCAGGAGCACACGGGAGGTTTGCCGTCGGGGCAGACGGGTGGGGCTCAGGGTGAATTAAACCCTCCAGGGAGAACCCATGTGCCCTCACCCACAGCAGGCGGCGGGGCCACAGCTCCAGCGTCCACCCCAGGACCTGTCCCCAGCGCGATGCCTCTTCCCCGACCCTGGCTGGGACCCTCCCTCCCTCTCCCCTGTCTCCCCTCTTTGCTTCCTTCTCCAGGGAGTATTAATCAGCCACAAACCACCAAAATGACTCTCAATATTGAAACGCCGTTTTTCAGTTGTCACCAAACGTGGTCTTGTATTTGCCTCTCTTTGTACCTCGGTCTCTAAAATGAAAAAGAGAGCCCCGTGAGTCAGGTGGGGAGTTGGGGAGGGGACTTCAACCTGGCAAAATGGCCTTTCTCATGCAGGGAACGTCAGCAGGTGGCAATGGATGAAACCTGGCACCATGTTGCTGATGACCCAGAGGTAAGGATCTTTGGAGTGCCCTTTATTCCAAAGATATCCCAGTAAAACACCGGTGCAGAGTTTGCTGTCCCTCTTCCTCCCTCTCTGCCCTTCCCCCAGCTCACACACTCTCTCTCTCAAATACATAAATAAATAAATAAAATCTAAAAAAAGAAAAATGATGTTCTCATCCCAAAACACACTCATAGAAACATCCAAAATCATGTTTGACCACATATCTGGTCAATGTGGCCCGGCCAAGTTGGCACAAAATTAACCATCGTGCATGGGTTTGGATTTTCAACCTTCTGGTTTCTGAATATCAAAGACGGGTAGGATGTCCATCTTCTGTGCCCTGGTACAATGGTCATCTATTGTTGTTTCTTCCTGCCCATGTCTCCCGAGAGCCCCATCTCAGGAACCTCCATGCCTTCATGCTCAGGCCAAGGGGTCCTGTATTCTGTTCCCCTGGCCACTGTGATTGGCCCAGAGACGGGCCCCTCGCTCAAGGCAGGACAGGGGGAGAGACAGCTGGGACTTCGCTGAAGCTGTGGAGAAAGGGCTATCCTTTCTGTTGGAGTCACCGACCTGAAGGCCAAGTTGTAAAGCCACTGGTGCCATTGTTCTCCACCTCATCAGAAGAGCCTTCTTGAGAATGAAGTAAAAGAGGAAGACGCAGTTAAGAGAGAGAGGGAGGGAGAGAGAGAAAGAGAGAGGGCAGATGGGGGAACCCACAGGAACCACTCGAAACTCTGGCCACAGCTGTTCCTTGAGTAAGAGGAGCCTATGAACTTCTCAGCAATGGCGGCCATTCTTTCTTCGCTCATGATTCGGAAACCAAAGATCCTGATTAATATCCCCAGGAATTGCAGAGCTTAAAAAACCTAGATAATAATAAGAGGAATTAAGCCATGATTATCATGACTGGCAGAGACAAAATTATATATAATTGTGATTATCTTTTCACTCTAATATTAAAATACAAAATATATAGAAAATTAGACCCAAGCAAAGCTTTAGGAAGTTATTTCATGGAGAAGAAATGGAGAGCAGAGATTGATCTGAGAACTCTTGTTCACGGGGAAACATAGAATTTAACATGTTCCTTACTACATTGGGGTGCAGACGATTTCCCATGAGCCTTGGCGGCACAGCCTGGTGATAGGGCGGGTGTCACAGCAGGTGTCACAGCCGTGTCCCATGGCGCCCCAGCTAGTCCCGCCTCTGCCTGGTTAGGGGGAGTTCTGCTACCTGATAAATATCTGTGAGAGGAGGCCAGTCCCTTGGGCAGGAAGAGCATCTCTGGTCCTCCCGATGTTCATCCACGTTCCTGCCGTTCATGCATTTTATTTGTAGTTGCTTTACTAAATATTGACTAGAAAAAAGAGCATTGATACAATCTGGGTAAGATGTAAAGAACATGGATGCAAATGAATGCATGTGACCTCCCGCGAGTTTAAAACATAGAAGCTGAAGAAATAGAACCTTTGATGTGCCTGGGGGGGTGGGGCACTCGGGAATCGCAGCCCCTTCCCTTCCCCCGCAGACAGAACTACTTCCCTGATTTTGTCTTTCTTATTCCGGTGTTTTCTTCCAACTTCCGCCATGGGTGTGTGCGTCACGCCTGTGTATAATACAGCTGTTATAGACTGAATGCTTGTGTCCCCCTAAAATTTATGGTTGAATCCTAACCCCCAAAATCATGATATCGGGCGTTGGGGCTTTTGGGTGATTAGGGCCTGAGGGTGGAGGCCTCGGGAGTGGGATTAGTGCCTTTATAGGAAGAGACACGAGAGAGCTCTCTCGCTCTGTCTGCCGTGTGAGGACGCAGTGACAGGACGGCCGGGCACAAACGGGGAAGCGGGCTCTCACCAGACACAGAACCTGCTGGTGCCTTGATCTGGGGCCTCCTGCCTCCAGAACCATGTGAAACAGATGTTTGCTGTTTAAGCCCCACAGTGGATGGCGGTTTGCTACAGCAGCGCAAACAGACCGAAGACAATCGCTGTTAGTTTCGGAACTTCGATACTAGGAATTCCACGGCGTGAATGTTTCTGCGCGCCCGCCTGCTACGGGCATCGGAGAGATGTCGATTTCTGCTGACCATTCTCTTCCTGAGATTCATGAGTGCAGACGTAGTCGTCTGGGTTTGTTCATCTGTCACGGCTGCATGGCTTTTCATTGTATGATGGGGATGGGAGCTATGCATCCATTCTCCCACCGAGGAGCCCCTTGGGGCTATTAAGGATGGCGTTGCTGCGGACATCCTGATGCATTTCTCCTGTGCACGAGTGCAGGGCTCCTCTCGCCAGTGGCTTTTCATTTTTTGATTTCACCCTAGATAAGAAATGTGATTTGCATCATAACCCCCCCACACACTTTCACATGCGTGTGTGACAGAGCAATATCACGATATATTCTTATCCCTGTAATGTGGGACGGTGCTTGGATCTCTTTTATTTGCTTCAGAAATGCTGGTGTTTTGAAGACTCACTGATGGAAGCCCTGCCCTTGCTTATACACCTAGGAGTGGAATCGCTGCATCATCGCGTGTGCACGGCACCATAGTAACTAGAAAAAAACAGATGGGTCTCTGGAAATGGTTGTGACAACTTCTCTCTCACCGGCAGTGGGTGAGAGGTCTCCTGCTCTGTGATCCCCCAACGCTTGACTTTGTGGGGTTGTGATTTTCGCCAATCTGGTGTGTGTTACGTGGTGTCTCATTATGTTTTAATTTGCCTTTCCCGAGTGCTATGAGGTTAGGAATGTTTTCATGTTTTTCTTGGCCATTCGCTCCCGTTTCCACTTGCGTGGAGAGCTGGCTCAAGTCTCTGCCCATTTTCTCCTGGATCGTTGGCATTTTTGACTTTCCCTTTCCTGAGGGGATTCTTCGTGTGGTCTGGATCTGAATCCTGGTGGCCGTATGTGTGGAAAATACTGGTTCTAATATCCCAGCATCAACCTGAAGAAAGCCTCTGTTAGTTTGTGGATAATGTGAGGGATCCTGAAAATCAGGGGTGGGGCCTGAGCCTGGGAGAGAGTCTCTTCAGGGCGGTGGGGGTTCTGGGGGGACGGTGAGCATCTTTTGCCTTCTCATGAGGACCCAGAAACTGTGCGAAGAGCTTGACGTAGATGGCCTCTCTTAATGTGCACAAAACCCCAGTGAGGCCAGTATTTTTATCTTCATTTTATAGGCCAGTGAGAATCAGAGAGGTTAACCGCTCACGCAACTTCAGGCATCCGGTGAATTCAAGCGAAGAGTTTAAGTCTGTTTTATTCCCAAACCGGCGCTTTTGAGACCACACTGCCCATGAGGTGGGCACTTTGAGGTTCAGTTTGCAAATGCAAAAATAGACGCATGGACGGTCTAAGTAGTTGTGTCAGCCTGTGGGGCTAGTGCGGGGTCCTGATAGGATCCAAGCTCAGATGGACCTAACTCCCAGGTGTCCCGTGTCCTCACTGCCTGTCTCCTGTCCCACCTGTTCATGGAATCCACGGAGGAGAAAGCCACAGGGTGGGGATGGTCATCCCAACACAGGCGTGGGGACAGAGCCCAGAATGCCCATCGGGGGCTCCTGCCGACGCTCCAGCCCCTCTTGGCAGGAAGTTCACAGCTGGTTTGCCACTGCATTAAGCTCCAGCATCTGGGTAAGTTTTCTTTTTCTTTTTCTTCTTCTTTTTTTTTTTTAAATGATTTTATTTATTTATTTGTCAGAGAGAGAGAGAGGGAACGCATGTGCATAAGCAGAAGGAGAAGCAGACTCCCCTCTGAACAAGGAGCCCGATGCAGGACTTGAACCCAGGACCCCAGGATCATGACCTGAGCTGAAGGCAGACACTTCACCAACTGAAACACCCAGGCGCCCCTGGGTAAGTTTTCTACTAAAAAATGGCCTCCCAAGCTAGGAACTCTATGGGAATGCTCCCCGTGGAATAACCGAGGCCACACAGCAAAGCCAAGAGACGCCACAACCACGTTCACTATTGAGCAGAGAGAGCTGAGAGCCTGGAAGGCCATTCGGGGCTTACCAGTGCTGGGCGACCCTGGGTCACAGGCTGGCCCCTGGACAAACCACTGTGGCCGTGGGCGGGCTGTGCGGATCGGTTCAGCCTGGCTCGCGTGCACGGGGCTGGGAGGGAGGCCGGCTTCATGGAACACACTGGCGTGGAGAGTCGGCCGGGGTGGTTTTCCTGGGAACCTGCGTGTGCGTCTCACCGACAGAAGCGGGGAGGGGTTGGGAGGGGACGAGGGAAGGCACAAAGGATCATTGCACGCTCACCCAGTGCATCGGCGAACGTACAGCCCGTAGCGGCTCCATTCAAGCGGGGATTTGGGGGAGCCCCGTGGACTGTGCTCCAGTTTCAAGTCAGGCAGGACCTCACTCCCCGAGACAACAGCAAATTCTGTTTATAGGCCCTTTAAGAACCGGAAATATGCAGGACGACTTTACAAGTCCCCGAGTGTGCACACGGCTGGTTCCCCTGACCATTCATGCCACCGACGTTTACAGAGCACCTAGTGCGTGTGGGACCCGGAGCGAGGGGTGGGGCTTCCGTGGACGAGACAGGCGGGGAGCTGCTATCCTCACGGGGGCTGACAGAGAAGAAGCAGGTACACAGACGCGGGACCAGGAGAGGTTCAGGGTGACCAGTGCATCGAGGAAAGTAAACCGCGGGGGCATGATGGGGTGGGGAGGCCGTTAGATCCAGAGTTCCCCGAGGAGGGGGTGTGCATGCTGAGACCCAGGGGACGGGAGAAGCCGTCCTGGGGAGGGTCCGGGGGGAGAGGACTCCGAGCAGAGTGTAAAGGACCAGAAGCCACTCCCATAAACTCTGTGTTAATCGCTCGTCTCTTCTGGGGGAGCAGCAACCTCTCCGAGGCTCCTCTTTCCCGCTCCTGTCTCTGTGCTGTTGCGACGAGGGCAGTGCTGCGGCAGCCACTTTGCTGCCACCTCGGCCCCGGCGTGAGGGTGTTCCACTGGGTAGTTTGTGTTTCTTAATCTTTCCCTTCAGCAAATGGAGGGACGCAGATTCTAGAACTCCAGCCTATTTATTTTAGAATAAACAAGTCCTTCCAAGTCCCAGAGATTTGCCCATCAGCGTAATTTTATGCATGGATGCATTTACTCATGCATTCCAGAGATGTAGGAAGTGTCCACACGTGTCTGACCCCGTTCTAGGCACTGGGCATAAAGCAGTGAGAAAACCAGACACACGAACAGAAGGATCCCTGCCCTTGTGGGGTGTACTTCCTGATGAAGAAAGACCAACACTGCCATGGATGTAAATCAGTAGAAGGAATTCTGTAGGTCCTGGCCAGGGCTTTGGTGGGAAATAAAGCAGGGAAGGGGCAGTGAGTGTGCAGGATGTGGTGGGGGATATAATTCTCCAAGTAGAGTCTTGGAGCTTGCCCCAAGAGAGTGATGGAGAGGGAGCAACCCCGAGACTCTCTGGGGGGAGGAGCTTTCTCAGCAGAGGGAATGGCTGTGCAAAGGCCCTGGGGTAGGCCTGCACCTGGTATTTCCAGGCATGGCCAGGAGGGCAGGAAAGCCAGAGAGGAGGGAGAGAGGGGTCGGGCCAGGGGGAATCAGAGCAGTGAGGAGAGGCTGAGTCGGGCAGGCCCCCAGGTCACTGTAAGAACATGGCTTCTACTCTGAGTCAGGTGGGAGCAGCAGACGGTTTTGACCAAAGGAACGACAGGACCTCATTCCACTGTTGGTTTGGTTGAACTCACTTCTTGAGCAGGACTTGGTCTCGGCCGTTTCAGAGTCCCGTGGCTGCTGACACGTCCACTCCTGGCACCAGCGTGGCTGGGTGGCCCAGGGCCTGCTCTGCCCGGGCCTCTCATTTGTGGCATTTCTCACGTTCACTGCCTCCGGAGCCTGGCCCATTCATGAGCCTCATTACACCTTGGCACAGAGAATGAGGCGCAGCAAATGGCTCATAAAGCGTCTTTTGAAAGGTTAATGGTCACTGGCGAGGGAAGAAAGGGCCGCTGAGCGCGGACGCTCTCTTTGATGAGGAGGATTTTCAATTACGCGAAATGAGAGCCACGCCTCCGTACAGGTACCTGGTCTGATTGCCCAGCAGCCAAGGAGGCCTCGGGGTGTCTTGGAGGCCGGGACCGTCAGCCCCGGGTGACCTACAAGCGCGGGTCCCTAAGCGGCTCCGAGGTGAGGGGGACAGGGTCTGGTGGTGACAGCCCTGCTGCCCCCTCGGCCCAGGTGAACAGCACGTGTGCAGAGGCCATGCTGGAGGGTCCGCGTTCTGGCCGGTAACTTCTGGGAGGGCAGGGACAAGGTCTGTGTTTGGATTTCTCGTGCGTGGGGCCTGCACTGCTCTGGCCATGGCAGGTGTGCAGGTGTGGGGTTGGTCTCAGATAATGGGCCCCGCTCCGTGGCCCTGGGGCAAGAAGGGAAATGAGCCTGAGAGCGCTCCTGGCCACACCGCACCAAACTGCAACAACGTTTCCAGGTGACATTGCCATACGCGGAGTCTGTGCATTAGTCAGGACGAGTGTCAGCGGCTGCTGTGACAACCGCCTCCAAGCCTTGAGGTGGACCCACACAGGGCTCTTGTCTCAGTCTCCCTGGGTGGAGAAGCTCTCCTGGCGAGATCTCCTCTAAGCCACGGCTCAGGGATTCAGGCTCCTTCAATCTCATGACGTCACCATGCTCAACCTTGTGTTCAAGGTCACCGAGTGAGGGAATGGGAGACGAGAGGCTCAGAGGGTTTAGGGCTCAGTCTGGCACTGTCTTATATCCCTTGCACCTTTGTTCTCTTGGTTAGAACTCAGGCACATGTCTCCAGAGTCACGGCAAAGAGGCTGGGAAATGTCACTGTCCTATGTATCCAGGAAGAGCAAATGGGGTTGGTGAGCAGGTGGCCAGTCTCAGTCACACCTGGTGAGATCGGCAGCTGCAGACACGGGGAACGAGTTATTCATTCACCCAGCACGCACTGTGTTTCCTGAGCAGACCCCGTTCCAGGCACTGGGGACACGCTGTGAACACAACAGGTAAGGTTCTGGCCTCATGGAACCTCCGCTCTCGTGGGGGAGAGACAACAAACTGACAAGCAACACGAATGTTTGCTGTAATGCCTGTTAGACGAATGCAGGGACCATAAAGGAGCACAAAGGGCTGGAGAAGGAGGGGATGCGCTATTTTACATAAGTGGTCAGGGGGCTGCTCTGGTGACACTGAGCAGGGACAGGAAGGGAGGGAGCAGGCCAGGGAATCATCAGGGAGGAGAGGTTTCCAGGCAGAGGGAACAGCATTGCCGAGGTGCAGAAGCCAGCCAGTGCCAGGCTGTTCGAGGACAGTGGGAAGGCTGGTGGGGCTGAGTGCGGCAAAAGCAGGTGTCTGCGGTGGTCGGGGAAGGTCAGGGATGCAGAGAACATCAGTCTCCAGGCGGGGGGGAGGAGTGTTAGGTTCGTTCCTGGCTCAGTGGGAAGGTCTGGGGGTGCTGGGAGCAGGCACCAACACGGCTGGCTGGGTCCTGGGTCAGAGGAGACCCTCCTGCGAGGCTGGACCCCAGAGACGGCTTCTTTCTCTTCCACCCTGACCACCCTGAGTTTCAAAATCTCTGCGGACAAGTACTTTCTATTCTTTGCAGCTCTGAAAGGAACATCTCTTTCCCAAGGCTCTGGCGGGGCTCTCACACACACAGTCTGGTGTATCTCATATTAGTAATGACCCGAAAGGAGAAAGTGTATTAAATTCTGAGCTTATGTACTAGGAAACAAGGATCTGGAAGAGAGGTATAAGCCTAATAAAGGCAAAGGGTGGGTTAAAGGAAATGTGGGGTGGAGGAACTTTCCAGTAAATGAAACCACACCTCTTGGGTGAGTTTATTGCTACCCCCCTCGTGGAGGGGAGTTTGGCAGAGTAACTGTAGCTGACAGTGTATGACTTCAGGCCCCAGGCTCCATAGGCAGGAGTTTATCCCAGGGAAATAATTAGAAAAATAGGTAAAGATGGGTCTCTTAAGAACTTTTATAAGAGGACAGACATTATCAAAGCCTTAATGCCTGGTGGGGTAGGTGGGCAGCAGAGACTGCTATCCTGTGCCCTGACACCCAGGATGTTCTTCGGATGAGGATACAGACACAGAGAGCTTAAGCCATTTACCCAAGGTCACCCAACAGGAAGTGGCAGAGCTGGATTTGAACCGGGGAGGGGACTGCCGAGCTCACGTCGTTCTCCACTTGGATCTGCCACCTCTGGGGCCTCAAAGGGGAGTGAGAATGTCTGCCCCCGAAGAACACAGAATTTCTCTGGGAAGCAAGAGGTTGGAGCAGGACTTGGAGGTCTGAAGTGTAGAGTTCTGGGGTCTAGTCCTTGGTGCTGCGAACACTGGGCTCAGGTGGCAGGACTGTGGTGGCCCAGGTATCCCCAGGGGGTCTGGGGCTGGAACCAGCGCTGTCACCCCTGCTTGGAGTGGGGGTTGTGTCCTTTGCTGCACTGCCTCCCTCCACTGGCCCCCTTGGGGCCCCGAGCCAGCAGCCTGGCCCCAATGGCCTCCTGAACACAAGACCCCCCCCACCCCCAAGAGGGACTGAGAAGGAAAACCTGCCTTTGTATGGGAAATCAGGTGAAATCCAGCTGCAAAGAAGTCTATCAGAACCCACAAGGCCACGTCACAAGCAGGGCCAGGAAGGCTGTCCCCGTCTGCGGCATGGACATGCAGGGGGCCAGAGGGACAATGTCTGTCGAGAGACAGTCGAGGCAAGGAGAACGTCGTGGACGACGGAAAGAGGATGGCAGCAGCATCAGCCTGCAGAGGCTGGCCTGTGAGGAGGACTTGGTCTCCCCCAGGGATCCAGTCGATCCCTCAGCACCATGGGGTAGGGAGGCGGGAGCTGCGGGAACCGGGGGGTGTCACTGTTTACGGTCCTTGTTACTGCTGCTGCCACCGCGAGCACAGTGACCTAAGCCATCGTGTCTGCCTCCAGGGCCATTGTGAGCTCCAAGCGAAGCAGCGTGCGGTGGGCCCAGGGTGCTGGCCGGGCTAATGGAAGCTGCTGGCAGCCCCTGGAGACAGAAGGAATAACTCCTGCTAGCTGATGAACAAGATTTAATATGCATATTTTATTTATAAGAATTTGCTTTATTATAAATATTAAATACAAAATAAAATATAAAAATACAAAATAATATTATATTTTATTTGTAATATGAATTGTAATAATTAATATTAATTAACATATTAAATGTTTCTCTGGGCCCGGGAGGGGGGTTGTCTGCAAGCCCCTGAGAACTCGCTCCAGAGGACGGTCCGAAGATGGGTCTGGGGTTCCTAGGAAGGGGACTGGGCCCAGCTCTGAGCCTGCTGCTCCCTTGGGGGTCCAGCTCTCACACTTGCCCCAAGGTGGGCTCGGGAGACCCCAGGGCTGAGAGGCTGCAGGTCAGGGTTCTGCCACCTGGCCTCTGCCCCCAGCCCCAACACCCTGCTTTGCAGGCTTCTGGGCAAACACCGGAGGTCACGACCTCTCAGAGTCTGGTGGGCACTGCCCTCGTCCTGCGCCCCCTCTGCCTGGAGGAGAAAGTGGGTTACCCCCCCATGACTGTAGGATGAATGGCGTCTGGTCGAACGCTGTCTACACCCGATGTTGGCTCGTGCAGTTTGTCAAATCGCAGGTTGTATCATTAGTGGGCGTTGCAATCAATGTAGAGGGTCGAGCCCGGCGCTTAAGAGAATAGACTAGATGGGAAATGTCTGAGTGTGGGGCAGTCGCTGAAAGCGTAGGCAGTGTTTGGGGAAAACTCTGCTTCATTCTTCTATAAATAGACATGTGTGTGCGTGCGTGTGCGTGTCGCAGTGTGAAGTGTGTTTCTCGGTGTGGGCTGTATTTAAAAAGGTCGAAAAACTGTCTCACAAGTTTCGTGTCACACCACCTGGCTGGGAGGTCAGTGGGGGCGCCCAGCAGGCGTGGGCTCTGTTGATTTGCGGGAGATCCTACGACCTGGGAAATAAAAGCGAGACGGAGCTGCAGGGTGGGTCACAGCGAGCCAGCTCCAAGGCTGGCACAGCTGTGAGTCCTGGGCCTGTCCTCCATCGCTGTCCTCGTTGTCACTCACTCCCTACCCCATGTCCCTGCTTCCCCCTCCTTACACTGCTGAGAAATGAATGCTCCGGTGGGGCGGGGGGGGGGGCTGCCAGGTCCCATGGAGTTGGGGTAATGGCCAGCTCTCTTGGCCATTGGATGGGATAACCCCGAGGAGCACGTCTGTGCTGCGGGCTCCCCAGCAGGGCGAGGCTCTGTTCGTCCGGGGTGGTAACTTGCTAGAGGGGACACAACCCTTCCCAGGAGCCTCAGGCCCATCTTCTGACAGGTGCCCTGGGGCTCGGCTTGGAGTCCTGCAGACCACGCCTGGTTGCTTCCCAGAGAAACAGGCAGAACGCTCGCTGGCTCCATCCCTTCCCGGTCTCGCTGCCCCATACACCCGATTGGCGCTGTTTGGGCTCACCTCCCAAATAAACTGCCTGACCTTGAAACCTCACCTCTGGGTTTGCTTCTGGGGAAACCCAAACCAAGACACAGCGTGGAGGGCTCGTGTCTGGTCTGCACGCATGTTGTATGTATGTGTGTGCATATGCAGGCATGACGTATGTGTTTTCTCTGAGTTGGGGGATTTGCAAGACCGAGACAGGGGTACAAACCTGTGTCAAGGCTTTTCTCTGCGGGGAGGCTGTTGTCCTCTCTCCCGTCTCCCTCACGGGGCGGGAAGTGCAGTTTAGAAGCTGCACAGAGGTAAGGAGAGAGGGAAGGGGGAGGGGCAAGGCAGGTGAGGGAGGGACAGAGGAAGGAGGAAAGGGAGGGGTGGCGAGTGGGAGAGGGAGAGTAGGGGTGAGGTGGGTGTTCGTGGAGCTGGGAGGCCGGAGCCGCCTGATGGGGAAGGACAAGTGTCCCTCAGTGGCCCCTCGGAGCTGAGGAACTCTGCAAGACCAGGAGACGTGTCCATCAGATCGTTGGGGCCAGTTTCCATGCCAGACCCGCGGGGCCTGGACCTCAGCATGTGCAGACTGACACAACTCACACACCGGTACACACGCACACACGCCCCACAGCCGCGCACACTCGGGCACTCAGACACTGCAAGTCCCGTGTCATTAGAACGCCAGGCCGTGCCTCTGCCTCCTCGCACGGCCCCGTGTGACCCTGCTGATTGGTGGCCAGTGTCCCGAGGGTGAGCCCTGGCGCCCGGCCACCTGCTCTCCATGGCAACCCGGCCCCGTTCCTGCCTGTCGGTGCGAGAGCTCCAGGGCTTGCAGGTCCCGCACGTGCGCGTGTGCACATCGGCTGTTCACTGTGCAGCACCCCCACGGTGACGTGGGGCAGCGAGGCACAAAACTGGCATCTGCTCTGCGTGTGGGGTGAGCGGGGCACGCAGTTAGGAGGAGGTTGGGGCCAAACAGCGTGAAACACACGGCCAATAATCCTCGGGGTACGGTTGTGGATTGCTTTCGAAGTACGTAAAGTGGCGTGTGTATTAATCCCACAGATTCATCACATCTGGTGAGTTCGGAGGGGTCTCCCTGATGGAGTGGGGGTGGGGGGAAGAGAGAACACTGGCAAGTTCGATCCCACCTCCCACGCAGTCCTGCAGTCGCTGTGGGAACGCTGGGGGTTCACATCCGCACACAAAACATGGAGAAAATTCAAATGTATCCGCCCATGGGGTGTCTAGGGACTGGGGGTGATGAGGACTGTGGAGAACCCGGGCCCCCCGGGGCAGGACTCCACGCTCTGCACAGCTCACCTCTGCGTTGGGACCCGGTGCACGGTGGGCTGGGGCAGAAGGTAGAGGAGGTGAGAGCTGGAGAGAAAGGGCCGAATTTGTTCCTCCATCTCTAGCAGGGTCTCAGACCCCAAGGCCCAGACGGGCCTGGCGACTGGCAAAAGGAGTGAGGGCCCCACCCCAGCAGCCAGCACCTTCTGAGGGATTCCCACCTGCCAGGCATGGTCCCCGCTAGTCTGAATATGGACCCGGCCCATCCCCAGCCGGAGCGGTGGGTCCCATTACCGTTGTGGTCATGAAGGGGCAGCACCCAGGGAGGCCGAGGAGCCGGCCCGGGTCACACGCTGGCCAGGGGTGCGTGGATGACACGGCACAGGAGTCTGGGGGGCAGGTCCCGGGCCTCGTGTTGGGAGACGATGGGAAGCTGTGGAGACCGTCCACACTGCGGGCACGGGCCCATCTACAGGGCAGCGGGACTCGCCCACCGATCGCTACACAAGGGTGTGTGGGCCCAGGGTGGCCCCACCTCCCGAGACCTCAGGGGAATCAAGCTATCAGAGCCTCAGGGGAAATCTCCAGGTTTCCCACATTGATGCTGGATTCACATTTCTCAGAAAACACCAAGGGGGACAGAGCGGGCACGTCTGGCGCCTGCTTTTGGGCCAGCCTGACCTCTGACCCGTGGAGAGAAACAATCCTTCCAGAATGTTGTGATCATCATGGGTGGGCTGGGTGGTGTGGGGGATACAGGGACGAATGAGATGAGGGCGTCTCCCCCCAGAATCAGACCTGCTTCAGCCGGTCAGTCATGTTCGGGGGTGACCGACCGTCCACTGACCTAGAGCTGTTCAGGCTGCAGAGTCAGAGGGGTGACCTCTCCATCGCAGCTGGGGAGCCTCGGAGGGCGCCCTGGGTGGGGGCAGGACACAGAGTTACTGGGATGTGACGGGAGCTGTCCTGACAAGCTCACGGTCCCAGAGCGGACAGTGACCCCTATTTTCCCGAGGTTGCCCTGGCTGCTGGAAGGTTGGGCAGTGCTGGGCCCCTATTTCCATGTGGCCTCCACCGGCTGGAGACGGGGCTGGTCCTGTGGCCGAGCCCCCTAACCCCCTCCCCCCGCCCTGCACGTGCCCCCTGACACCCAGGCCTGCAGCCACTTGCATCTGTAGACCCCCCACCCCCATGCTGAGCTCCGAGTCCTGCTGGGCCAGGGCAGAGGCCGTCTGGACACTGTCCTCCTGGCCCTCGTGGCCAGAACGACCCCTCCGGAGGCCGATGGCAGCCCCACAATAACCGTGTCCCTCACAACAGCTGTCTCTCCCTAAAGGGTCACTTCCGAAGAATGCCAGGTGGCGGGCGCCAGATTTCAGCCTCTGACGTCTCCCATTCGCTCCTGGGGAGCAAAGCAATCATCCTTTGTGAGCTCTGATGGGGAACAACTGGCCGCTGTCCTTTAATTAGGATGGAGCGTGCTTAGCTATGGCCTCCCGCAGGGCTCCCTAAATGTCCATTAAACCCGCCTGTGTGCGCTGTGGCTCCCCGCAGCCGGCCAGGGGCCACCAAGGCCACGGAGCCCCAGCCCCGATCTGGCTCCCGAGTCTGAGAACAGCCTCCAGGAGAAAACGCCAACCAGCCAAGATTCCTGGCAGCCGCTCAATCCGGCAAATTATCTCTTGCAAATGACTTCTTAAGACTGAAATCCGGGCAGGACTCCGCAAGTTCACGGGCGTCTGTAATCTGCCGGTGTTCAGCCGCCTGGACACAGCCGAGGGCAGGCCGCTCATCTGTTTGTGCGGGATGTTGCAGAAACCGCGGCCGCCCTGGTCAGCAGGGTGCCTCCTCTGCTCCTTCTCCTCTCCTCGTGAAACGGTGGTTACGGCCAGGAGGACCGGCGCCAAACCCCTCTGGCCGTCACCAGGAGACGGGGTGTCAGGAGGGACAGGAGCCATGCAAGCACCGTTTCTGCTGGGAGGGGCCCCAGGTGTGTCCGGACCCTCCCTGTCCCGAGGGGCGCCCGTCTGAGGCTGTGCACGGGCCCGAGGCAGGCAGGGGTGCGGGATGCGGCAGAAGGGTATCCGATCACCAGGCACAGGTCACGGGCAGGCGGCCAGGAGCCCAGATGGAGACCTGGTGCTCACCCCAGTCACACAGATCAGAGAGTGGGGGAGGTGGGAGCCCTCGTGCCAGGGCTGAGACTCGGATTCCAGGGCAGCCCTGCAGCGGACTGTGGGGACAGCAGGTCCCAAAGTGGCCGCACAGAGCCGGCCCTGTTGCATGCTGCTTGCCCAGCCTCCCTGTCCACGGAGATCTCCTGGGAGGGACCCACACCCACGAATACGCTGGTCTCTGTCACTTTGTCTCCCTTTGGTCACTGCAAGGACGGAGGCTCATGGCCCTGCTGGTGGCCCATCAGTGTCTCCTGCTGTCTGTCCTCTCCCCGTTCCCTGCCCCACGTTTCTGTTTTCTCTGCTGCTCGTGCTTGGTGTCTGCACAGCAGTGACAGCCCAGGCTTGCTCCCAGGGCTGCACTCTCCCTCCCGCAGAAAGCACCCCGCGGGGGTGTTCGTCTCCCCTGCTTCCCCATCTCCCATGGCCTCCTCTCTCAGAGCCTCCCCGCCGAGTCCGGGTGGCTCCCCGTGTCTCACAGTTGGAAGCCCCGGGTGACATCCCTCCCCTGCACATGTATAATCAGCAACTCCAGGAAATCTCTAGGGGTAGGTGGGGAGGGGGGAAGCAGATTAAACAAGGAGTGTAGGGAGAGGCAGGCAGCAGGGGTATTAATTTTTCTTTAAGAGTTTTCAGGCTGCTGTTCAGTTCCTGGTCTATATAAAAATGCAGGCACAGGCTCTGGGAAAACGATACCTGTCTTTCAATGATACCCTTCGCACGTCAATTTGGACATCTGGTCTACTCACATCGAGTGTGCTCTTGCTCTCTCTCTCTCTTTGGGAATCCCTTGCAGCATTCTGGGCTTTTTCACTCGAAGAATAATGGTAGACAACACACACTCAGGCCAGGCACTGTGCTAACGGCAGTATCTTGTTTCATCTCATAACAGCCCTATGAAGTGGATGCCACTGTTATCTCCATTCTACAGATGAGGAAATAGGCACAGAGAGGTTAATTAACTAGCACAAGGTGGCCTAGCTGGTGAGTGGTAGAGCTGGGATTTGACCTAGGTGCCTGGAACCAGAGTCTGCTCGTAAAGAGGGGAGTCATCTGTCCCTGTCTCAGCTCAGCCTCCGGAACCCACTCCGTGAGGGTGGCCCAAACCAGCAGACCACGGGACACCGGGAGGGGAGGGGGCGGTGTGGGAAAGACCTGCTCCTCACACACACACCTGCATGTGGGGGAATGGAACATAAACGGGGGGGAGGCTCGCCCATCGCCAGTCAGGATGGGGTTTCAATCCTCCCCATTTCATCTGGCTTTTCTCTTCTGGAAGAAATCCTGACATTTCTCTCTTCTTCATCTCCTCCTCCTCCTCCTTCCTCCTCCTCTCTCTATTTTGGCTTTTACTCCAAGGGGCAGTGGGCCCAGGAGGCAGTGGAATAAACACCTGGAAGATTTGCTTCCCTGGCCACATCCTGAGCTCAAACCAGGTGGCATCCTTAGGCGCTGACAGTTGATTGCGCTAGAGAAAAGCGTGGGCAGTTCCAACAGCAAGATTTTCTGGCAAGAAAGGAGCGAGGGGAGTTTGCGCCCGTGCAATCTTGGCGGGGGAGTCTCTTCCTAAAACCTAAATTGAGTTTTCTCAACCTACCTGTTGCTTTCATTGTAGAGGCGCCTGGAGATGGCGGGATGCGGTGAAGCCTCATTCTGGGGCAGTAGGAGCAGCAGGACCCTCCAGGTCGGAGTCCGGGGAGAACGGTTGCCAGGGTTGTTGGGGAATTACCCAAACTGATGCAACCAGGACATGTTTGTTGAGCGTGTAGTTGCCCTACCCCTGTAAATTATTCCAAATCTGATGTCAAGTCTTCAATTCATGACATGCTTTCACGTGTCTTCCTAGCCCTTATTGCAAAGGTAGCTTCCTCCGTAGTCCGCACGAGCCCATTACTATCCACTAAACTCTGCACTTTATTCAAATTTCACTAGTTTTCACTAATGTCTTTTTTCTGTTCTACAATCCTGTTCAGAATACCATATTATATACACTGTGTGCTGGAAACTTTTTTGACCACGACCCAAATTTAGAAATACATTTTACGTCACTTGACAATATACCCTTTTATGGGCACAGAAAATACTTAACTTTCAGCAACCGGGATATATAACTAGATATATATATCTAGGGTATTCTATTCTATTCTGATTTGTTCTTTTTCATTCCATTCCTTATATCCCATCCCATCTCATCTCATCCCATCCCATCTCATCCCTTTCTATTCCAACAGAAAAATACTCTTCAAGATGTGATAAATTGAACCCACGAATGGATCACTCAGTACCAGCATTTAAAATCTCATCTTGCGTGAGGACGTTCTCTCTCATGGCTTTTGCCACAATGTGTAACAATTCTGTTTATCTCCTGGACCCAGTGTGAGCTCTTGGTTCTGTGGGATGGTGCCTTGATTTTTCCTTGGACCCTGACACTGGGCATTGTCCCTGCTGTGTTTGCTCTGTAAATGCCCATTACCTGGATGGCTCCATGCAGACGTCCTTTTTTCCCCCCTATTTTCTCGCATTTTGTTATAACTGTCTTTTTTTGCAGGGCTGGGTGCTCAACCAGGTTGTGTCCACTTTCTCTGGCAATGTGGCTGGTCAGTAACGGAATATTTGGAGACACCAGGGCTCAGAACTAACCAGTCTGGCATGCTTGTGAAGGGTTTTGCCTAGGCAGTGGAGCACGAGAGAGGGGTGCTTCCCCACTGAGGTTCTAAGGCATTTTAAGAGTTAGATTTGCACGCAACCCCAGTGCCTGGAAATGAATGGGGTGTTTTCAGTTGTAGAAACGATTGGGGTAAAGATAAATGTACTGCCATGCCTGGGACAGTCCCTCGTAATGGATTGCCTTGCACAAAACGTCAATGATGTCCCCTATTGACATTCTCCGCCAAGACCGACTGAAATTGGAAATCGGGTGATGGGGGTGTCTGTTTTGTCCTCCATGGGCTTTCCTTCTTTTCAAATATCAGTCAGTAAGCATTAAACTTGGTGGGGGGGCTGTCCCTGGGACAACTGGTGGGCACATTTAAGAGAACCGCCAGGCCCTGGACTCCCTAGGCTGCAGGAGGGACGAGTCCTGACACATCCACGCTCCCCGGGTCCCCACTGATGGAATGCACTGCAGGCTCTAATTACCACGAGGAGAGGGAGCCACGCCCCTTCTGGGTAAATTGTCTACAGTCACTCCCCGGCACGCCTTTCTAATCACTGCCCCACCACAAGGAACGCTTCCCCTTCCCTGCACACACACACGTGGGGCTCAGGCTTTCTGGGAGTTTTTCCCTGCAAATGGGTCTCCGTGAGTGGGTTCCTCTGCTCCTCCCCAGACATCTGCATTGGTCAAGCATCGGGGGCCCAGTGGCTCAGGCCAACGCCCTGGGTCTCCCTTGACTCGATCTCTCCCCACCACCAGCCCAACAGCACAGCTATCTCCATGGATCTGCTTCCAGAAGGCACCTTGCATGGGTCCATTGGCCCCATCTCCCTGCCTCTCCCCAGCATCAGCCACCCTTGCCTTGCGGCCCCAGTGGTTTCCCAGCTTCTACTCTAGCTCCACACAGCGGTCAGAGGGACCGTGGAAGAGAGAAAATCAGACCATGTTTCTCCACTGCTCAGATCCCTTCAATGGCTCCCATCACATGTACGTTGAAATTCTTCACTCTGGTCTCTGGCTGCCTCTGTAACCTTACTCCACTCGGCTCACACAGGCCTGGCTCTTTTTTCAACACCCAGGTCCTTTACCCACTCAGGGCTTTTGCTTTTGCTGCACTGACCCCATCTGAGATTCTCCTTGCTTGGTTCTGAGCACTTCTAGCTCCTCCTCATCCTTTGGGCTCAGCTGAAAAGACACCTCCTCCACGAGGCCTTCCATGATTACCTCGTCTACAGAGGTCTCCGCCCCCTTTTCACCATGCATCACACCACCCTACTTTATCCTCTTCTTAGCACAGATTATTGTCTGTAATTGTCATGTCTGTCTGTTGCCCCAATCAAATGTCAACTCTGGGAGGATAGAGACTGTGCCCCATTCACAATTGTAGCCCGTGTGCCTCAAATAGGTTTCAGTCGACATTTGGTGAATGAACAGTAATAATAATTAAAATATATCTAGGGTGCATATGACGTGCCAGTACTGTTCTAAGACTTTTACGTACCAAACTCCTTTAATTCTATCCTAAGTCCATGAAAGAGGCTACTATTACACTCCCAGCCTAGATAATGAAATGGAGTCACTGGGGGGTAAAGTGACTTACCCAGGGTCACCTGGCTGGTCAGTGGCAGGCGGGGTCTTGACCCCGTGCAGACCAAATTTAGATTCTTGGTGCTTCCGCCCCGTGCTTGGCTGCTGCACACCACGGGGGTGGATGGTCCGTCAACAATCCTGGGGCTGTGATTCCAGAAGGCACGCGATCAAGTGGCAGGGAGAGACAAATCTGCAACAGTAACAGATGCCTGTGCGGGGATGGGGAGCCTAGGCGTGCGGGAGGGTGTATTCGTTTCCTAGGGCTCCTGTAACAAGTGGTCACAAACGTGGCTCATTGGAACAACACAGATCTTCTTCTCTTAGGGTTCTGCAGGCCAGAGGCTATAGTCCCTTTCCCTGGGCTAAAGTCAGGGTGGCAGCAAGGCTGGGTCCTTTCGGGGGCTCCAGGGAAGAATCCATCTCCTTGCCTTTGGCTTCTAGTATCCATTGTGTTCCTGCATTCCCTGCTCGTGGCTCCTCCCTCCAGCTTCAGGGCGCACCGGCTCCATCCCTGCTTCTGCCGTTATACTTTCTCGGACTCTGAGAGTCCCTCTTGTAAGGACCTTCTGAACACCTGTGTGGTTCTCTTGGGGCCATGCAGGCAATCACCTTCCCATCTCAAGTTCCTTCACTTCATTACACCTGCAAAGTCCCTTTTGCCCTGGAAGGTAAAAATGCACAAGTTCTGGGGACGAGGACATGGACGTATATGGGGGGGGGGTGCATTATTCAGCCGACTCCAGACTGTGGTTGGCAATTTGAAATGGGCGGTGGGGGAGGACCTCGCTGGGCAGACGGAAGCAGCCGAGGCAGTGGGCCACGGCCTCCTGGGGGCAGAGCCTGCAGAACGAGCACAGTGAGCACAAAGCCTGCGGCGGGTGTGTGCCTGGCATGGTCCAGCAAGCCCGGGCAGGCCTACGGAGCTCGGCCGCGTGGCGAGGGGGCCAGAGGTGGGACAGGAGGTCACAGAGGCCATGGGGGCGGGTCCTCAGCGCCGTGGCAAAGACCTGGGGTTTTACCCCGAGTCGGTGGGAGCCAGGAGGCCTCTGAGCAGAGGAAGGACAGAAGCTGACGCAGGTTTTCACAAGCTTTCTCGGGCTGCCAGGTGGGAAATCCTCTGTTTGGAGCAACGCTGGAAGGATGGAGGCCTGCTGGGGAGCTTTTGCGGCAGCCTGGGTGAGTGAGGCCGGCGGCTGGGGCCAGAGGCTGTGATGTGTTCCCCGATTCGCCTTCAGAACCAGACACGCGCTCCCTGCTGCCCGTTGGGCTGGTGCGGAGAGGTCAGGGTGGAGTCCCTCCCTAGGGAATGCCCCTGGCCCGACGGAGCTGCCTTGCCTGAGGTCCTCCCTGCGAGACGTCCCTTTCCAAAGACTGGTAAAGGCAGGGCTATAAAGATTCGGCCCCCTTGACTCAGTTCAGTGCAGCTCTGAAGGGCCAGCGCAGCTCCAGACCTCACAGGGTTGACTGCGGGGCCGCACCTAGAATGTGCGAGGCACAGGTAAATGGGTGCACACAGACACGCATGCGTGCGCGCACACGGACCAGTCCCGGCCCCCGCCCCCGCCCCTGCCCTCGCCCCCCGTCTCTGTCTACACAAACAATTTGTTTAAAAAACGTATTTCAAGATTCCTAGGCCCATGTGAGGCATAGTGATTTATCCTTGAAGGTCTAGAATAATGGGGTAGAGAATATTTATTTATTTATTTATTTATTTATTTATTTATTGTCCAATCTGAGTACACGAAGGTTCTTCTCGGAGTCAAGGCCCCATCACTCCCTGGTCAGATCCATATTACACAAGAAAAATAGAACAAACCGAATGCAAAGCAACACATGGGAAAACTAGCAACATAATCACCCACTTCTGTTCCTTCCTTGAGCAAGTATTGACCGCGTACTTTTGCACATAACCCCGTCTGGCTTCCAGGACACAGCAGTGAACTAGATACATGGATCCATCTGTTCTTGCGAAGTTCCAGTTCAGGAGGTTAGACAATACACAGCTAAACAAATAAATACACAGAAAATTCCAGATTGTGAAAAATGCAGGACAGGAAACAGAATGGGGGATGGGATAATAATGAGGGGGTGGGGCCACTGTCTCATTTTGGGTGGTCTGGGAAGGCCTTTCTGAGGTGACATGCAGGCCGAGTCCCGCAGGATGAGAAGGGGCTGCCGTGGGAGATCTGAGGGAACAGTGTGCCAGGCAGAAGGAACAGCAGGGCAAAGGCCCAGAAGAGGAAACAGGGCCTGAGAATTGAAGGACCAGAAATGAGGCCAGTGTGCATGAGACATAAAGTGTAAGAGTGGCTGGAGATGGGGACAGAAGAAGAGGGAATAGGGATGTCATTATGACTTTGGTGACCGAGGGCTTTGTGTCCAGCCCTATGCTCCAGAGACCGGGAGAACCTTCCCATTATTGCAGCTCATGAAGAGCCCTAACCTTCTCCCTTAAATCTCCATCAGCTGTGGCAGGTTGCCTCTGCTGGCTGCCACCCGTTCTCTGTTTATCAAAGGCTCTTGCAGACACATTAAAACATATTAACCCGGCCCCAGGCGGGCTGAGGAGTCACGGAGAGCTTCGAATCAGAAGGAGCCGTTGATCATCATTACCCTAAGATACGCCTGCTTTCTCTTTGTTAAGGAATTAGACACAATACTTTAATCTTCAAAAACAGGTAAATAAAACTTGATCTCTCTACCGAAACAGGACCCCAAGGGAAATACATGTTTTACAGTTCCGGCAGTTGGGGCAATATTTCCACATCCCCTTTTGCTTGCGTCAAGGGTTAGACTTTGCAAAAATATTTTCTCATGCACGAGTTCATTTGTACTCATCGAAATGTGTGGAAGGTATTTACGTGTGACACATATTTATAATTCTTTTCCAGATCAAATAAAAAAAAGCCTACAAATCCTCCGTTGTGCATACTTTCTGGTAAGCACGATGACACACTTTTGCATTTTTTCCCTCGTCTTCCGTTTTATCCCTGCCTTTCTCCATAGTGTATGCTTAACACGACAAACCCATGCCCCCACCCCTTTCATTCATGAGCATGTGGCAGGGGCATCTGTGATTTTTGTCCACCCAGCATCCACTCCTCCTCCTTCTGGCAGCTGTGCTCTGATTTTCTTTTGGGTAGACGATTCCTCCCCTCTTCAATCCACTAGGCTCCAGTTCTAGATTTGGCCTCGTGCCCCAAGCCTCGACAATCAGAGAGTTCTCCCTCTCTTCCCCTACCCACACTCTCTTAGGTCAAAGTGGTTCCTGGGTGGCCAATGGAACTCAATGCCAGACTCGGTTTGATTTACTGGAAAGAGTCTCTCTCTTTTCTCAGGACTTGTTTCTGTGAGGCTGTGAGCCAGGCCACAGAACAGAAAGGTCCTGTTTGTGTGTGAGGTCAATGCAGAGGAAAGCAGCCAAGTATTGGAGAGAAGTGGGGCCTTGTAGACATTATTAGCACTCCTGGATCCAGCCATGCCTGAAGCCATTACCCCTGGAGCAGGTTTTCTCAACCTCAGAACGATTTTACACTTCCGGATTGGATCTTTCTTTGTTGGGGGGACTGTCCTGTACATTGGAGGACATTTAACAACATCTTTGGCCTCTACCCACTAGATAGCATGCTGCACATTCTCCCCCACCTCCTCCTTTGCCCCCCAGTGACAACCCCAAGTGTCTCCAGACATTGCCAAATAGCCCTGGGGGCGTGTATGTAAAATTGCCTCCATTAAGAATCACTATCTTAGCCGGCCCCTAGTTAGTATGTCAATAAATGTCCTTTTTCGCTTCTGCCTGTTTGAGTTGGGGTTTCACACTTGTCTCCACGGGGAAAGCATTAGCTTTAGGGTGCAAGGTGGCATCTAACGAAGGGGGCTAGATGGCTACAGCAAGGGACGGGATGGGACGGGACGCCCTGCTGCCAAGAAGCCAGTTCAGGCTGCAGCGAAGCATTTTCATGGTCTGCAGCTGCATCCGAGGGGTGAGACAGAGAGCGTCTGAACTCACCTGGTGGGTGATGAGAAACTGTCTCATGACTGCCTCCCAGGGAGAGAGGGAGGAGAGTGGGGGCCGGGCCGGGCCAGGGGCACCTCCTCGCAACCTGCCATCCTCTTGCGCTCCAGGAGGGTCATAAGACATTCTGCCAAAACTCAGAGGAGCTGCGGTTCCAGCCTTGCCCAGGAGGCCTGCGCCAATGCATGCAAGCCCCCCAGGGTTCCGTGGTGCATTTGCTCCCTGCAGTTATTATGAAAACTGGGTCATGTCTGTGGGGTGATGAAAACAACATTTGGCCACTACAATAACCAGTCCTAAACACATATAGGGGGAGGAGGGATGGGGCTTCAATCATCTGCACAAGAAAAACCAGGGGAAAACATCCCTGACTCAAGTAGATTTTTCCAATTTCTAAATAGCTGGCATTTTCGAAGCCACACATCCAAGACTTCCGGTTGTTAATTTCCGTCGCGAGAGCAGGCACTTAAGAGCACCGTGGGTTACAAAGCTGACTGTCATATCCGCCTCAGCGCAGGGTTGGGGAGGGCTGTCCTGGTCACAGCCAATCTGGAACTCTTGCTTGGAAATCCTGGCCCTTCTCCCCAGGTCCCACGGGGAGCCCAACATGTACACAATAATGATGTGGGGATCCTGGCACATTGAGGTTTCATCTCCGAGACCGTCCCCTAAGGAATATTGTGGCACTCCATTGCTCTCCCATGAGATGGTGCTGGAGGTGTGATGTTGGCCTTGTCTCAAGTCCAGAGAACCCAAAGGTGAGAAGGAAGAGGAGGGCACTTCAGTGGGGAGGTCGGGAGCCAGGACGTTGAGGCAGGAGCTCATTCCTGGGCTTTGGGAAGATAGAGGAGAGCCAAGAGCCTGGGACCCACTTTAGCCTTTAGGTTTTCCTTTCCTCCAGGGAAGACTGAAATTCACACCATCTCTGATCTCTGATGAGGGAAAGGTCGAGGGCTCCCGGGTTCCTGTCCTCGGCTCGGGACCCCCAGGTTCACCACTTCCTTGATCTTGAAGTAATTCAGGACTGGGGCTAAATTGAGGCAGGTCAGGCACTCGCCTTGGGCACAAAAATTTGGGGGGTGCCCCCAAATCTCAGTAATACAGATAAATATGATTTTAAGGCGATATTTTAAAAATCAAAACTAACGCAAAAACAATCTGCAATAAATAAACTATCAAATTTTAAAATAAAGTCAGGCTCTGTTGTTAAATTAGGAGTTAAAATTTGAGATGTATGCCTCTAACTTCCTGATTGACTGCTAAACCAATCCTATTTTTAAGTATTATGATGAGACCCGTGGCTTATTACATAAATAGAAGCCCTAACCAGCTAATTTATATCAGGAACAAATCGTGATTTTTTTTTTTTCTGAAACTGCTGAACCAGATTTTCACAATATTTTATGACGTGAATAGATATGATGTTTGAGTTATTCATTGATAGAAATGCCCATGTGAGTTAGCGGACAACGGAAACAATCAAAATAATTAAACCCTAATCTCACTGACAAACCAGTTAGGATCCAGCCACCAAAATTCTTGCAGTCAACTCAAGATCTTCACCTCTTCTGTCCCATAGAACCCTCCTTGAGTGAAACGAGGAGTATTTCTCAGGTCTGTAAAACCCAGAGAAGAAAACTCATTTTATGATCTGAAGGGAGATGAAAAGCATATTTTAACAGCGCATTTCAAATGCATTCCGTGCTCATCACAGAAGCATCCAGTCCCTACATCATTTAGAAAGCTGCAGGAGAGCGAGTCATGAATGTGGAATACGCGAACGATTCATTTTGCTTTTCTAGAAAATGCAACGGAGCCAGAGAAAGCCTCACAAAAGATCTAAAGACAAAATCTCAGCTGTTTGCAAAGTCAAGGCCATAAAGAGATGATTAAGCAAAACAACCTGAGATTCAACCTGAACAGAATTGAACGTTTTAATTTTTTAAAAGGTGGAGAAAATGCCATAAAAGGGTGTCTGCGGGTTAAGGAAACGCTATGAAGATGAGAACGATGGGCTCTGGGCTGCTCACGGCTCGGTCCCCGGAGTGTGAAATTAGCGACTGAGGCGGATTTCACAGGCACTTCGGGGGAGCGTGGCAGTGTGGCGCTGGCGGATTTGCGACAGGGGCCTCCCCGCCAAGTCCTGCCCACTTGCAAGCTGCTGCCGGTATTCATGCGGAGCACAGATAATCCCGAGTGTCTGGAGCGTTTTGCGTTTATATCGAACGCAGCCTCTCCTTCCGTGGGGGTGAGTCTAGCCCATGGGTGGAGGGCCCGGGGGAAGCGTCGCGAGACTAACATTCTCACCCAAATCCCATTTTCTCTTTTAAGAAAAACCCCATCCATATGGATTACATTCGTTGGAAATGGTTGGGAAAATGTATATAAAAAGGGAATATGGTTAAAAACGTTAAACCTTAAAATATCCCCAAGAGCAACAAGGAATTCTGAGTCTTGAGTTTTAGGTCTGGAGCAATTGATGGGGACGTCCCCGTCACACCACTCACCGTCTGGAGAGCGGGCTTGGGGAGGTGGAAGAGCAAAGAGAAACCTCGGGAAACAGTGAATGGGGGGGGGGTTTCCTCATTCTCTTCCTGTCTTGGGTTCCTGCAGGTGGTTTCACACAGCAACCGAACATGGGTGGGATTATTCCTTGTCACACTCGCACCTGGCCGAGGTTAGGTGGGCAGAACTGAGCTCGGTGCCAGATAAAGTGATTTTTCTTGAACTCCGCTAACAGGCCCCAGAATTCAGTTACCCCAATAACTGGAGAAAACAATTGTCTCGGGAGAAAATCGGAGTCATTTTGGCAGCCTTGGAAGCACTTTGAACTGTTTTATTGATTAACTTTTGGGAGCATTATATTTTCTAAATACGACCCAATATCAATCATTAACAAGTCACTTCCCTTTCAAAGGCAGTGTTCTCCCTCCTACGGCCTCCTTGCTGTTGTCAGGTGTTGGACACCGCCCAGACCCGGTTTGAATTTTGAACAGTCTTATGGAAAATGTGAGATAGTGTGAGGAATCGGCTCACAGCTCGGCCCCACACACTGTAACAAACTTGGGCTGACATTGGCTTAAACACTTGCAAAGTATGTGGGTTCCCATCACTCAACACGTGAGTCAGCAATCCAAAGAGGTCTCCAAGGACTGGATCCTTTCCATCTCGGCTGTGGTCTCCTGGGTGGGCTTCTGCCGGAGGCTGGAGACCTTCCTTGGTACTGAAGGTCACTGCGTGCAGAGGAAAGAATAAGGTGCAGAAAGCTTTGGAAACTTTCTCAGAGGAGCAAGCAGGAGATTTTCTAGAAAAGTCCAGCAAACCCTTTCTGGAATATTCTTGGCCCCAACTGTGTCGTCCGTGTGCTTTTGATGAAATCACTGCCAAAGGAAATGGATGGGGTCACCCTCAGACCAGCACTCTCACCGGGGGGGGGGGGGGGCGGGGGCGGCCAGCTCCTCCGAGTCCCATGGGACGTGAGGGAAGCAGGAGGTTCCTGAGAAGTCAAGGACCTTTTCTGGGGGCGGGGGGTGAGCGGTCGCAGATGCAGTAGACAGTCAACCGTCCCCACTGCTGCCTAGGAAAAACCCGCCACCTCCCCTCCACTACCCTCACTGAAGGAAAACTCTGTTTTCTTCTCACTCACCACTCACACCAAACCCTTCTGGGACCAGATGTGGGCTTCTCTCCACACGCGCCAATTCTGCGACACCAGCTCGGTGTCCTATCACTCAGCTCAGGTCTGACGCTGTCTACTTGGAGACCCCAGAGCTTAAGGGTTCAGTCTCACAAGACCACCCCCACTTCAGATGCCAATCACAAGTCCCAGGCTGTCCCCTGTACTTCTGGCCGACAGGCTATAATTTGGGGTTCCCACGCCCTCCTCCTTGAATTTGATAATTTGCTCGAATGGCTCATAGAACTTGGGGAAATACCTCCTTTTGTTTACTGGTTTATTATAAACGGCATAGTAGAGGGTACAGAGGAACAGTGAGATGAAGGGACACATAGGAGGATCTGGAAAGGTCCTGACTGTGGGCCCTTCTGTCCCTGTGGAGTTGGGGTACATCCCCCCCAACATGTGGATGTGTTCACCAGCCCAGATGTTCTCCGAACCCCCTAGTTCAGGGATTTTTATGGAGGCTTCATCACTCAGGCACGATCCATGATTAGCTCAGGCTGAAATTTCCAGACTTCTACCTCGGCTTGGTCTTTCTGGTGACCAGCTGCCATCCAGGAGGCCACCAAGAGTCACCTCATTAGAATAGAAGGCATGTCGATCACCCGGGAAATTCCAAGGAATTTAGGAGCTTTGTGTCAGAAACAAGATCGAAGGCCAAATATCAGGACAAACCAGGGGGAACATCTTCAAATATCCCTTCTTCCTCAAGGGTTGGTGTCTGATACGCAAAAAATAATGTCACAGATGTGGAAATGGAGACACAGAGAAAAGCAATAACTCACCCAAGTCCCCACAGCCAGTGAGTGACAGAGCCAACCTTCAGTTCTACGCAGCTTCGCTTGTGACCTGGCAACCAGTACCCTCCTGGGGAAACTGAGGCCTGACTTGTCATATATTATGGCAGCATGTCGGCCGATGTCTCAGGCTGTTAGAAGTCGGTGGGGAGCAAACGCATCGTCCACACATCGTCGGTGGTGGGAGTGTAACATGGTACCACCACTTTGAAAAACTCTTTGGCCATTTCAGAAAATTAAAATGTACATCTGTTCCCTGACCCAGTAATTCGACCCCTGGGTATGTAAGCAAGAGGCATGAAAACATAGCCACAGAAAGATAGGACAAACGCGTTCACAGCAGCTCTATCCATAATGGCCCTCAATGGCAAACACCCCAAGTGTCCATCAACAGGATAATTAATAAATTAATAAACACATAATATTAATATCCATACAGTGGAATACTACTTAGCAGCAGAAAGGGACCCACTTCGGAGGCATGCCACAGCATAGGTAAAGGTTATTATCAAATAGGTGTGTTGTTTTCAGACATGTCTAAGATCAGAAGCCACTAACAGTGGTTGATTGTGAATGTGGACTGCAGGTCAGGGGGCAGAGAGCAAAGAGAGATGCTACATTCTCAGCCTTTTCGTACTTCTGCTAATTTGAAAAAAAACGTGTGTTATTTAATTTAATAAAACTTAAAGGGTCTGTTTCTTCTCTCTGCCCACGGACCCTCAGTTATCGCTCCAGGTAAATAAGTGCACTCCCCACTCGCTCAAGTTCCGCTTGGATATTTAAGAGTCCGATGAGCAGACAATAGAGATCAGCCGTATAGAACCACACAAGTCAGTCCAAAGCCAAGGAGATTAATCATCTAAGTGACCAGGACTTGGTGGCTCTGGCCTGAGAGTGGCTCAGCAGACGTGGCTCATTCCCTGGGGGGGACAAGATGGGGATATCTCATATGCGAATGGCCTTGAAGGTGAAGCCCCTGCACCCACAGGTCACGTGGGCCCCTGAGGGATGCCACCGCCAGCCCTGACAGAGTCCCAGCCAGGAGCCCGCAAAGGAACTGGAAAAGGTGAGTAAAGGAAGGTGTGCTGTTTTACGTAAATTAAGGATTCTCTGAGAAAATAGTTTCTCATGCTGATTGGCACTGAAGTCTCTGGAGGACTTCAAAATGCAGATGAAAACAACCTTTGCCGAACCAGGGCTCCGTGCTTCTGGAACTCTCCAGACAGGGAATCCAGAACTTCAAAAATAAGAGACAAAAAAAATTTAGAGGTTTGCCACTCATATTACATAAGTATTTATCATGTTCAAAGAAGCAGAACTTGGAATGCGATTTGTTTTATAGAAATTCTATTTGGACAGCTCTTTCCATAAATGTTTTAAGACCTGTCCGCGGTGCTAACCTGCCCATCATCGGGGTCCCACCCACCCTGGCTGTGCTCACACTCCATGGGGGATGGGATCCCCACTATGCAGTGTCACACCTGCCCCATGGTAGGAATCCAGGAGAAGCTTCTTGGGGGAGCGGTAATGAAAGGTTTCTTTGTCCCAATTTAATTTCCTTTCATCTGGTTTTCAAGGGCTATTATTATTATTTTAGGTAGATATTCCAGTAAGATTTGAGTAATCTTTTTTAAAAAATGTTATTTATTTATTTATTTTTATGAGAGTGGGAGGGGAGAGAGAGCTCAAGATCGAGCACAAGTGAGGGGGGAGGGGCAGAGGGAGAGGCAGGCTCCCTGCTGAGCAGGGATTCCCCCCCCCCCACCGCCAATACGGGACTCAATCCCAGGACCCTGGGATCATGACCTGAGCCAAAGGCAGACGCTTAACTGACTGAGCCACCCAGGCCCCCAAGACTGGGATAATCTTTTACGGTGTTTTGTTTGTCGTCGGTTGACTTTGTTTGTTTGGGGGCTGAGAACTCTATAAGCAGCAAGAACCTGCTCTGGTTGCCAGAATGGACATGTTTCAAGTGTGTTTGATGTTTCGGTCACCCTGCTGAGATGGGGCTTTAAGACACAGCTTCTGAGAGAGAGAACAAATTGTCCAGGCTTGGGTCAGTGGCCACCCCTTGAGGGGACCAGGCGCCTTGATTGGCACATGTTCCAGCCTGTATCCGATGGCGAAAAATTGGTTCCCCAAAAAGAACTGGACGGCTGTTATTGGGGAAAGAGAAAAATCCGATGGCGGTGTTCCATGGAAGCAGTGGTTCTCAACCCTACTGACTCACTCAACACCTGCCTTCGCGCGAACACTGTGTAACGCTGCCCACACTCCTGAAATGAAGTTTATGGATAACATGACCTACCTATACACGTAATTTTCAAAATCGGAATACTGTCCTGGCCATAACATCAAGGAGAAAGAGAAGGAACCTAACTTGTAGAATATTGCTTACAATCAAAATAATAGAACAGTCGAACTATACAAAATCAAAGGATAGTCAATGTGCACTCGGGGGGGCAGTTATACTCCAAGACTTAAAGAATAGGTGAGGTGTTTGCTTCTACTGTGGACGCATAAGTGCCTGGAAAAGCAGCAAGAGAGGGGCGCCCGGGGGGCTCAGTCGGTGAAGCGTCCAACTCTTGATTTCGGCTCGGGTCAGGAGCTCAGGGTCGTGGGATCCAGCCCTGAGTTGGGCTCCGCGCTGGGCGTGGAGGCTCCTTAAGATTCTCTCGCTCCCCTCTGCCTGCCCCCCCACCCCTCCTGTGCCCCCCTGCAAAAAGGTGGCAAGACATTCGGAAACCAGCCTGTACAAGAAATATTGGAAATGAAAGAGCCGATGTGGGGTGGACAGTGGAGTCAAACCTAGTCCGTGCGCGTTAACAGGTGCAAGTCCTTTGTGTCCCTAGGGTTGAGGCTGTTATTCATATACACGGCTCTTATGGAAAGATCCAGAAAGACACTTCAAAGCCATGGGGGACACAGGGGGGCTGTCTTGCACGTGGCAGGAGTGGTAGCAACCCTGGGCTCCTGTCCACGAAAGGCCAGTAGCCCCTGTAAGGAAAGCTTGGGGGCGATTTTGAAATGTGGTGGGTGTCTTAACTAGCTCACCAACCTAGATGATCTTCCCTTTCCTTGTCTTTGACTAGGTGATTTTACAATTCTGGAAAGACAAAAGTTAGTTTGTAGCAAACTGATTGTAACGCAAATAATTCCTGTTCATAGAAAACCATGTTATGTCCAGGGAGGGTTTAATTGACTTCCTTCCCCCGTTATGGAAGAAGCCAGTTTTATACGTGTTAATGAAATTCATTTCAACATTGCCAATGGCCTATAAGTGTGTTTGTACTTTGGATTTTTCTTTGATTTGGCTTTAAAACTTTTCTGGTTCTTTCATTCATTACTGAGTTAAATATAACCTTTGACACATTCTCTGAATGTTCGACAGTCGTGATTTTCCCTTTTTTAAAAAATCATTCTTTCACAATCCCCATCCTTGGGTGACTCCAAATTAATCCCACAACTTTTCAAACTCCCCATAAGACAATACTATACACATTGAGTCACTGCATTAACACACACACACACACACACACGCCAGACCTAAGGAAACCTCACTCATATTCTCTGATCTCCACACTGTCGCCGCATGGCACAAAGTTGACCGAATGCTACATGGCTTCTGCTTTACCAATGTTCCGCTTTGGGATTTTAGGGTCTGAAGGCTCACCCTCAGGGTGAGGTCCTTGAGATGACACGTTGCTCGTAGCCGTTTTGATTTGACCAACGTCCTCAGCTTTTTGGCTCCTGTCTGAGGAAAATCCCAACTCGAGATGACCCAGCGCCCTTTGGCACTTACGTGAAAGGGAATTACATCCCGTGTAATTCTAATCTTCTCGGCCACGGTTGTTTCTTTGGTGTCATGGGCGTATTTTTAAGCATCAAAAGGAAAAAGAAGGAGAAAATCTGAGACGACCACCCCCCAAGCCTGAAATCCTGTTAAACCTCGCACAAAACCAAACCCACCAGGGCTTGACCAAATTAGCTCGTAAGCAGAAAAGGGCACGATCGTCGTGGTGAGATTCTGTGGGTTCCTTTGTAATCCCACTGCCTTCCATCTGGATGACGGAGGGCAGGGAGGGGCTCCCGTTTTCCCTGTATTCTGGTCGGGCTGCGTGAGATGGAAGGGACTATGTTTTGATCTCTGGGGTCAGTGCTCATTTTCATAACCCTGGTCCTTTTAAGAGCAAGGGACAGAAATCATCGCCAAAGCCTTGCAGCAGAACATGGAAGGGGCTTGGACATTTTTGTGCCCTGCTGTTTAAAGTGATCGTCCTGGGGCGCCTGGGTGGCTCAGTCACTAAGCGTCTGCCTTCGGCTCAGGGCGTGATCCCGGCGTTCTGGGATCAAGCCCCACATCAGGCTCCTCCACCTGGGAGCCTGCTTCTTCCTCTCCCACTCCCCCTGCTGTGTTCCCTCTCTCACTGGCTGTCTCTCTCTGTGTCAAATAAATAAATAAAATCTTTAAAAAAAAGAAAAAAAAATGAAGTGATCGTCCTGACAAATTTAGGTTGTGCCAAGAGATCAGGAGGTCAGGGTGGGGAGGATGAGATCTCCTTCCTAAAATCCTTACACCCCAATCAAGATGGGACATATTACTAATATAGAGAAGATTGTCTGCCTAAAGAGCTTTTCTGAGGAATTTTACGATACCATAATAGTAATTGCTGTCAAATACTCAAATACGACAAAATACTCCAAAGTGTAATTTACATGCATGACCGTGTACGACTAACGTGTTAGTTCCCATACGTTGTATGGGTGTCTCTCTGTGCATCCCACCTCGTTCACACCATGCGAGCCCCCACCCCCTCCATTCAGGTTGCTTCTCTAACATCTTCTCCCTCTTGACACCGTTTTCGGCCACCCATCTAAATAATGCCTTCACCCTCTCCGCCTTCTTTTGCACCTTATTTCCTCCATAATACTTTTCACTTCTGGATGTTGTATTGCTTTTCTATGTATATATATATTTTTCTATATATATATTTTTTTGAAGATTTTACTTATTTATCTGAGGGAGAGAGAATGTGTGAGAGAGAGATTGCGAGAGTGTGCAGAGGGGCAGAGGGAGAGGGGGAGAATCTTAAGCAGACTCCACACTGAGTGTGGAGCCTGATGTGGGGCTCGATCTCATGACCCCGCGATCACCACCTAAGCAGAAACCAAGAGTCAGATGCTGAACTGATTGGGCCACCTGGGCGCCCTGCATTTCTATTTTGTTGTTGTTGGTGGTGGTCATTGTCATTCTTCCCATTAAAAGTTTAGGTCCTAGAGAGCAGGGATTTTGTTCTGTCCAGGGCCTAAGGGCAGACCTTGGTACATGGTAGGTTCTCAACCAGTATTCTTGAATGAACATGCCTCTACCGTGCTTTAAAGCACCCATCTAGACTCACCTTCTTGAGCCTTTTGGGGTGCCCGTGAGAGTCAGCCCCTCTTTCCTCAATAGCCTCATTATATTCCTGCATCTGACACATGCTTTTTGAGCCTCTGGCTGTGAGATTTAGCTTCGACAGGGGGGCTGCCATCAGGGCAGACAACAGAATCCCTGCCTCATGGAGCTGCCATTCCCTAGAGCCGAGGCCTGAGTGTGGAAGAGGAGGCAGTGCGTGAAGATGTTGGAAGAGCAAGTAGGTAGGCTGGGAGGCGGGACAGTCGTGGGGTGTGTTTCAGGGAACAGCCGGGCCAATGTGGCTGCAGGGGTGGGGAGCACAGAGTCGAGGTGGGTGAGGTTGGCAGGACAGGGGGTCAGCGCCCCGTAGCCCTGGTGAGAAGACAGGTCTTTTCTCTGTGGGAAGGCAACGGACAGAAACCTTCATCTCAACTCATTGCCTGGAGATGCCCTTCTCTCTCTTACTGGGGACTTCTGACAGGGAGGAAGCCTTCACGACATTTTATTTAATTTAATTTGGGCCGTTGATGCCTATCAAGCTATTCTCTTGCCCTCCCCGAGGGTCCTCCTCTTCCCTGCCCTTGACTCTCCCTCTTCCACCTGGTCTGTCCACACAGTGACAGCTCCCCTCTGACGCCGGGTCCCTAAGCCACCCAATTTCCTGTGCATTATTACAATGATTAAAACACAAAATCCAAGCACAGCTGTTATCTTTCTTGTTGATCCACAGAGAAAAGAAACAGGTGGAGAAAAGGAGAAAAGACAGCTCTGTGACGCTGGATCCTATCGTCCCAGCGCAGCGAGACAAAGGCCGGGCGATTCTCCGGTTGGCATGTGACGGTTCACCGGGCGCTTGGCACAAGGACGCTTTGAAACAATGACACCGCGTGGAGGCTCGCAGGGTTCTGTCTGGCGCTGGGGAGTCAGGGAGGGGACCGCTTATGTACGGGCTGAAGTACACCAGCCAACACTTATTGAGCACTTACGGTGTGCCGGGCACGCTCTAAGCACGCACAGGTGTTCCTCTAACCCTGACGACGGCCCTTGGACTGGGGCAGTCGTATTAGCCGTGTCTCATAGAGGGACAACCGAGGCCCAGGATGGTGAAGGGCTTGCTGCTACTTGTTCCGCAGCTAGCGAGAGACAGACCCTGGATTTGGCTGCAGCCTGTTTACTGCACCTGCTGTATCGGAGAAGCCCCACGCTGGCGGAGGAAAGCAGATAATGTGTTAGAATCACGGAAATCAGGATTCCATGCTCTCCAGCCCCTTCTTATATGTGACCATGTACCACGGAGCTGGGCTGCCACTCAGGCACTCCCAGTGTGTGGAAAATTCGTCTGCTGCTGACTCTGGCATCTGTGTGCATGGGCACATATGTGTGTGCGCGTGTGTGTTTGTGTGTGTGCACGTGTGCGTGCGTGTGCGCGCACGCATGTGTGGCAGTTAGGAGCAGCATGTCCGGACTCAGACAGCCTGGGCTTGCATCCAGCAACAACCTCGGGAACATTGCTTACACCCTCTGTGCCTCAGTTTCCTGCTGTCACGTGCTGACATCAGCCCCTGCCTCATAACGTCGATGTGGGGCCCTGTGAAGTTTAGATGGGGGCCCAGCACAGGGTGAGTGCTGGCTGAATGCTCCGGGATTACTGTTGTTCATCGTCCCCCTCACCCACATCTCTGTGGTGCATGCAGCCTGAACCCCCTCTCCCCGGGGACGGCTTCTCTCCTGGGCACAGGGGAGAAGCATCCTGACTCCTCTGGCACCTGATCGGGTGACCCTGGGCCGGGTGCTTCACCTCTGTGCCTTGGTTTCCTCCTCTGGAAAATGGGGCAACAATCACCCCTACTACACGGGCCTGCTGTGGGGATTAAATGAGTTCTAGGAGCACTCGGGGTCATTAAGGCTGAGTTGGATTGCCCTTTCCCGGATCTGCATTTGGTGACTTCATGTTCGCACGTTGTCTCCTTAGTGAGGCCTCCCTGACCGTGTATCTGACAGAGCTCTTTGCCCAGCCCTGGTCACTCTCCCTCCTAGCGTTGGCAATGCACAGTGAGGGGCCAAATGCAGCCTGTTGTCCGATGGCGTCAGGGCCGCTTGTCCTACTGGGTCTCTCTGTCGTCATGACTGCAGATGCCATTCATTCTGCCTCCTCTTCTGTTCTTTTTTTTTTTTTTTAAAGATTTTATTTATTTGTCAGAGAGAGAATGAACAAAAGTGCACACGAGCAGGGGGAGGGGTAGGCAGAGGGAGAAGCAGGCTTCCCGCTGAGCAGGGAGCCCGATGTGGGGCTCGATCCCAGGACCCTGGGGTCACGACCTGAGCCGAAGGCAGACGCTTCACCGACTGAGCCAGCCAGGCGCCCCTCTTCTAGTCATTTCTGACAAGACACATGGGTTTGCTTGGGGTAGCGGAGAGCAAAGTCGGGGGCCAGAAACGTGACCTATCTCAAACCCTGCAGTTGCGCTGGGGATCCACTTAGGGACCAAGACCTTCCGGGTCCTGGCTTGTCCTGACATAACCCCTCCCCTGCCTTTGCCTCAGTGTCCTCTACACGGTGGGGACAGAAGGGCTCACCGGTCACCTCCCCCAGTACCAGCCTGGTCTCTTCGATGTAGCCAGACCCATCACTGGGTACACCAAACCCATGTCCCGCTGCTCTCCAAATGCTTCTAGGGCTTCACTGTGCCCTATAAATAAAGACAAAAGCTCCCACATGGGCCGTGTCAGTTGGGGTTGGTTTGACTGTGAGTAGCAGACGCTCAAAGTGGTCTAAATACAGAAGAAGAAACAGAGAAAAGGCTCGTGTGTCTGCGCCCAGTAAGCCTGGGAAGAACGTCGGGCGCCATCAGAGAGGTAGTGACGGTCACATCCCGTGGGGCTGGCAGGTTGTGGACTTCACTCTGGGAGTGGGGAAGAAGCCGGAGGCTTCTGAGCGGGTGATACCACGATTGTGTGGACTTTGACAGATGTGCTTGTCTTAGTCTGCGTGTTACATTTGTTTGAACGACAGCTTGGTTAGTATCTGCCCTTCCGCCCTCTACCCCAAATGGACCATCTACGATGGCAGGGACTGTGCCCATTTATTTCTCAGCCGCGTCTGTCCTGCTTCCAGCACATTGCTGGGCACAGCGCGGTCAATACTGATTTGTTAAGGCAAGAGAAAAGGAACGGATTGAACGTTTAGTGTAGACAGCAGGGCAGCCCTCTCTCTGCCTGCTTTCCCCAGGTCATACGTGTAAACCCCGGGTGGACTGGCTCCATCATCTCGCGGGCGGTGTCCGCATCTGATGTTTAGCACATAGAAATCTATCAGGAGCAACCGCCTTGATCCTGAGGTTGACCTCGTGTTGAGCAGGAATAAGTAATGACTCAAGCGACTTGGACAACAATTCAACCGTCTCTCCCTTGCCTTGAAGGAAAGTGGCTAAAGAGACAGAGAGGCCTTTGGGGAAGCGGTTCCAGCGCTGTGTGTCACCCCTGAGGAGAGACGTAACTGGGGGATGATTTATTGCAGCCTTCTGGTGTGGGAAGAGCCCGTGGCTTGCAGGGGAAAATAGCTCTTCCGCGGCCACCGGCCTGGAGAGTTGAGCGAGCATTTGTACTTTGTTTGGCTGTACAGAAACTCTGAGCTCCTTTCCTGCGCTCAGCACACTTAACACCTTATAAGGTGTCCGGCTCCTGCACCTGCCAGCCTCCCTTGCAGCTAGGGCCAGGGCAGACGACTCCGGCTGTGCTCGTCACCTGCACCTACATACACAAACTTTCAACGGGAGTCTTGTCATGTTGAGAAATAGGAACCTCGTGAAATCGGTTCTGGGGATGGACAGAGAGTGAGAGGGGCTCCGCATCAGTGTGGTGAGCAGTGGGAGCCCCGGTGTCTGTGCCTGGAAGTTCCAGAGGTATCTTCACGTGAATAGCTCCGTGGGATGATTTTTCGACCAAGTTCTTAGCTATGTGGCCTTTACGTTGGATTATTTGGCCCCCTTGGGGAAATCTCCTAGCTACCCACTATGTTTTTGTAAATTCCTTTTCTGCTTCCATTTACTGGTGTGAGTTCTGCTGTTTTCAGCTAGCTGCCCTGACCCACACGTGGTGCGAGTGCTTGGAGCCAGGGAGGCGGATGGTGAATGAGGATGGTGCTTGTAAGAGCTTAACTAGGCTCCTAGAAACAGCAAGTGGGTAAACAACCACAGGCTGTCTACGACCGATCCCACTTACTTTCTCTTATTTAGTCATTCATAAATATTTATTAAGTACCGACTATCCCGGGCACTGGGCTCGCTGCTGGGGATACAGTCCTGAACGGGGCAGACAAGGTCCCTGTCATCCTGGGGCTTCTGTTCTGGCTGGGGAGACAGCGAGAGATAATCAACAAGTGAATAAATGAGCACATTGAGATCGTGAACGAAAGGCACACACGGGATGACAAGACAGGAGCTGATGACCGTGGAAGGCTGCTTTCTTCAAGGCAGCCAGGGACTGGTTCCCTGACGGGTAAATCTTACTGATGAGAAGCAGCCGGCCAGGCTGAATGTTCGGGAACACGGGTCCCCGGTGGGAGAGGGCGAGCAGCACCATGGCTCCGAGTGAGAAAGGACGTGGCCTGTTACAGGAGGGCTAAGGGAACAGATCATGCAGGACTTCCTGGGCCGCAGTAAGGAGTCTGGATTGCATTTGATGGGAAATCACTGGAGAGATTTGTGCAGAGGAGTGACATGGCGCGTGAGCCTGTGCGGGTGGCAGGGCACAAGGGGACCCAACACGTGCGAAGCTCGAATATAGTCAGGACTTAATAAATCCCGCTTATCCTCCTGTAAATCCCGCTTATCCTTTACCGGTTGGCTGTTTGCTGGGTCCCACCTTATGCAGATCGCAGCAGCCTGGGCCCCATCGAGAGGCAGAACCGTAGGGTGATTTACACGGGGAAGTGTTGTATAAAGAATGGTTAAACTATGATAAAAGAGTCACTATGGGATATAGGACTAGCTGGTTTCCTAGGACTAAGGGAGAGTCCCTCAGGAAGGACAAACTTGGAAGGGGGCCCCTTCCCAAGGCGGGGGTTCAGATCTCTTTGTAGGAGGTAGTTTGCCGGCCCCTGGCTTAGCTCACGGCTGGCGTGCAGTAACACCGAATGAGGTCACCAAAGGTCCAGACATCCACCAGTGGCTCTCTCCACCGACCCCTGTTGCCGTCTTGGTCCAGGCCACCATCCTCTCTCACCTGGTTATTGCCATCGTCGCCTCACTGGTCTCTTCATCTTGACCCTGTACTGGGTCTGTCTCGGAGATCTTTACGCACGTGACTTACTAAGGAGGTGCGCCTAAGAGAAGGGGGTGAGGTGCAGAACGGGGCAGGGCAAGAAGCTAAGCAAGAAGGAGAACCACTTCAGCCTGAGCCTGCGGGGAGTCCTGGAGCATGAATTGTATCCCAGAGTTGGTCCCAGCTTGAGGCAAGGGGGCTGACATTTGTACCTCCATGTCACTCCGTCATTGGTGATCGGCTGCTCCCCTGTGTGGGGTGGGGGTGACAGCTCCCGCTCAAAGGCCTGCTCCATTTGGCCTTCGGGCTCTTCTCACTCTGGGCAGGGCCACCTGTGGGCCTCTCTCCGCTATGACTCCATGCAGCTGGGACACGAGGTCAGGAGAGGGGGTCCGGGCAGGGCACCAACCCCACCACCACCCCTGCCAACCTTCTATTGATAGAAGGCCCAGTGGGCCTCCTCTGATTCAGGGGAAAGTCAGAGATGGAATCTGTCCATCTTGTGTGGGGACTGAGGCAGTGTTGGCCAAGAGGTGGCCGAAAAGGGCCGGAAATCACGATGGAGCTGAACGTAGAGCCTCTGTCCCAACAGCGCTCTGTGTAAGCCCCAACCTTGCCGCTCTCTGGCTGCTGGACCTTGGTGAGCTGCTGCTTCTCTCTGGATTCACTTCCTGCCTGCCAATGGGATCCCCCCCGCCGTCTGGGCGAATTCCGGGCCTGGTCTCCGCAGCCCACTGCTCCTAGGAGTTCGTCATGCACCTGCACGAATCCCGAACGCCCTTCTGGATGTCCCCGTAGACGAAAAAGCTGCGTAAGATGGCCTGAGCCCAGAACCAAATTCCACTTCACATAGACACAAAAATATTCTGTCCACTGTTTTAAAATATACCAAGTGTTCAGACATGAAACTACGACATCCACTGAGGGAAGATCCTACTTTGATTTGTTCGGGACTTTCCCGAGGTCTGTTCACCAGATTGAAAACTTGTATTACCAAGGGCAAAGCCTCTGGTGGCATCCGAGTGGTCCCCACCCAGCAAAGCTTCATCTCTGGGATCTCTGTCCAAGTTCAGGCATCTTTTCACAATAATATCCTCCAGCTGAGTCATTTCAGGGTATTTGCATGTTGAAAAGTGTTTTATGTTATTATAAAGACCTTTCCTTTCCCCTTTGTCTTATACTCGGGATAGGACATGGATTAAAAAAGAGGTATGTAGGGGCGCCTGGGTGGCACAGCGGTTGAGCGTCTGCCTTCGGCTCAGGGCGTGATCCCGGCATTATGGGATCGAGTCCCACATCAGGCTCCTCCGCTATGAGCCTGCTTCTTCCTCTCCCACTCCCCCTGCTTGTGTTCCCTCTCCCGCTGGCTGTCTCTCTCTCTGTCGAATAAATAAATAAAATCTTTTAAAAAAAAAAAAAGAGGTATGTAGGGAGGTTATATTGACGAGGAATTTCATTTCGGTTGAATAGAAATCGTAAAATATTTGTTTTCAAAACCAGTCATCGGCTCTGATAGAGTCGAGAACCACAAGTCTGAACAGAATTAACAACGTCGTCTCTTTCCCCAGGGGACCCACAGCTGCCCTTAGAGACGCCTTTGAGCCACTTGTTAGCTTGAGCGGAATTCTTACCAGGACAGAGTCCTTTCTGCCCTCCGGTCCAATCTAATTCTCTTTTGTTGCGCTATTAAGGAGGCTGCTGAAGACCCGAGTGATTTTTACCCCACCCCCCTGGGCTGTGTGTCCTGGAATGGTCCCCACCGACGGAGTGTGGCTGGCTGGCTCCCCTCTGCCAGGCGGAGCAGACCTGGGCTTCTGCCAGATTTACGTCTCTGTCCAGTGAGCAAGTAATTGCTTTCCTCGGTAGGAGATGCAACAACCACCAAGAAACAAACAAACACATTTTTTAAAAAGGCAGAAACGCTTAGTCATGCAAATCAGGGCGAGGAGAGGGTAAAAAGAAGGGCCTCATTCGCATGCAGCAGCTCCTGCCAGGCCCTGGCCCACCGGCTGCTGTCTGTGAAAACCCTCGGCCCAGAGCAGCAAAGCCCCCGGCACATTTATGCACGTTAATAAAGGTTTGTCCCAAGTGGAGTAAACACCACCCGTTCCCAGGACACCGAGGAGCAGAAAATGATCCGGAGGTTAACTGGGTCATTAGCCGTGGCACAATGTGGGTTGTGCTACATGTAATTTCGTTCCCTTCAGCTCGAGGCTCCAATAAAGCCACCGGTTCTCACAGCGGGGGCCGGTGACTCCGCTGCAAGCTGAGGTCTCCTGGATACCGGACCGGACCGCAGAGCTGTCATTATGATTCATGGCGCCTCTGACATCACTGGCGCTTTTGTGATGCAAAGTTCCATGTTGTCTAAACACACGTAAGGGACCCGTCCATCTGCGTGTCCTTGTTATGGGCACGCCGCAAGATGGGACATGCAGAGACGTACTGTTTGAATCGGGTGTCCAGGATTTGTTATCTACCTGTATGGTAAGATGTGTAGACCTAGAAATGATAGTCGCAGGGGGGAGTTTATTCTAGACTTACAGAAACAGGAGGCATGGCACTCCACACAGGGCCAAGTGAAGAAGCCCTGGGGTCTACCAGGCGGCAGAGGGAGAGGCGGGGAGTCTGTGAGTAGGGGGCCTTCCTGTGGTTCTGGGCAGGGGAAGCTGGTGAGGCAGGGCAAGAAGGCTTAGGAATGGCTGGTTTGAATGATTTCAGCAGGCTCTAGGCACAGGATTGGTCCCCAGCTGCCTGGTACCTGGTGCTGGAGTGATGAAGGCCCGAGGATAGTGGCCAAGCATGTGAGAGCCTGGAAAAGGAAGTGGCTGCATGGCGTGGCCTCTGGATTGGTTTGTGTTGGAAAATAGAGCACTCCGGGGCGCCTGGGCGGCTCAGTCCCTTAAGCACCTGCCTTCCGCTCAGGTCATGATCCTGCGGTCCTGAGATCGAGCCCCACGTCTGGCTCCCTGCTCAGTGGGGAGTCTGCTTCTCCCTCTCCCTCTGCCTGCTGCTCCCCCTGCTTGTGCTCGTGCTCTCTGTCAAAAAAATAAGTAAAAGCTTTAAAAAAAAAAAAAAAAGAAGGAGAAGAAGAAAAGAGCACTCCAGGTCAGTTGTTTGCTATTTCTCAAAGCTGGCTGACTCCAGGCAGGGCAGTCCCTGCAGGGCAGCAAGGTCAAGATGTCAAAGCATCAGCACCCCCCAGAACAAACGACATGGTTAATACGTACACAGACACGACGGGACACTCACGTGCACACAGGCACACGTGGAGAGCTGGTGAGAGCTGCCTCCTTCTCCTCTTAGTAGTAGTTAGATCACTTTCCCCAAAGCACGTCTTATTATACACTAGTGTTATTAGCTGCGTGGATATTTGGGAAGTCGCAGAGATAGCGTTAAACAAATCCGAGGGCTGTAACTACACATCCTGCCTACGCTCTGCCTTTACATCTTGTTCGGGGAGTCTAAGAACCAAACAGACAGAGAAGGAGGATCAAGCGGGCCGATTTCACGTGGGCAGAAGCAGAAGGGAATTACAAGGGAGGGAACACCTCCCCCCGCCCCCCCTGCTCCGGTCAGGGTCACCTCTGCGGGCACAGGGAAGCCACGATGTTACCTGGGTCTGGAAATTGGGAAGCAGGTGTTTGCCTGTGACAGTCACACTTCCTGCCCCTCATTCAGAGGTGACCCAGCCAGATGGCAGAGGCCCAATGAGGAAAGAAGCAGGCTGGGCTGAGGCCGCTGGCTGAGGCAGCTGTGGACTTCCAGCAGGGACGGCAGGGGCTAGCCTCCCACGCCCCAGCGCCCTCCCACCACCCCCCGCAGGCCCTTCCTGGCCAGAGTGGGAGCTCTCTCTGCCCTGAGAACATGCTTGAACCCTCGGAGATGTTCCCGGATTCACAGGCCCTGGGGGCACGTGGAGGCCTGTGCACCCCTCTCCCTCATCCCCCTTCCCCTGGACTCACTGACCTTCTTTCCGTGCCACCCACGTGCCAGGTTTGTCCCAGCCCAGGGCCTTTGTCTGGGCCGTGCCGCCTCCTCCAGGTTGTCCCCAGCTCTTTGCCCAGCTGCCCCTTCTCACCTTCTAGGGATCTGCCGGGTGTCATGTCCACAGCAGGGCCCCCTGACTGCCCTGTTCACAGTCACCCCCTCCACCCAGGCCCTTCCCAGCATGCCGCTCTGTTTTCTCTTTTGGGTACCACTCACCACCATCAGAAATGACCCCGGGGGCATGTTTCCATGGCGTCATCTCCCTGGCCTTCCCTCTTGCGTGTGAGTTCCGAGGACACAGGGACCCGCCTCTCCTGCAGAGTCCCGTGTGCCCAGACCTGGCAGCAGTGCGTGGCCCAGAGGGGCTGCCAGGGACGTGGCCAGGGGACGGCTCGGTGGCTGAGCCTGGCATCTGGAGTCCTGGGCTCCGGTCCCGCGGACTGTTTACTGGCCCCCTGACTGTGGGACAGGGACGCCTCCTGTCTGGGTGCAGCCTTCCTCCTCTGAGAAGTGGGGCTGATAGCAGAACTCTCGTCTCACACAACTGCTGGGAGGTGCAGAGACAGCGGGAGCTCTGGCAACCCGAGAGCCGAGGGGACAGGAGCGGCCCCGTCACGGTCACTGCGCCCCTGAGCAGAGGTCAGGGCTCCGGCTGAGGGGTCTCGGGGCGTGTGCACACATGTGTGTGTGCTTGCATGTGTCTGTGCGCACTGAACATTGTCTAATTACCACGTGGACCCCATAAATAGTAACAGCTGATGCTTCCTAGTGTCCAGCCTGTAATCACTTAATCCTCCCAGCCACCTGTGCGGTAGGGTCTTGCCGTCATCATCATCATCATCGCTGCTCTACAGATAGGGGAACTGAGGCACAGGGAGGCGAAATGACCTGCCTCGTGTGGCCCAGCATGCAGGGAGAGGGGCTGGGGTCTGAAGCTAGGCGCTGGGCTCCAGAGCCACGGTCCTCACCGCTATGCATTCTCTCTGCTTTCTCTCTACAGGTTCTCCTCCCCCGCTCCCGCTCCCAGCAGGCCTGGGGGCAGCCCCGGGAAAACCCAGGCAGAGGGGAACGCACTCTGTGTGTGCCCACCCACAGAGGCCTCAATGTCTCGGGGACGCCATGACTTCTCTGTAACAGTCATTTTTGAAGCCACATCATTTCTCCAAGGGAAATCTTTTGGTTTTGCAATGAGTAAGGGTGTGTTCAAAAAAGATTTCACCACATATTCAACATGACGCACAGAATATTCCAGATTGATGTTCTGCATGAGAATGGAGCCCAGTTGGAGCTATGGGGCGAATTTGCTTTATTTCCCCTGACTCTGCAGAGCCAAGTTTCTATAGAGGTAGTTGGACCAGAAGCTTCTGTTCAAAGACTGCTGGCTGTTCTCCAACATCTATCCCCCCTTCCTTAGGATGAAGAGACTCTGACGTTTGAAAGCGGGCGCGGCGCCACCCAGAATAAAGCCTACATTTCCCAGCCTCCCTTGCAGCTGGGTGTGGCCACGTGGCTAAGTTGTTTCCCGGGGGGAGGGGGGATAAAGAACAGCAATACGTCCAGCTTCCAGGTGGAGCCCTTAGAGGTGAGAGTCTCTCTTCTCCTCCTTTTTACCCATGTCCTGATGGCTGGGTCCAAGCATGGCACTGAGGCACGATGGACCGTGGAGAGGAGAGCAAGCCCACGAGGTGGTGAATGGACAAGACAGAAGGAGCCTGGATCCTGAGCTGCCATGCCAACCTGGGCTGCCCCCTCTCTGATGATTCCAGAGAGAGAAAGAACCTGATGCTGGGGCAATACCCTAACTAATGGAGAGACATGCCTCACCACACGTTCTCGCACCCCAGACTCCAAGAGTGGGGTCACCACAAGCCCGTGTCCTTATGAGGGTGGTACCCTGCATCTCCCATTGGACTTCAGCATAAGTCTTGTTTTCCGGTATCGTTTGGTCTCAGTCCCTCCTCCATCCATCAGGAGTTGAGGCTCTTCTCTCCCTCCTCCCACACGACCCCCCGCCGCCCGCCCCAGGATTGAAAGCCCCTGTTCCCAGCCTGTCCTCCAACCACCCACGGTCCCTGCTCCACGGAAGTGACCCGCATGCGGCCCGTGGCCCGAGAGACCCAGAGGAAGCCTGGGGGGGTCCCATGCCCCTTCCCTGACTGCGCTCCGGGGTCACACGAGCCACATGTCCGGGGCCCTGTAACGACACGTGGCCGAGGCTTACCGTCCTGGGCAGGGCAGAGGCAGAACAGCTTCATCGTCATAGAAAGATCTCGTGGACGACACCGGCCAGACGGACAAGGTTCGAATCTAGCAAGTTATCGGGTGGGAAAGAGGCGCCAGGCAAGAAGGACATGAGACATCAAGGGAGCTTTGACCAAAAGGTCCTCTCTCCCTCATTCATGCGATCCTACATTCACTCACCGAATTCATTCCACATCTTTGGAGCGCCTTCCAGGGACCGACCCCTGTGATGACCCCAGGGAAACACAAGAGAACTAGGCAGACGCAGACCCCAACCTCGGGGAGCCCATGGTCTAGTCCGGGGAGGCAGACGAGAGAGAAGGAGGTGGATAAATCAGCAAACAAGACAATTTCAGAAAACAGCAGATGCCACGAGCAAAGCAGAGTGGGGTCGTATCATGGGGACTAGTGTCTGTGGGGGGAGGCAGGGGCTTGGTTTAGGGAAACGTATCATCTCTGGGCAACCCAAAATTACAGGTCGGGGGTGACTCGGACCCTTGAAAGGGCAAGGAGTGAGATGTTCCAGAGACCACCTCCTGAAAGGCAGGGAGGACCTGGGGCCAGGGCACCCCTGAGCTCTGGGAATTAGGACGTGGCCCCAAGCCTGGGCCTGGAGGTGCGCCGGGGCCCCCAGAAAGCGGAGAGAACGTGAAATGCAGCAGTGGTCCCAGCCGTCCACGGAGTTTATTCCGAGGACGGACCAGAGAGACTGTCAGGGAGGCCCTGGCTGGCCCTGGACCTAATGCTTGCCCTGTGGGGGCCGCTCTCGTGTCCAGCTCTGGAGGCATTAGCACCCCGCCCCTCAGGGCCTCTGCGCACACTGTGGGCTTGGGCACGTCGTCCGTCCAGGAGGCAGCCCGGGCTCCCGCTCAGCCCTGGCGCTGCGAGCCCTGCTCCTGGGAGCTCCGCGGACAGAGCTGTGTGCCCGTCACTGCCTTTCCATTCCCAGGACAAAGCTTGCAGGAGGCCAGAGCCTGACGGGGGTGCCGCGGCCCCCACCGAGGGCCCAGGGAGAGCTGGAGGCTGGGGAGGGACGGGGCCCCCGCCCCGCGGACCTGGACGCTGGGAGGCAGGAAGGGGACCATGGAGCCGCAGGGACAGCGGAGTTTGACGTCGGGCAAGGCGCCCCCGGCAGGGCTGCTTTCCTTGAACAAAACCTCAGAAATAAAGGTACTGACAGTTCCCTCTGCAATAAGAACTTTCCATCTCTGCATGTGCGGGGTGTAATGACGTCATTTAGGCTTTAACACAGACCAAAATGTGTTTTCCTGGCAGGAACTGAGCAAAACCAAGCCCCGATATGGTCCCCTGACAGTTCAATGAATTCAGCCAAAGACAATGACCCCACAAGGCCTTGGCGAGGCCCACACAGGGTGATCATGAGAAAGAACTCAGCAGGTGCAATGTTCTCTCGATTTCTGGGCAGGCTGGAGGTTTCCCAAGGGGCCGGGGAGGTTCCTGCCACAGACTGAACCCTGTGCTCCTGGATTCTCCCGGTGCCGGGACACCAGGCCTGCCGCAGGCGGCTCAGGCCAAGGGTGTCATGGGCTCGTGCGCTGGCGCCTGGTCTTCAGACGGAGCCGGGTCTGGATGCTGAGAGGCCATCCCCTGGTTCAGCTGGTCTCCCGTGACCCCCGCATAGTGCTGGGTCCTCTGCAGTCTCCACTCAGGGCCAGGCAGCTGCAGGTGCCCTGTGCACAGTGTCAGCCGCTCACGGTTCCAGCTCCAGCCCCACACTCGCTCAGGTCCAAGTCCAGGGCAAAGAGCATGATGCCATGGGAGTCCCAGAGTCACGGATGAGCCAGCTTAGGTCCCTCCTGTCACTGAACCCATTGCTGGGCAGTGGTGGCTGGTGCGGCCCCCTTCCCCCTGGGGACTGGGGTTTGGGGTCACCCCAACCGCATGGATCGAGGTAGGAAGGTGAATTCTCAAATGCCACTCAGTTCTGTCTACAGCAGAAGGGGAAGCGGATGGCGGAGGGTGCAGGGGGGTGTTCGCTGCAGGAAGGAGCATGTAGGGTCACGCCCCACAGCGCCAGAGCACCTCGGAGGGGTCAGATGTTTGGTGCCGAAGAAGTTCCTCGAATTCCGGATTTAGTTTTGAATGCTTCAGCCCCCTGGGAATTTATAACCTTGAGCATGGTCCCTGAATGTAGGTGACAGCTACGTTCTGTCTGCATCAGAGAACAAGGGAGTCTGGGGACCCCACCTGCTGTGACACCAGGCCCCAGTGAGTGTATGCAGCCTCTTGGTCACCAGGGGCCCATTGTGCTCTCTTCTCCCAGCCAGGACCTCGCTGGGCTCTGTGCCCCGGAAACC